>NW_028143077.1:0-332148 GCF_977018435.1 Lepisma saccharinum
ACTGGTGGTTTGGCATACACAACTATCCATCCACCAGTCGTCTTCTGGGGCGTGTGTCTCGATGAGTATCAACAACCTCTATTGTGAAGTAAAATCTGTAGGGGTAACATCACTCTCTAATTACAATGTTGGCAAATTTTCCAACTTCATCGTGAACGACGACAAAAGTATCGGCTACCTGATCAAAATTATCAACACGTTGCCTCCGAGATTCTGAAACGTTGCCGAAGGAAAGGGACTTGTGAACGACATCATCAACAAGTTACTTTTCGAGATGCATTTACCTGGCTACCAATACTGCGGACCGGACACCAAACTCGAGAAAAGATTGGAGAGAGGAGACAAGGGTGTGAATCTGTTGGACGCGGCATGCAAAGATCATGATATTGCTTACAACACACACACGAATTTGGATGCACGTCACGAAACAGACAAGAAATTGGAGCATGCTGTTTTCAGGAGAGTCATGAGCAGAGATGTTTTCTTTGGGAGAAAAAGTTGCAGCATTGGGCACCACCATCACCATGAACACGAAACAAAAATTTGGATAGGGAATCCTACCTAGAGTTATTTTTAACTGACAACGAGGTGATCTTGGTCAGCACGACGAACCCTCAGCTGTTATAGAAGATATCTGAAACCAGCTTACACTAGTTACTCATAGCTCCCAATTTTCTCACGATGGTGGGTTGCTACCGGCCCTATACGTAGGCCGAATAAATTACGACCAGAGCCGGATACGAACCTATGCCGTCTCGCAGCGAACAATCTCAAGACGAGTGAACGCCGTAACTCGTTCAGCTACGGAGGAGAACTCTCTCTCTCTACTCTTTCTCTAATTTTCATTATTATTGTTAAAATTAATCCAAGAAAAAATATATATTTTGTGTTGACATAGGAAATATGCAATAAAAAAATGTATGATCAATAGTTAAGGTCAAAATCTGAATAAACAGTGAGGGTGATACACGCAAGCTTTCAGGCATGTGATTTACACAAAATTAAATATAAAATGAGAGATGGAAGGTTTTTGTTACTATTAGAATTTAAGGACGGAAAATATGTACAGCGAATGAATACTACGTTTGACTAATCGTGAAGATGAGTATTATAGTATGTTTTTATCGTTCTTATATAAACGTTGAAACGTTTAAGAACGTATAAGAACGTTTACCGAAACGTTTCAAGTCAAACGTTGAAACGTTTCGGTAAACGTTCTTATACGTTCTTAAACGTTTCAACGTTTATATAAGAACGATAAAAACATACTATAATACTCATCTTCACGATTAGTCAAACGTAGTATTCATTCGCTGTACATATTTTCCGTCCTTAAATTCTAATAGTAACAAAAACCTTCCATCTCTCATTTTATATTTAATTTTGTGTAAATCACATGCCTGGAAGCTTGCGTGTATCACCCTCACTGTTTATTCAGATTTTGACCTTAACTATTGATCATACATTTTTTTATTGCATATTTCCTATGTCAACACAAAATATATATTTTTTCTTGGATTAATTTTAACAATAATAATGAAAATTAGAGAAAGAGTAGAGAGAGAGAGTTCTCCTCCGTAGCTGAACGAGTTACGGCGTTCACTCGTCTTGAGATTGTTCGCTGCGAGACGGCATAGGTTCGTATCCGGCTCTGGTCGTAATTTATTCGGCCTACGTATAGGGCCGGTAGCAACCCACCATCGTGAGAAAATTGGGAGCTATGAGTAACTAGTGTAAGCTGGTTTCAGATATCTTCTATAACAGCTGAGGGTTCGTCGTGCTGACCAAGATCACCTCGTTGTCAGTTAAAAATAACTCTAGGTAGGATTCCCTATCCAAATTTTTGTTTCGTGTTCATGGTGATGGTGGTGCCCAATGCTGCAACTTTTTCTCCCAAAGAAACATCTCTGCTCATGACTCTCCTGAAAACAGCATGCTCCAATTTCTTGTCTGTTTCGTGACGTGCATCCAAATTCGTGTGTGTGTTGTAAGCAATATCATGATCTTTGCATGCCGCGTCCAACAGATTCACACCCTTGTCTCCTCTCTCCAATCTTTTCTCGAGTTTGGTGTCCGGTCCGCAGTATTGGTAGCCAGGTAAATGCATCTCGAAAAGTAACTTGTTGATGATGTCGTTCACAAGTCCCTTTCCTTCGGCAACGTTTCAGAATCTCGGAGGCAACGTGTTGATAATTTTGATCAGGTAGCCGATACTTTTGTCGTCGTTCACGATGAAGTTGGAAAATTTGCCAACATTGTAATTAGAGAGTGATGTTACCCCTACAGATTTTACTTCACAATAGAGGTTGTTGATACTCATCGAGACACACGCCCCAGAAGACGACTGGTGGATGGATAGTTGTGTATGCCAACCACCAGTTACACCTGCGATCAGTTTAGTTGTTTTAAATTGTGAGTGTGTGTGTGTGAATTGAAACACTACAATTTCTTACCAAGAGGTAATATATTGACGTCTTGTAATCAGTGTGTCCTATTCCGAGTTCTAGTCAGGTCGCATAATCAATATTTCAGATTCTATTTTAAACATATCCCAAGTCGTGATTAGCCTATGTGTGCAAAAAATAATGTTAAAACAAACTCTTGACCTCAATAATACAAGTTGTGTATTTTCTTTCAGCTGTGGTTCCCTCTTTTTTTCCGCGAGAAATAACAAATTAACCTAATCATTAACTCAACAAATAAAAAATACATCTCTAAATTAATTAATAAAAACTGTTATTACACCCAAACCTCTATTTTATCATAAATATAAATAAAATATCATCTCACGTAGTGAAAACAATATGAAAATTGTTCTAGTAAGTGATATATGATTGTCAAACACATACATGAATACATTATGTTACAGATTCCACCGATGTAGTTTCCGGTGAAATAATTATGATAAAATTACTTTCTGGTTCTCGTCGGTGAAACCTTTGATCGCACACCAAACACATTTCAATGTTATTGTGAGATTAAAGTTCATCGCTGGATAATAGGAGCATTTGGTTTCGATTCGCGTAAGAAGCTGCCAATAGTCTCAACCTCTTCAACTATCTTTTCAAAAAAATATTTGATTACATCTGGTCCTCGGTAAACATACGGTTCATCTATCCTATCCTGTCGCACAACAACAATATCCGAAACTCGAGGCTTCGTGCGATGTTGTGGAAGAAAGTTCGGGGATGAAGAATATACATAACTTGATTTATTTATTTCTTCTCTTGTTTTTCTGAGAGCATATGCAAGTCTTATTGTGTTTTTCGAATCGAATTTATGGAGGGGTAGAGAGAGGGCCAATATGGGCAGGTTAGAAACAAGTGATGTTATGATGATAGCCATCACCATTTCAGAGTGGCAAATGTTTAACATTAATTGTTGAATTTTATTTTAGGCTAGGCATATTGACTTCGTCAATTTTATCAAAACAACCATTATTCATCCTCATCGTTGCCATTAGCTAAAATAGCCTCGCTTCTTTTTTTCCCCCCAATTTTCGTAGTAATCTCTGTTCGCACTTGACTTTTGTAGATTAACAAAAATCGTCTGAAGTTTGAACACGTCATACCGGTGCAAGCTGCTTTTGTGATTGTTCTCATCGATTATTCAAAATATCTAATTTTCGCATATTCAAATACACGCAAGTGGAGGGGGTTCATGCCACATTAGTAATTTTAAATTGTATTCTCGGAGCCATGCACACATTTCCTAACATTGTTGCCTTGTAGTCGATGAGTTGTGTAGGTATAGCTGTGAAGTTGTTAATAAGACCCAACACAGACAAGTTACCCAACATTACTTTTCGACATAGATTTTTAACTAGAAAATTGTTATGATTACAGTACACCCATATCAGTATACAATAACATGGTGCTATTTTTTCTGTTTCTGTTGCTAACAAAAACAAATCTACAAACCACAGGTTCGAGAAATAAAACATTAACTATATTTTGCATACATGTAGGTACGCCCCGCGAGGTGTGTTATTAGAAGACTCAATACATGTGAGCAGTGGAGTAAATTTTTTTTCTTTTATTTTGATGTCCATGCATTTATCTGAACCCCTTGTCCAACCAAAACAAAAGCTCCGATCCTATCTGGAGACTGTAAAAACTGATATGTATGTTTATTCAGAAAAACCATCCATGGACAATACCGTTGCACCCTCCATGTGCATTTTCCTTGTTGGCTGAACGCGAAGATGCCCGAGACTGCTTTCAAAATTGTTTTCAGCCTCGCATCACGATACAGCCGTTTTCTACAATTCTATTAGCCTACTATTATTATCTAAAACTATTTCATCACACACAATAAAAAAAATAAAAAAAATAACATTTCTCTCCTTCACTCGCTTTTAGCCATCGTCCAGTGTCCTTCTAGATAGCAGGTGAATCGTGACTAGCAAAAATATTGAAATCGAAATATGAATTATCCGTTATAACCCCTCCTCCTCTTTTTTTTTCTCTCCCCTTCTTTACATGCACGCTCGATGACATTGAAATAAGCAAAAAAAACACACCGCTATGCTTAAAAAACATCCATTGTACAACTCTATAGGTCGAGGTTCATAAGCCTCATACATCTCATGCAAGGGACTGCATATCTTGTTTGCAGTTTATAGTGGCATCATATTCCTTCACTCGGGAGACTTGCAAGACAGCTCATTACTAGATCTGTTTTGTCGATATGAGAATGCTTGCTATCAGTAATAAAATATTTATGCTGTTTAACCTAACAGCTGAGGGGCCGGGGCATTCCACATTTACCTTTGTCGCGAAACAGGAAATACGCGTCATAGCTTCCGTGAATCGAGCGCAAGGTTACTGGAGCACGCAAAATACCGTATGCCAAAAATTAAATATTCCAAATGCAGGCATCATGCACAAATAGAATAATCGGGTTGAATTTACAGTCTAAAACCACCATGTTCTGGCAGCAAGTATCAAAAACATGTGGTTAGAAGATTTTAATAGGGAGTGAGTGAAATAGTTGTTGCAAGTTACCTTTTAAACCCAGTACATGTGTAGGAATATATTGCGTATAAGCTGTCTCACTCTCTCCGTATGTGTGTCAAGTGGTCGTGTCGATCGTTAGTTGTATATCACAGCTTAACCGTACTAGGTAATATTTTTACATGAGGTAAGTTGGCATACTTTGCAAAAATATATGTTTCAAGCTTCTAGCTGTAGAGTTTATTTGCAAAATATAAGTTTGGCTCGTCGAAAACAACTCAAACAGTGTTGCCAGCTGTAGGTTAATTTTCCCCGTTATACAATTGCAAGAGGTGAGTTGCTTATACCCTATCTGGAAGATGTGTCCATGGCTTATGTCGTAGGTTAATTTAGTTTGCAATAGATCTTGTGTGTTGCCCCCTTACAAATAATATAGTTGCCTTTCTGCCTTTGAGTCACCTGTAAGGCTATATGTGGGTGGGCAAATAAGATTAGTTTAGTTTACAATAGATCGACCTGTCATGCTATATACTACTTTCTGCTTTTTGAGTTACCTGTAAAACTATATGTAGGTAGGTAAGTGAGGTTAGTTTAGTTCACGATAGATCACACTTTGAATTTGCTCACACTCTCTCTGTCTGTGTGTCAGGTGGTCGTGTCGATCGTTAGTTGTATGTTACAGCTTAACCCGAACTAGGTAATATTAACTGTACTTCAAAAAATAAAATTGTGTGTATCTCATATCGAACTAGAAATAAAAAAAATCAAACATTAAGTATTCATGCAGATTAATTAAGCCGTAAGTTCAAAATTTTGACCCCCACACAAATCGCATTACATACATACATACATGTGGAAAAAACAGAAGTATGCTTTTTTTTTCGCCCCCTCCCGTGGTGTTTACAAGAGCCCCCTGTAAGTAAGACTAATCGGGGGTGGACCTACAGTTTCAAAAACCACTTGTACAAATATCGAACCCTTGAATACAAGGCTACCACTGCACCATAGGGGAGGAGGCTCAGTGAGAGAGAGGGGTAGAGAGTTGGAAACATTGACACAGCTATTGCCAGTTAGTATCTTCTTTATCTTATTGCATACTTATCATCTTATATAAGATTACGCCGTCAACTTGTAACTTGTAGGTTAGTCTCGTTTGTGAAATATCATATGTTTAAAAAACAAGAGGTTTGTGAAGCAATAATTCAAGTTATTGTTGAATATGTAGAAAATATTGCCCATATCCTCGTCATACTAGGTCAGGATGCTATTCAAGTGTATAATCAACAAACCGTTGAGTTTAGATAATAGGGAGAGTAACAGGTCCCAGCTTGCAGGTGGTGACAGTGCACTTTGGGCGAATACCTCCATAGCCTGCTTCCTGAAGCCAAACAAGTTCATAGGCATTGTTATTTTATTTTATATTTAACAATTCGTTTCGAGCAGGCCAATTTTAGCATTGGTAAAACAAAACCCTTTTTCTTTACCCCCTACGCAAACATAAAGCATGCCGGGGAAGAAAAAAAAATAGGATATGTTTGCTTCGTACAAAAAAAAAATAGGTTAAGTTAACCTCTCTCCGAGAACTGACCCCGAGCACCCATTTTTAGCAAGCGTCATTTCAGCAAGCGCCATTTCAGCAAGTTTAGTGTTTTGTAGAGCGAGTTGGCAACACTGCCAGTGAGGTTAACATACATTATAGCGCATCGCCGAGAATAGAAATAATTTGGGCTTGCACATTCTCCAAAAAATTATGCACGTCGCATGAGCCCTCCGAAGTAAGAGGAAAATCCTCTAACAAACACTAGAAAGCAAACTGGTTCGCTTTCGCCACAGGCTTGATACGTTTGGTAAATAGTAGCGAGTCGGTTTCGGCTTTCCACAACCACAATATCTCGCTCCTCTACACAGACACAGACAGCTTGGTGTACCAACATCTCCGTCCTTCTCATCTTTAAGTTTGCCAGGTACCTTCTTGTTGCGAGCCAGAATTTTGTATCGGTTCGAGTGGAAATAGCCTGACGTATCAAAAAAATTCATCTCTCCAATCTTTTCCCGAGTTTGGTACCCGGTCCGTAGTATTGGTAGCCGGGTAAATGCATCTCTAACAACCTGCTGTACAAATAGCATCATGTGTATTGTATACATCAGTAGAGCAGAAAATTAACACCCATCGTCCCAAGATCTATGTATTGTTGAATTTGTATCATTGCGTCAACATTAATAGTACACATAGAGAGGAGAGGGAACAAAATTGTAGTTTTTTTCTAAATATGTTTGCGTCACAATACGAAAATAATAAGAAGCGCCAGCGCGCGCGCATATGTGTGACACATCATTCCCAAGAGAGGTTTACAAAAATCACGATATACATTGGTGTCCCCGGGACTTGGAAATAAAATATCACATGGTAAAATATTCTTGGGGTGAGTTGGCAACACTGAACCGCAATTGATGGCACAAAACCGGGTTGATTACACTAGTCAGTGTTGCCAACTCCCATTTGTAGGTTAGCTTCGTCTGTAAAATATCACATGGTGGAATATTCTTGAGGTGAGTTGGCAACACTGAACGCCAATTGATGGCGCTCAACTGAGCTGATTACACTAATCAGTGTTGCTAACTCCCATTCGTAGGTTAGCTTCGCTTGTAAAATATCACATGGTGAAATATTCTTAGGGTGAGCTGGCAACACTAAACCGCAATTGATGTTGCTAGTGTTGCTAACTCCCATTCGTAGGTTAGCTTCGCTTGTAAAATATCACATGGTGAAATATTCTTGGGGTGAGTTAGCAACACTGATCGCCAATTGATGCTGGTGAACCCGGCTACCTCCACTAGTCAGTGTTGCCAACTCCCATTCGTAGGTTAGCTTCGCCTGTCAAATATCACATGGTGAAATATTCTTGAGGTGATTTGGCAACACTGATCGCCAATTAATGTTGCCAGTGTTGCCAACTCCCATTTGTAGGTTAGCTTCGCCTGTAAAATATCACATGGTGAAATATTCTTGAGGTGAGTTGGCAACACTAAACCGCAATTGATGTTGCCAGTGTTGCCAACTCCCATTTGTAGGTTAGCTTCGCCTGTAAAATATCACATGGTGAAATATTCTTGGGGTGAGCTGGCAACACTGCGAGAAAATGAGGCTCATGCCTTACGAGAGAAATCCATTAAGGCGAGCCTCACCGAGCCTCATTTTCGGTTTCAGAACCCGGCCCACTGCTCTACTCTCCTCAACTTTTTAATTCGGACGTCCAACATAAGAATTTCTTCTGCGTGGTCTACACGCTTAGTGTTGCCGAAAATATCGTTAGGCATTTTGGTTAACGGTTATTTATAATAGGATAGACGATTCGTAATTCTACGAAGAGAGGAATGAGTTTGTCGTAATCTCCTAGGAGTTCCACATATAAACAATCTCCTGCAGAAACATCGTACGTAATGTTAGAAAGCATCTTGTCGTGCTTGATTCGAAAAATGTTCTTGCCGGTAGATATTTTGATTTCGCCTACGTTTTCAGGATTCACGGTGATTTGAAGTTTTCCATCGATCGGAATTTTGTAAAAATGTAAATTGTTGTTGAAGACGTAAAACATCTTGCCCACATCGTCATCCAATTTCGTCCAAATGCTGTTAAGGTGAACAATCAGTAGACCGTTGAGTTTAGTTAACATGGAAGGTAGAAATTCATGATCTGTCGTCGCGCGGTGTACAGTCTCCATGTTGGTTTGTTTTCGGAAACCAAAAAGATTCATAGGTATGCTGGTTATTTAAAATACGGTCAAAGTTTTTTTTGTAATAACAGTCAGTGTTGTTTTTTTTTTTTGTAATGACTAACAAAATGTTTTTTTTTTTTTTTTTTTTTTTGTTTTGTTTTATGAATCTTCTGTTGAAGATGGGCATATGTTGCAGGTTTTGCTTTCTGCTAAGCGATAGTGCCCCCACGGCAGTGTGTGGATTCCACACTCGAGGACGCACCTCTTGTCGTCGTTGGGATCCAGAGCAATCTTCCTCACTTTGTTGGTGGTCAACACATGGTCGACGCTCTGGATGCGCTGTTCCGCTCTTAGAACCGACGACCTGGTCTTGAGGCAATCCACGAAGTCCTCGAATGTGAGATGCTGCCGAACCACCTGTCTGCCGACACCCTTGGCCTTCTTGGTAACGCTACCCTCGGCTTTGATGGTATAGGCCTTGGCGCGAAGACCTGCAAACTCAAGAATCACATCTCCGTCCTTCTCATCTTTGAGTTTGCCAGGCACCTTCTTGTTGCGGGCCAGGATGTCGTATTGGTTCGGCTGGGGATAGCCCGAGGTGTCGAAGAGCTTTTCAAGAGCTGGAACTGTGGCTATATCCCCGTATGCGTCGGCTGTGCGAACGTGGTACACCAAGCTGTCCGTGTCCGTGTAGAGAAGCGAGATGTTGTGGCCGTAGTGTGGACGTAATATGTCGTAGTATGTCTCGAACATGTGGAGCTTGCTCAGATCCAGAACAGTGGCTCCAACGTAGATGGGCTTGGTGAGTTTCACCACACCTTGCCTCATGTGAATCAGAGCCAGCTGCTCGTTATAGATTGTTCGAGACTTGAACAATGGACTCGCGACAAGCTGACGACATTGCTCTTTCCTCGTCACCAATTTTATGTCCACGCGATTCCGTACATTCTCCATGGTCTTGCCAAACACCGCATTATTCATGAGCTTGAAGAAATCCTTATCAAGCTCGGACGTGGCTGCGGTGCGGTGTTCAGTGTTGAGCTCGATATATGGACGCAACCATGGAGAATGCTCGAACTTGAGGATGCGGTGAACTACGTGGACTGTGACCCCTCGCTGCTTCAACCACCGGAGATTCCGGTAGTGAAGGACGTAATTCTTCTTGGGTTCGAAATCCATGACGAGCTTCTTCTGGTTGGAATCGGGTGGACACTTGAACTCGGGTGCAGGGGGAAGATCGCAGAACAAATCCTGCAGCTTCTCGGAGAACTCAAGGTCCACCTCGGCGAAGAACCCATGTTTCGAATCGTCGAAACCTTCAACGTCGAAGTTGGAAGGGTCAGCCCACTCGAACCCTCTAAAGGGGAGTGGCTGCATCATGGAGTGCCCATACAAGTTATTCACGTCCGTGTGCATGATGTAGCTGGACGGTTGGGTGGAGTCGTAGCCAGTAGCCATGTGATGGTTGTTGGCGCGCGCGTGCCGTTGCGACACCTGGACCATTCCACCCCGCACGGCGCGTTCCACAAACAGCATCATGTCCACGTCCGAAAGAAGCTCCAGCTTGATTTTCGTCACCAGAAACATGGCTGACCACGCCAGTCCGGGGAGACTATAGAAGTAGGCGGGGTCCAGGTGGTAGATGTTCATTGCAGTCGCCCGGAACGTCTGGAACACGTCGGCGAGGAGCGTCACATCAAGTCTGAGGTAGGCGTGGTGGTAGTCTCCGAGAGTTCGACAACCTAGCTCGCGCCACATGGACTGGGCGTGATGATATTCTTCGTCGGTGATGTTCGAGCCCCGTAACTGACTGTAGAACTTCGCCTGGGGAGGTAGCGACGTCTCCGCAAACTTGGTAGAGTCGGTGACGTATTCGTAGGGGTAGACCCCCTTACGCCTGAAGAGACTGGCGTCCAAGTTCGGAAAATTCGCAGAGGTAATGAGCATTTTCTCGTCGCTAAGCTTCCCCGCAAGAGCATCGAGGCTGGCCGGGAGGAACCTCAGGGAGTCGAGGAAGCGAAGCTCGACGGTAGAGCCGGATTCTGGGATTGGCACTCGCTTGCTCACACTGATGTAACGCTCCTCGTTCTGCGCCAGGACGTTGATTCGCTCGTTGTCGTACCCAAGATGCTTGATCAGGTGGTGAAAGTCGTACCCCGAGCCGTTGTGAAAAAACACAGGGATGAAGCGTGGGTCCCGGGCCATACGGTTGCAATCATTGCACCAAGGACCAACGTACCTACCGCTAAAGTGATCGTGGTGATGGACTTTACGGTTGTTGGCGGTGTACTCCTCGACGCAGACAGGGCAAGTGATGGCCTCGTCGTGTCTACGTTGATCATCGGGGGACAGTGGGAGCATAGACTTGGGGGTCAACAGCACCTTCCCTATCTCGTTGGCCTCGTCAACCATCCTCTCGAGGAAGTGTTTGGCCGCATCGGGACCGCGATACACGTAGGGCTCGGGCGCGATGTGTTGATCTCGTCGCACCACAACGTATGCGAAACTGGATGCCTCGTGGAGTTGGTAAGGGGTGGTGGAAGAAACTTCGGGGTCGGGATCGCAAGTAGACAGGGGTTTGAGAAAGGCCTCGAAATCCGCGATGATGATAGCGGGGTGCTCTACCATGGCACCGTGCTTGCGGAAACGTTCCACGTCGCCAGGTTTGGGCAAGTCTGCCAACCCAGGTTCGTTGGCTTTGCAGTAGAGCTTGTGGTTAGCGAGCTTCTCGGCAGCGATGTTGCGACCTCTGATGCGCTGGTAATCCAGCCGTTTTTGATTACGAAATTTAGACAAGCACCTGGGACAAACTTCTATGTGGGTTTTGTCTTTGCTCAGCTGGCTTGAAACAAGCCGAGAGAGCGAGCGAATGAGGGTGTAATGGTGGTGGGTCTCGTCCTTGATAAGCAGAAGATGAATTTCCTGCGCACTATCGTCGTCTACGTTGCTCACCCGAATGGGGTACACCACATTTTCGTCGGTGAGGCCATAAACGTTGATGGCCAACCGAGGGTTGCCTGTACGGGCCTCGAACTTGCGAATATCCGAGACCTCCACCGGGTAGTTGATCCCAGCAATGGCATCTTCCAGCTCTGGCTCGTAGGGTAGGTAGTGGTTAACTCGGTGTGGATGGTTTTTCCAGTCGACAGGGTGCAACGCCGCAAGCACCGACCAGAGAAAGCACTTGGCGTCTCTGTTCTGAATGTTCAGGACGGCATTCTTTTTCGCAATTGCTTCTGGTAAGAGGACGTAGCTGGAGGCGGAGAGAGGCACAAACTTGCAAAGTTTGACGCGCAGTTCGTGAGGCTCCCCACACAGCGAACCCCCCGAGCCCTTGGCTTGATGTTCTTCTTGCTTTGCCACCAGCTCCTCGACAAACTTGTTGTAGATGTCCTCGAGGTTGTCGACATCCGCCAGATGCAGCGTCCTTGCCTTGGTGTTGTGGCAGAAGCTGTAAATTTCATCAGATGGCCTTTTGTACCAGCAACGAAGCGATGCGTAGAATTTAGTGGAGGCGTGCGTAGCCAGTGCATTACTAAAAATAGAAACTATTTCTGCTCGCTTCTCCTCTAAAAAGCTACGCACGTCGCATGAGCCATCCGACAATTGAATGTAATCTCCTAATATTCCCCCGAAAGCAGACCGGTCTGCTTTTGGAGGCTTGACGCGTTTAGCGGGTGGTGCATTGATGGAGGCTGCTTCTGCCTTCCTCTTGGTGGAGGTCGAAGGCTGGGCCCCAGATGTATTTTTGCTTAGACAAGTAAGCTTATGCTTCTTGACATACGCAATTGTAATATGTTTATTGCATCCGGAACACAGTTCGGTGGCAGCCAAATGCTTGCCTGGCACGCAGGTGCGACAATGTCTTGCAAAATGTTTGCTTGATATGGCTGTTTTGCACACAGGGCAATTTTTCATGGAGCGCATTTTTTTGGGTATGTTTATTTATATGTGATCTGTTGGTGATAGAGTGTTGTTTTTCTCAAATATGTGTTTTTAATCAACCCTATAAAAAAAAATTAAAAAAAATATATAAGAAAAATATGATTGTAGATAGAAAAAGCACATTAAATATTGTATGCATGTGTAATTCTATTTAGCTTATTTTCGCTAGACACGAATCTTCTTCAGATTTTATTGCCCAAAAAACACGTGAAACTCTACAGAGGTGTGGTTATTTAGAGCCGCAGCCGTTAGAACCTTTTTGGGTTGGGCACCACGCACCCTGGCGGGGTTAGGGGCCAGGAATCCTAAAAACAATTATTATTATTTTGTTTGTTTGCTTGCGTCACAATACAGGCACGCGCGCGCGCACGTGTGTGTGGCACATCGTTCCCGAGAGGTTTACAAAAGCCGTGTCCGGATTGGCAAGTGCTCCACCCCGTTCTCTCCCCGTTGCTCTCGCGTGCCGTCGAAGTCACGTCCAAGTTGTCCGAATCTGCATGTCCCCTTGTAGTACGCCTGTCACTTTTCCCGCCAGGTGTCAGCCCGAACTTCACCCACCGCGTGGGGCGCAAACAAACAAAATAATTTCCACCTAACTACTCATATTAAAAATATAACACGCTATTTTATCATTTTCAATTTTTCTGCATTCATTATCGATAAAATATTAAAATATAACTGAGTTTTACATCCTCTAATCAGTAAATGTTGCCTGTACAAAATAAAAGTTAGAATATGGCTGCCAAGCGCAGCGTCACAGCGAGTTCAAGCGTGCATCTGTCGCGCCTCTCTGCTCTTCCCTCCGACTCCACGTCTACCGCAAATTCGGACAACAGAGATTGGCTGAGTCCCGGATGTAACGGTGCAGGTGACATCTGCTGCTGATTCGGACGCAACCCCGGCCACCTCCACTAGTCAGTGTTGCCCATTCGTAGGTTAGCTTCGCTTGTAAAATATCATGGTAAAATATTCTTAGGGTGAGTTGGCAACACTGGCAATTAATGTTGCCGAACCCGGCCACCTCCACTAGTCAGTGTTGCCCATTCGTAGGTTAGCTTCGTCTGTAAAATATCATGGTAAAATATTCTTAGAGTGAGTTGGCAACACTGGCAATTGATGTTCTTGAACCCGTGCACCTCCACTAATCAGTATTGCCAACTCCCATTCGTAGGTTAGCTTCGCCTGTAAAATATCATATGGTAAAATATTCTTAAAGTGAGTTGGCAACACTGGCAATTAATGTTGCAGAACCCGGCCACCTCCACTAGTCAGTGTTGCCCATTCGTAGGTTAGCTTCGCCTGTAAAATATCATGGTAAAATATTCTTAGAGTGAGTTGGCAATATTAAACCGCAATTGATGTTGCCAGTGTTGCCAACTCCCATTCGTAGGTTAGTTTCGTCTGTAAAATATCATATGGTGAAATATTCTTAAGGTGAGTTGGCAATATTGAGCCGCAATTGATGTTGCCAGTGTTGCCAACTCCCATTCGTAGGTTAGCTTCGCCTGTAAAATATCATATAGTGGAATATTCTTAAGGTGAGTTGGCAATATTGAACCGCAATTAATATTGCAGAACCCGGCCACCTCCACTAGTCAGTGTTGCCCATTCGTAGGTTAGCTTCGCCTGTAAAATATCATGGTGAAATATTCTTAGGGTGAGTTGGCAATATTGAACCGCAATTAATGTTGCCAGTGTTGCCAACTCCCATTCGTAGGTTAGCTTCGCTTGTAAAATATCATGGTGGAATATTCTTGGGGTGAGCTGGCAACACTGCGAGAAAATGGGGCTCATGCCTTACGAGAGAAATCCATTAAGGCGAGCCCCATCGAGCCCCATTTTCGGGCGTGGAACCCGTGCCACTGTACTACTAACATCAAATTCAAAATGGCTGCCGGAAGCAGGTTTCTGCACGCACTGGTAGCCGTAAAATTGGATGGGTACTTGGGGGGTTCTTCAAGATGTCGGCTTTGTACTTGAGACCGTAATTAGATTCGTATTCTACCACAGGTATGCGCAGCTCCATGGACTGGATGACGCACTTGGCAGCGTCGGGTAGTGTGTTGGCAAGTGCTGCACCGTCTGCACCCAAGGTGCTGTAACGCATCAGCACATCGTTGTCGTTGGCGCTTCTGCGAAAAGTGACGCGTAAACCACCCTTCCACATAATCTCCGTGTAGTCGGAGAAAAAGCCTGGAAGCAAGCGCATGGGAAACAGTACTGTGTGGCTTTGAGTTTTGATTTTTGTATCTGCTTCGAATCCCCCTGCCTGGTAGTATGCTGCATCGGTCTTGGAGAGCTTCAGTGTTCCCACAGCTGTAGAAGTAATCCCGGGGTAGTCAACCCTATCGATGACGGTGCCATGCTTTCTAACTTCCACTTGCGAGAACAGATGCGGCACAAAATTGTCCACAAGTCTTAAATTTGCATTGGCGTTAAATGCTTCGCCGTTGTCTCTCTTCACCACATCAAACTTGATATACAAATCAGCTCTGTGAGGGTGAATAAACCCATCCCCGACGTCCACATCGTATTCGATCTCCCTGTTCGGTTCGTTCAAATTGGCAAACGTGCGACGATTGGGTGGGAAGGACTGCAACTCGTAACTTTCGATTTGCTCCATGATTGTTATTTATTATACGTTAATCTCCACGACGGCGGTGGTAGTAGCTCCGGCAAAATTCACCACCTCCCCCTTCTCGTTTGTCACTGCCAATTTTATGTTGTCTATGCGATTACGAGATATGGGGAAGTATATCGGTGGTGAGGGTGTGTAGATAATCGGTTCCATGAATTCAGAGTTTGGTTTGAACGTAGCGATGATACCTGTCTGCTTGTGGCTGCCTGGGATGCCATCCGAGGATTTGGTGATCATGCCTTCTGCCACGTTGCAATGTATGTTCAGAGTCTCGATGGCTAGAAATTTAGGAATGTTGGCACCGATGTGCTTGATGCCAGGTTCGAGCTTTGTGTTGTTCTCGAATCCCAGAAGCTCTCCAACAGTGCCTAGGTCTACTGTTTCTGTAGCAGACACAATTTCAACTCTGTGAGTTACAGAATTTTGAGATAGCAGTATATTTCTTGGCAATTGGGCTTGCAAGGTAGACAGATTGTACTGCCCTGGCGTGATAACTATTTTTTCATTTCCAACAGTAATTTTGTTATTGTGCTCCGTGACATTGGGTATCAGGTACATGCTGTAGAATGCACGAAGAGCAATAGATTTAGGATAGATGATGTCGTCATGCAACGCGAGTTTCAAGACCGAAGTCTCGCTGGTGAGATGGAACACTCCCATGGTGTTTTAGGTACCACAATGCTTTCTGAAAATGCTCCACTGAGGGGTTATTTATTTTAGACATGTATGCGAGAACGGAAAGGCATAGGTGGCCGCAGTTAACATCGGTGAAACCCTGGATGCGTTTGTCATTGTAGTAGAGGTTGGCAACACTGAGATACTTCACCAACCTGGCAGGCTGTGTGCCACCGAACGAATCGAAAACAAATGCTTTGTCATCGTCAATTTTGAGGTAGCATATCCAATGTGTACCAGGATTTTTGTAACTGTCCAGGTTGACCACGCCATACTCCTTTTTCTTCACAGCAGAGGGTAGAGAATCGGACATGAAAACACCCCTGAAGTTCCTTATTCCCAACGGTTCGATCAGAGATTCAATATCGAAGTTGGACAGGGCTTCTTCTTTTTTTTATATTTCTTCAAAGCATCGAGGTTGTTTTTTCGCTTTTTGGTCACACCTTTCCCCTTCTTTTCCATAGCCAGGTTGTGACGTTTCTGTTCTTCCAGCTCGGCCTTGTTCTTCTTTGCATCGATGACGGTTTTGGCGATAGCGGCACTGCCTCCTGCCAAGCTGCCCACTGCACCCAAAGCTGCCAAGATGGCCGGAATGCTGAATATGAAACCTCCAATCTTCTGCTGCTTCCGCGAATGCTGCAACTTTTTCAATTGTGGAGTGCTGAGCAGCAATTTCATTCCATGTCCTTTGGACAAGCATGAACGTTTCTTCTTGAGTTGTTTCTTGGTGAGTAACCCATCGAGGGCACCCAGCGTTTTCAGATTCGAATATGGTATCTGGTACACGACGCCCTTGGGCTTCATGATGTATTTTTTTTTTTTTACGATATGTTATTTTATATATGTTCCGAGATTTTTTTGTTTCTCACTCGTATAATTTTTTTACGGTATGTTATTTATATATACTTTGCAGCTATTAAACAAATTCGATTATGTGCTTTGTTTTCTTACCAAGAAGTTCTTTTGTCCCCTTGTACACGATTCGAGTTGTGTTCTCGATTAAAATGGATAGCTTCTCGTCGGATAACATGCTGGCGTATCGATCTGGTAAAAATAGACTGTATTGTCCGTTGAGCAACAGACGTACTTTAGGACCAAACTGGGTTGCAACAATTGAACCAGAAGTTATTGCATAAGGTTTGTCCACTTCCAATTCCTGAATTTTTATATATTCGACTGACAAATTTAGCATTTGTTTTAATGCCTGGACGTCACTAATTTTTTCACCCATATCGAAGAAATATTTTTTTGGTCTCGTAGATTTTTTACAGTGTGTTATTTATAGAAAAAAATTCGGCATTGCCTAATGCGATCAAGTGATCGATGATCCTGCTGGTTTCAGCATTTGAAGCATACCAGTCGTCTGTATATCGTCTCCTCCCCTGTCTCCACTCGTGAAGTTCGTCCATCTTATCAGCCAATTTTTCATCAGCAGCCCGAAAAAAAAGCATAGGGAGAAGAAGAAGATTTTACATCGCTTATTTTTCTCAGATGATCCAGAAGTAGCATTTCACAGGGCAAGCGAAATTGTGGTGTTATTTTAACTAAATCAATAAGTTTTTTAACACCCTCGTGACTATCGTCGAAAGTAAATGTAAATATTTTGTATAACACTTCTGTTGGTAAGTCTGTAGACATTTTTTTTACTGTATGTTATTTAATTACAGCCCCCACCCCAATTTTCGTTTTGTATTCATGGCAATGGTCGTGCCCAATGCTGCAACTCTTTCTCCCAGCGAGGCGTCTCTGCTGACGAGTCTCCCGAACGCGGCATGCTCCAATTTTCTATCAGCATCGTGACGCGCATCTAAATTCGTATGTGTGTTGTAAGCAATGTCGTGATCCTTGCATGCAGCATCCAGCAGATTTACCCCCTTGTCTCCTCTCTCCAGTCGCCGTTCCAGTTTAGTACCCGGTCCGCAGTATTGGTAACCTGGTAGGTGCATCTCGAAGGGTAGCTTGTTGATGATGTCGTTCACGAGACCTCGACCCTCGGCCACATTCCAGAATTTGGGAGGCAGGGTGTTGATGATTTTGATAAGGTAACCTATACCTTTATTGTCGTTGACAATAAAGTTGCTAAGCTTGGTGCTAATCATGTCCATGATGCCCACCTTCTCGTTGTGGAAGTTGCGATTGCCTGCATTTTCTTCGCCTGCGATAACCAGCAATCGATCTACAAGCTTCCTTACGTCGTCTACCCAAACAAACTCTTTAGGTAGGGTATTGTAGAGTTTGACACCGCTGCCAGTCTTGAGCTGGTTCCATATTGGCTTGATGAGGTTCCTGTATTTTTCTCCACTGCTTGATTTTACGCGATTCTGTGTTGCATCGTTGTTTTGGTACAGGGCATCCGTCACGATTAAAATTTCTGTGTAACTTTGGTAATCCTCGTCTGTGTAATCTTTAGGTTGCTTTTTGGTGATAAGTTCCCACAGGCCCACAGTGCCAGGATACCTAGTCCAGCTGTTCTTCTCGCCCAAATTAATTTTCACGTCGTCACCTTCGAACGTAACTTTTGACTTTCCAATTTTCCAAACCACACCCTCGTTAGGTTCCACAAAGGGGTACAATCCAAACACCTCGTCCTTTTCAAATTTCCCGGTGCTCAGGTAATCTCTCGCCAACGGACCTAATTCAACTACCTTGTCCGAAGAGGTACTGCCTAGAACCTGACGTCTCAGAGGTGCAGCTCCAAGTTCGAACGGGGTAGTGTGAATACTGGATATCGGTGTAGGTACAGCATAATTTCGAGCAGCAAGTGGCACGAGCTCGTTGATTAAATCTTTGTTTTGCTCGGTAACATCTTTGATGTCTTTACCTAGTCCACTTATAGCATCAATAATAGCTTGGTCCTGTCGTTTTTTCTCTTCGTAAATTCCGCGATTCTCTGATTTCCAACCCCTGAAGCGTTTGGCCAGGTAGTCGCGCAGCTTCAGGTTGTCGTCTGCGAGTTTGCGTTTCATCATTTGTTATTTATAATACGTCAAGACGTTTCTTGTAACGTCGCAACGTTTAGAAAGTTGTTTATTTTGTTTCTGTATTTTCCGTCATTGGGTTTCCTCGTCATGTCTATCGTGGCGAATCCGAAATCATCTTGATTCCAGCATGAAGAGCAAAATTTGGAAAACTGATTGTAGTTCATGTCCCCGCCTACATAATCATCGTAAGCATGTTTTAAATTGGTGTGGTCTTGACGAAACAAGCAAATAAAATTAGCGTTGTCTCGGAGAAGCTGCTTGGGAATTTTAGAAAAAGTCTGAGCAAGATAGAAGCAGTCCATGCCTCTGTGCCGCCCCTGTGTAAAAAAATTGCGAATTTCGTTATGGTTCTCCAGGATGACATCGTCGAAGACCACCACCGAATTTTCATGGCAGCAGTCTAGCGGCATTACTTCGGAGGCGAAAGTAGCTATGCTCAGCCCTTCGTACAGTTTTGTCAGCTGTTGATATTTTGCTTGCTCCAAACTTTTGGAAAAAACATACAAGTGCCTGTTCTTCCAATCTAACCAGTCGGGAGCAAGAAGAAAATTATCAATAAGTAAAGTTGTTTTCCCACACCCTGAAGGTCCGACAATAAGGCAGCGAATGTTGTCCGGCAACAGTTCGCCGTTTTTCCTAGCCTGACGCTCCGGGGGAAAATCTGGCAATCGCCTCACCACATCCCAAGCACCCGTTACACAATCACCTCGTTTGCGTCGATCCAACTTTTTTCCTCGAGTCCCAACCATTTCACCAACAGTTTGTCACCTTTTCTACGTAATACTTTTTCGATAAGATACGTATTGGGGTATTTTGTTTTGGAGAGTTCCTCCTCGTAGAATCGCCCTTTCAAAATTTCGTCGCGATTATCTTTTATTATATACGTGTGACGGTTACCGGGTAACAATCGAGCAACAGTGAAAAGTTCCGTACTCCAGTTTTTGGTAAAGCCTTTTTCAAACATGCGCTTAAATTTACTAATTCTTACTTGGTCTCCAATTTTGAATTTCGGTTTTTTGTTAGTGGGCCGGTACTTGGGGCAATAAACAGTAGAGATCAGTCGTGCCTCATCAGACTTGCTGACATCGGCAGGCTTCATGCGTATCGTGCTATGCAAACTGTGATTATAGTCGTTTACAAGTTCCGGAAGCACATTGACCCACTTGTGGTTACCTTGAAGCGTGAATCGTTTCCACATGCGTGTTTTGAGAGTACGGTTAAAACGTTCCACTATGCTGGCTTTGATGTGACTGAAAGTCGAGTAATGTTGAATATTTTGCTTCTGAACAAACTGTTGAAATATCGAGTTGTAAAATTCCTTTCCGTTATCCGTTTGAAGAAATCGAGGTCGCCTGCCACTTTCATTGAAAATAGTTTTGAATGCTTCCATTACGCACACACCTGTTTTAGCCTTGAGGGGCAAAGCCCACGCAAATTTTGAAAATGTATCTATAACAGTAAGAAGATACTTGTATCCTTTATTGATTTTATGTAAATTTTTTAGGTTGCCGCTACTCATTTCCACAAGGTCAGCCTGCCAAAGGTCATCCACGCGTTTGGTCACCATCGCCAGTCGTTTGTAGTTTCGTCGTGCAGGTTTATGCAGCTCGTTCACGATACCCTGCCTAGACATGGCGCGAAAATAAGAATATAGCCTGGATGGGATTTCTGGCTGCAGACAATGCTGGGTTTTCTATATACAGCTTGTCACCTATTTCTATGTCGATAATTTGAGTGGCATCTTCGGCATAGGCAGTCTCGCGACTTTCGGGGTGTGTGAAATCGACCAGCTCAACTCCTCTTATTTTAGGCTCATCGCCAATGTTCGTCACGGTCATGATTGGGTAGTGGGTTGCGTGAGGCAAAGACCAGTAGGAAACCTTGACGAACTGAAGTGTGCCAGCGAGGAAAAATTGATGATAGGCTTTTGCAGGAGTCAACATGTAGAGTTTGTAACCTGGATTGAAAGGGGAGGAGAATTCTCGGTTTGGTATGCTGTACAGTTCGATGACAATCGTAGACTTGAGATTGTCGATGCTGGCATTTAGAGTGTTTACGTTGGTTCGAACCTCAGTCTCCACATCCTCCAATCTGCCATTCACCGATTCCAGGTGTTCCTCGATAGCGTGAACAACAGTGTCGTAGTTTGGTTTGATCTTTACATCGACAATAAGGCTCTTGAATTTTTCATTTAAGTCATTTAGTTGGGTGCTGAAATTAGCTATAGCCGATTCCTGACTTGCCTCGATACTCCCAATTTGCTCTTTCACGCTGGCAATAATCTGCTGCAGGCTTTCTACAAGCGTCAACTTGGAGCTCTGTATTACAAGGTCGTGGACCTGGGTTCTAATTTCCGCAAACAATTCATGCAGCTCGGTGATGTTCTGGTTGGTAGGTAAAGTCGCGACAGACCCCCGTATCGATTCAATTTCGGATTGGATGTTTTTGATGTCGTCGGATTTGAGTATTCGGTTGAGAGTTCTCTTCACGCTTTTCAGTTCCTGAGAGGTAGGCAGGGTGGCCACCGTGTTTTGGAGCGATTCCAAAGCTTTTTTCACCGCGTCCAACTCGGAGGCATCGGCAGCAGCACGTATGCCTTCTTGCAGTTGCGTTATGTCATCCTGGGTGGGGGTAGATTGTTGCAGGGTTTCCAACTTAGTCTGTATGTCGTCGATCAAGTGATGGAAATGAGACAACTCGGATTCTGCATTCAGATTTTCCAGTTTGGCGATTTGCTGTTGGACGTTGGCCAGTGTATCCCTGATGCCCGGCAGTTTGGTTTCCAGCTCATCGTGAACGTTCGCCAGATCATTTCTAATGACAGCAAGAGCATCCTCAATATGGGTTATGGTGCCTTGCAGCTTCCCAAAATCCTCGTAGGTCTCAAGTTGGACTTTGATGTTGGCCACGCTACGGGCAATGGCGTTCAGTTCGCTGGACGACGGTAGATTGTTGATAAAATCCTCCAGCGTTTGGAGTTTAGTTTTTACTTCGTTGATGGCCGCATGCAAAGCATCCGTTTGAAGCTCAGCCTTGATGCTTTCCAACGTAGGGATTTCGAAAGATTGAAACTGTTCGCGCAATTTAGCAATACTAGCGTTCACGCGATCGTAGTCGTCTTGTGTTTTAATGCTTTGGATGATAGTTTGCAGTTCGGTCTGGATGTTGCTTGTTTGATCCTGCAAGCATTGTTTCAGCTGTTCAACGTCTGAGGTTTGCGTTTGTTGCAGCTTCAGAAGTTTGTTCTGCAGATTGCCCACACTCAGTGCCAGCTTGTCGAGATTGTCTATCGACGCAAGGTCGGTGTATTTTTGCAGCAGCGATTTTAGCTCTGCATCAATCTTGAGTACAGGGTCCAAGCACTGAGACTGCAAGCTGGCTATCTCGGACTGGAGGCTGGAGTTGAGCGTGGACTGGAGGGTCTGCAGATCGCTTCGCAGCTTCTTGACCCTGACGTCGAGCATGAGAAGCTCGTCGCCATGGTCGTCGCGTTTCGTATGGCCAAAAATATCGTTAGGCATTGTTATTTATTATAGGATAGCTAATTTTCATTTCTATGAAAAAAGGAATAAGTTTGTCGTAGTCGTCCAAGAGCTCTATGTACAGGCGATCGCCAGCAGATACATCGTACGTGGTGGTACTGTTCATCCTATCGTGTTTGATGCGATAGATGTTCTTGCCGGAGGAAATTTTGGCCTCTCCTTTATTCTCGGGATTCATGTCAAACTGCAGTTTGCCGGAGATGGGGAATTGGTAATAATTCAAGTTGTTGTTGAATATGTAGAAAATCTTGCCCACATCCTCGTCGTACTGGGTCAGGATGCTATTCAAGTGTATAATCAACAAACCGTTGAGTTTAGATAGGGAGGGTAACAGGTCCCAGCTCGCAGGTGGCGATGGTGCGCTTTGGGCGGATACCTCCATAGCCTGCTTCCTGAAGCCAAACAGGTTCATAGGCATTGTTATTTTATTTTATATTTAGCGATTCGATTTCGAGCCTCAAATAATAATTCGAGCCTCGTCAGTGCTGCCACTATTTGTAGGTTAGCTTAGCCTGTGAAAGATCATATAGTAGAATTTTTGTAGAGTGGGTAGGCAAATGTAAAAAAAGCCATAGACCCCCCTCATAAAAACTACAGTAACACAGTGTTGCCAACTCTGTCCTCAAATACATCATAAGGCTACAGTGGGCCCACAGGCCAACTCTGTCTACGACAGTGTTGGCAGACATAGGTGCATGGGCCCCTTAGGTCCTTTGATTACAGTGAACCCAACTCTGTCATACGGCAGTGTTGCCAGATGTAAACAGAGCAATAGACCCCTCATAAAGCTACAGTGGGCCCACAGGCCAACTCCTACGGCAGTTGCCAGATGTAAACAGGGCAGGACCCCTCAGGTCCTTTGATTACAGTGAACCCAACACTGTCTACGGCAGTGTTGCCAGATGTAAACAGGGCAATAAACCCCCCTTATAAAAGGCTACAGTGGGCCCACAGTGTTGCCAACTCTGTCTACGGCAGTGTTGCCAGACATAAAAAGCTACAGTGGGCCCACAGTGTTGCCAACTCTGCCCTCAAATACATCATAAAAAACTTCAAAATATCAGTTGGTGAAATTTTCGTGGGGTGAGTTGGCAACACTGAGCCCCACATGATGATTCGAGCCCCAAATGAGGGCGTTGAACCGGGCTTCATGTTCTACTTCAAAAGGAACAAGTGAATGTACACTGTAAAAAAAAATTACACTTCTTGTACACTTTTGGTACACTTTCTTGCATATAATATGCACAAGATGTGTACTGAAGGTGTTGCAAAAGTGTACTTAAAGTGTTCTAGATTTGCGCGACTCGATATGACGAAATTTTGTACACTTGTTGCACACTTTGGGGACACATTCAAAGATGTGTGCACTTCTTCAACACTTTCAGTACATTTTTGTTTAAAGTAAGTCTGTACACTTCTTGTACAGTTTGTAGCACATGATTTCCTTCTGTGTTGTTGGTCATATCGGTTGTTATTTTATACTTTTTTGACAAATGAATATCTTATGAACATAAATCAATTTCATTATATAAAGCTGTAACACACTTGAAAGCAATTAACATTAAACAATAACAAAATATAACTTTTTTTTTCCTGGAACGCATTGAAATCGCATTGCATCATGAAACTAGCAATACTTTTTTGTTTAATTTACCAATTTGATAATTGGATAAATCTCATTAAAATGGAAGAAGGAGCAAGTTGAATGTTGCGAGGAAATTAATAGATTTTCTTAAATCGAACTATTCATCTTTAAAGCACACCAAAACAGATCGTTAACTTCGGGGGGCTGGTTGTTGCTGGAAACTTGTCATCATCATTTATTATGTAACGCCACTTACTTCGCCTTACGGAATCGGGACGATGAGGAATTAAGAATAAATTCAAATTGCGGGAGTAACCGGAACAGACAATTTAAGCCGTGAAAAAGTCTGTGCGTGCTCAACGACCATTGTGTCTGTATGTTGTTGTGTGACTGTAGAAAATAAATTTGCAGTATTAAAAAGAAGAACCAACCACAGAAGAAAAGAAGCAGTGAGTATCATTTTATTTTACTATGGAATGCAATGACTTGTTTGTCTTAATGTACTGAATAGTAACTAAATTTTGGTGTAATTTCAAAATAAAATCGTGATCTAAGAAAAGCACATGTATGACACTATCTATTGCAACTTGAGGTTGCTTAACAACAATAAAGCATTCTATTCTAATATACTTATAGTATATATACGTATAGTTTCTTAGCAGCCATGAAACTATTTTCGCAAGAGTCACTACGCGATTTTCTTGCTACAAAATTGCAAAATTTAGGTATAAATCAGATATTTTTATTTGTTTGGTTGCAGATAATGTTACTTTATAATGGTGAAAAAATAAAATGGAAGATGGTAAAGGATACAAAAATATGAAACTACCAAATTTATATTGCCAAAATTCAAACAATTTGGTTTCCATTTCCTTTGGCGGGGATAAAAACATCCCTGGCAGGGATAACAAAAAAAACTATTTTACCCGGGTTTAATCACGGCATCCAGGCCCGTAGCAAGAGGGGGACAGGAGGACAACTGTCCCCCCCTGAGACCCTGCTCTGCCCCCCCCATGTGAAAAATCAAGGAAATGTTTTTTTCGCGATAACAATTACGAATTAGAAGAATGAGTTAAGATTGAATGAAGGAGAAAGTTACGGAAACTATTTATGCATGGACGAAGCTTGTTGCTTCGAACTAATGGGAAAAGTTCAACCTTTACTGAAAAGCAAGCTTTGGTGTCCGTGACTTGACCATGTGTAGCGAAACTTCCAAATGTTTGGAATGCCAGGATCTTTTGGGTCAAACTGAAGGCATCTTGTAACTTGAACCTACTCGCAACCCCCCAACGAAGGTCCGTTGACCTGTGTTTGCAGCTCGCTTTGGGGAAAGTGGGCTTCGACGGACCTTTTTCCCAACCATTTCCACATCTGGTTCCGAAGCATGACGAGAGCCGTTATTGAGGAAGATAAAGAGACGCATTCTTCTTTGCACATTGATGTGTTATGGATGTCTTAGTGTGTTAGAGAAACTTGGAGATACCAGCATAAGATTATGTCACAAAATCTCTAGTTTACAGGAAAAGAGGAAAGAAGAAGAAGCGCCAAGGTATTTATAATGTATTTTCCATGGAAAACAAGCGACAATAATCGCAGGAGTACATAACACGAATTTTCGATTTTGGATGACGATCCAAAAATCGAAAAGTTAACATTTTGCTATTGGCAACATGATGAAGTTAAAACCACTATTGGTTTTAGTTATAATTTTTACAACCAACATAGTGTGACAGTCAGGTTTACCGTCGTCATTATTATTATTATTATTCAAATCCATAGCGGTGAAATAATGTGCTTATACAAGGTGTTGAGTGTCTTTATTTGTATCTATATATATTTGATGTACCAAGCCAACGGGAGGAAGGAGAAATTCGCGTGTCTTAAGGGCGAGCGCCAGAAAGGTCACGTTATGCGTCTAAAGCTTAGGAAATTCGACCGTATGACAACCATTTAAATATCTCGGTTTCCAGCGGTCAGATTGATGTGAAACTTTTACCAGCGCAGCAGCATGTGTGCAAGGACGGATGTGTGGAGTTTCGTCGCGATCAAGCAAGAATTACGGATGCCAGATCAGATCAGGTTGTAATTGATCAGTTTATGGGCACTGATTGCAAGTGAGCTCTGGTCGCCGGCGAGGCGGAAGCTTAATCCGATTGAACCAAACTTCGAGCACGATCCTGTCCAGGTTGGGAGACAATGGAGTGAAGTGGAATGACCTCTCCGGAAGCGTCCCTTCAACAACCACGGAGCGTCCTTTTTCGAAATCCAGATAAAACGAAGGACATGGTTTTTCGACACACAGTTTTACCGCGATTCTTGCAGCGAGAGCACCTCCGTGCTACCTCTCCGTATACCGTGGACTTTGTTGTGTTTCGCGAACACCAGTGTGTGATAGGCAGTAAGTCTATACGAGTGCGCTTACCTCAACCGCTGGAGGAAGTTGAAGCGAGACTGTGTTGCCGTGATAATCTTACGCCGTTTATAGTTTTTGTGAAACGAGGAACATCAAAAATTATGGCGGGCTAGAGGAAGAAGAGAGGAGAGGGCGTCACCCTCGATTCGCCCGATGCCAGACAAGACCAAGACCCATGCCTACAACATGCCAAGAAACGACGAGCTAAGCCGCCTGATGCTTACTAGCCGCAACGGACAGAGAGAGAGAGAGACGTCGAACGCTGCCCTGTTGACGTCCCGACGCGCCGACGATGCCTACCAGCCGCCACAGAGAGAGAGATGTCTAACGCTGCCCTGTTGACGTCCCGACGAGCCGACGATGCCTACCAGCCGCCACAGAGAGAGAGAGATGTCTAACGCTGCCCTGTTGACGTCCCGACGCGCCGACGATGCCTACCAGCCGCCACAGAGAGAGAGAGAGAGATGTCGAACGCTGTCCTGTTGACGTCCCGTCGCGCCGACGATGCCTACCAGCCACCACAGAGAGAGAGATGTCGAACGCTGCCCTGTTGACGTCCCGACGCGCTGACGATGCCTACCAGCCGCCACAGAGAGAGAGATGTCGAACGCTGCCATGATGACGTCCCGACGCTTGAGATCGTCCGACGGTGATGGAGAAGACGCCGACGAGCCAAGAATGACCGCCCACCGCCCAGATGCGACATCCGAATCGCGCCTGACCGCGGAGATGTTCACCGATCCCGAGTGGAAGAGACGCCGAGGAACCAGATGTAGGAACGCTCTTCGCATTTTCATCGTCGCGACCGAGGAAGAATAGGAAAACCTTTCGTGTGCTCACAAAGTGATTTCAATCGCCCATGAAGATGCCAGGATGCACCGTGAAACCTGAGAGTTGGTAATGTATTCATCTGTATGAA
The DNA here is from genome assembly GCF_977018435.1 of Lepisma saccharinum. NCBI lineage: Eukaryota > Metazoa > Arthropoda > Insecta > Zygentoma > Lepismatidae > Lepisma > Lepisma saccharinum. The sequence goes on from NW_028143077.1 coordinate 27,370, forward strand.
TGTCAACACGTACCGGCTCGATTGATATTTAGAGAACGCCCTAGAAATTCGTCAACATTTTGAAAACGCCCACACATCTCGAAACTTCATACCGAACTCCCGTTGCGCTTATCATTTGTAATTTATTTGTCTCAGGTCAATTTTACTTATTTCTTGTGATTTAATTTTAATGATCTTAAATTCGCTGTTGTTTGTGCTCCTTTTGTATTTGTTTAAAGTGCTTACTAATAGAGTAAAGCGCCGCCCGCTTAATTGTTTAACCCTTAACAGGAAGTATGATTTTTTATTACATAATTGGAAGTATGTGTCTGACAGACACGGAACGCAGAAACTTTTGTTTCTTGCAAAGTATTACATAGATTTATTCTTATGATGTAATATTATAAAATTTATTTCAAAATACATACTCAACGCAAGTGCTACGTAAGAAAAAATAACTATTATTGAGAAAAACTTTTCTTTTTTTATGAAAATGCAACTTTGTTTGTCTCCTTCCGTGTTTCTCTTGTTTCAGAGTCGTCAAATCAGAGGCAGAGTAACAAAATTTAGAAACGCTTCACTGACATAGCTGATCTAAATATGAGTCTACCCATAGAATCAGTAGAAAATAGGAAAACCATATCCTCATGTCCAGACTTACAAATTGATGTAAGCATAAAAAGAGCTAAAAGTGCCTTTATTTCACACTTATCAGTTGGTCTGTAATTGCTCTTTTGATGCTCTTTGACTTTAATTCTTGTTTTCTCTAATTTTACATTTGTCCACAACAGAATATGATCAATAATGTCGTCATCAAAAATTAGAGACCAAGTATGTTCCATTTGAGGATTTTCACCTAAATTTCTAACAATCTTTGTCAAGCTTGGAATTCCTCGTATTATATTTTGACGAGGAACACGTCTAGTCTTTGTTGGTTCTTTAGATTCCCAAGAATATCCTTCCTTACCTTGAAAGAAAGCTGGAACGTCATTCTCTTTATTTGTCCTGCAACTTACAGACGAAATACTAGCTTCGATATTACGACAATCTTCATCATCAGTGGAAGAACCATATGTCACAAGAATGAACATGGAGTCCACATCGGAATCATCATCAGAAAATAGATCTTCCATCTCCTCTTCTAGCCCGTCTTCTTCTTCCATTTCTTCCCACATTTTTAAAACTTTGGCGCAAAAATTGGGTTCATCCACTTTCGCTACATCGCTTAGTTTCCTTTTCCTAGATGTAGAAGGTCCTTCCTCCATTATAACTAAGTTCTAATCATCAACATCAATAATACTTGTGTGCAAGAAAACTCCACTACTGGAAGTATGTGTCCAAGGGACACGCAAAAAAACTTACGTTATTGGAAGTATGCGCCTCTCAGATACAGTAGGTTACAAAAAAGCTCTTATCAGCTAACACACAAGCGCGACCGACAACAATGAATCACACCACCAAACTAAGAAAAAAAATATGAAGGTATTGAGTAGCTCGCTTCACAGAAACATACAGGGATGCCAGCACAAAGAGAAAAAAAACATGCGTGTCTGTCAGACACATACTTCCAGTAAAGGGTTAATCTATTTGAGGTTTGTTCATTTTTATGTGTCAGCGCTGTGTCGCTGCTAGCTACGTCAGGTCGCGTATGTGATTATTTGTTAAAGTATTTGCCTGGTAATGTGAATTGCTCGTCGCGGCGAAGTGTTTAAGTCCCGCCTGCTAGAGAGTATATGTTTGCGTTACTCAACGGAGGTTACTGTTATGTTTGGATCCACGTGAGGTCATGTAAAAGGAAAACGTCCGCCCACGTGAGCGTAATTGCTGTTGAGACGCCTTTGTTTACGCTGGACAAATAATGTATTGTCACCGCACCGACATAATAGTTTTTTAAAGGTGAACTTAAGTAAGGGCTGGCTAATGAGTTGAAGTAGCACTGGAGCAAAAATTCACAAATGACCTGATTAGACAAAAATTAATGTGAAATTAAATGCGAAGGCAATAATCAGGGCTTGTTGTCATAAAACCTATACGTTTCATGTATCATTTTGTGTTGATGTCTCCGTAAGGATTGAATGTGTGAATGAAAGTGTGAGCGAGAGAGGAGGAGATGTAGTAAATTGATTTTTGTTGGTTATGAATAGAATATACTTTTTATTTTTCATGTTAATTTTGGGCTATATCATTTCGTACGCATGTCGCCACCCGTGATTTTCAGGTGTGCAGCTAGCCGCTTCCCGGCTAGAGGTAAAGAGGTGGTAATTTGAAAGTATATATGTTTTTGTTTTCTATTCGATATGGCTAATCACTATGCACTGTTGGTCACCGGTTCCTATACCCGAACTCAACCTGGACCGTAACGCTATTTCACTTGTCCGAGGGAGATTTTGCCGCCTCTATCTAGGTAGTGGTAGCATTTGTTTTCCCGGGCAAGGGAGGGCGTTTCGCAATAGTATGCTAAGCATATCTAAAAAGCTATAAGAGATAACACATTCTCAATTTTTTGTGACATTAGTAATCATCGCATAATTATAGAACAATTTTTCTTTTACTTTTCAGATGGGTGAGCTCAAATAAGTTTTTCACCTCCCCATAAACCCGTACCAATACCTCGTAAACGTCAAACTGTGAAGTTAAGTACAAAGCAAGGATACTGTAATATTAACATTTAATTAATAAGGAAACAGCTCAGTTACCAAGTAACAATGCAAATTTTAGGTTTTTTATTAATCATAAATTGCTTTCTCTTAGATGTTAAAGCCTTATCCTTCCTAGAATTGTTAAAAGAATCTTTTAAATATCCCCATAATATCTTGACGGGATTACTTTTAGCCGTTTTCATCTTTTGCCTCATTTTACTTATGATAACATGCTGTTTTCAGTGCAAAAGAACCAGACCTGTTTTAACAAAGAAAGAAAGTAACGAAGACCTATATTTAACCAACCTAAATAATGACTTTCCTTTAGTAGAACATTTGTACGACAATGTAGATACATCTCTGGAACATTCAGCCCATTTTTATGTCAATGTACCCCCTCCCCCTTCTTTTGTACAGTCAGGACAAAAAGAAAACTCGCCGGAAATAACGGCGATTATTAGATCAAATTCAGATCACTTCACATGCGAAAATAGTAGATAACCCAGTTTGTCACCCCTTGTACAGTGCAACGAAGAAGTTTTAGTAAGGGAATCCAACCCCAGCATCTGTGTACAATACACGCAAACCACTTCACTTCCCATCCCTCCAACCCAGGCAAGCAAAATAGCAAGTGTCCAAGTACCTATCCCAAGCCAGAAATCACCCGTTTCACACGATGAAATCCCAAGTAATCCTTGTAACAGAGAGAATAGCAATAATAATCCTTCCCCAGTAACAATAAAAAATAGTTTCATCAATCACGACACTTATGACGACCTCTCAGACTGAAAGAAAATCTCCCGTTTTTTTTAAAAAAAAACATCTTTGTCCTACATACAGTAGCGTACGCAGGATTTCATCAAGGGGGGGGGTTATATCTTAAACTTTCTCCAAATTCACATTACCATTGTTTTATTATACTTTAATTAAATAATAATACTCATAATTAATTAATAATACTTATAATTAATTAATTAGTTGAATTACTACTAATAATACTACTAATACCACTACTACTATTAAGTAGTAGAGATCTACATAAATATAGTATTTATGAAAGCAATAAAACGAAATGAATTTCTAGTAATTCGATTTTTAACAAATTCTAGAGCATTTTTTCTTTCTTACGAAATAATTGTCTACTCAACGAGATGAGACATTTTAAGTGTGAAGAAAATCCATAAAAACAAGAAAATATATTTAAAAAAATTGAAATAATGAAATTACGGAACTCATCCAAGAAGCTGCGGGGGTTTGGTCAGTAGGGCATCTGACAACCATGCAGGAGATCCGGATTCGATTCCCGGAATTGGTTAATTTTTCCGGCTTTGTCGCCGTATAAATATCCCCGATAATTCACATCTGGATTGTCTCACTGTTATTACCAACAAAATATTTTACAATAGTTAAGCTTATTGTCGTTTGAATTCAGAAATTCAAACGTGCCGCGGGAAGGTGGACTGGTGACTGAGTTATTCTTGTCGGCCTAGCCTTTGTCTATACATTAGCCGCTTTCAACGAACCAAGAACTTTCTTTAGTTAATGCTCATTGTTCACACAAAAAAAATAAATGATCATTGAACATTGTTGCAGCAGAGATACAAAACAACTTTTTTCTCTTTAAAATCATAGTTGCCCTTATACATTATTTTCAAGAATTCGTTTTTATTTTCAAGGCATTCACTCTTAAAGACGCGTGTTTGGAATGCTGTCCTTTTCTCCGTGCTGCATGGGAATAGTAATTCAAATTATATTATTATTATTAGTAGTAGTAGTAGTAGTAGTAGTAGTACTGTCGTAGGTCCTTGACAGTGATAAATTGGTCATTTTTATTTTTTCCACAGCATTTTTCATAATATTTCAAAAGCTCAAGGGGGGGTTTAAACCTCGTAACCCCCCCCCTTGCGTACGCCACTGCCTACATATACTGCCTGCCTGGTAATTCTTAAAAAAACAATGGCTCCGGGTTGAAGCTTTATCACTCGCCTCGAGACACGCAACGTCGCCCGAACCAAAAGTTTAAAACATTTCAATTTAAAAGACAGGCATTTAGTATAAACAGGTTTAAAATTTCTGCGTGCGTAGCCGAAAGCAGCAATCTGCAACCGACTATCAAACCTCAGCACGGCGGCGACGAAGCGAATTTCCCCCTTTGCCTCTCTCCCCCCTTGCCTTCCCGCGAGATTTTTTTTTTCCACCTCGCCAACTTCCCGCCCGCACTGGCCAAAAGGCAAAGATCTTCGGGAACGATCGGCCATCTTCGGGAATTGTCGGCACAGCCACGGAATGAAAATCTGCCTTCGTTCAAAAGGCAGAATTATGTATAATCTCGCAGCGGCAGGACCCGGAATTTGGTATATCAGCTTTACAACCCGCGCTCTCCGCGCATCGGATTACGTACCGACAAGCGGATAACTTCAGTCGCGGGAGACATGTATTTCCTCAACAGCAAGAGACGGAACGAAAACACAATTCAGCAAATTCTCTATGTGGCACGGTGGTGCCAGATTTTAAAAGTGTTGCCAATTTTAATGTTCAAATTCCGAGAACTGTCTTTATGACAAGATCTTGAGTCCACGCAAAGGGAGCATTAATACATGCACGAAAGAACGTTTATAAACAGCAACACTATTAGAATCACTGCATCTATATATATAACACCAAGGGTATTTCCTCTGTTATTCTTCATAACTTGAGCGAGTTTTAGATAAATTTAATGCTATTAGAAATCAATAATAATTAGGAATTTTAGAACGATTTAATCACCATCTACGGCAATTTCAGTAATTATTTTGTGACAATGTTGATTATAATTAATTAACACTAGTTGACAAATCACTCGAGACTATTTTTTTAAGGGGCACGCAGAGTCGGCAACCCCCCTTTCCTTTAATGCTATTTTTAAGTAAAATTATAATCAGTTTATATCTTTTATGTCCATGCGCGAGCACTTTAAGAACAATCAAAATAATTTTTCATCTAAATGTTTTACAATTTTAATAATTTTCGGTGTGGCAGAAATTTCAAGGTTTTAAAATAAACAAGCAAGTCAAATTCAGGACACAACAGAATCACTTCCATGCATACGGGGTAATCAATACGTATTATCACATGTATTTGGACCAGCAGTGAATCGTCACAAATAGGCACCGTGACTAATTGTTACGATGTTTTAAAGATCACAAATTAGCACCTTTTTGGCATGTCACTAAATAAATTCACTTTTAAGGCATACTCATTTCTCTATTGACAACAACACATTTCTCATAGCACAAGAGAAAACAATGTAATAGTTTCGATAATTTTAACAAATATTTCAATGGTTTCGTTATGAATTCTCACATAAATGTAACTAACCTTATTCAATATCAATCTAATTACATACCTTATTATTTTATGGTTATTAGCTTTCTTTGTATTGTATTATCGTGGTAACTTATAAATATTCATACGAGGAATGGCAAAGCATTTGAATTTCTGTATTTGTACTAATAAGTCTGTCTCAATACCCTATTTCCTCATTTCCTGTCCAAGAAATTACAATTTATCCTTTTACCTTATGTCTGCCTACACGTCACAAAAGTCAAGAGCTATCAACAGGAGAAGGATTTTTCCTAGGAATCAACATGCAGCAGTTTTCGCCAATCACCAGCGAGGAGAACGGGATTCGAACCCGAATCCGCCCATTTTCTCCATAAGAAGAAACTTCCACGACGGACAAAATTCTTCAGTCCCCTTCCCAATCAATGCTCCCGCAAAAGAAGAACAGAAGATATGCAGAAAAGAAGAACAGAAGACATGAAGAGGGAGCAGGGAAGAGAGCAGAATATCAGGGAGAAGAATGCACACTGTAGTTTTGTCCCCACAAACTACACACAATATGCTTCTGTTCAGGAAGTGCATTGCTTTCCACAAACATCATTCTACATCCATCAAAAGTTCAGCTTACATACTCCAAGTCATCACTGTGTGTAAACGTTCCCCAAAAATCTGCCAGTCTTTGTATATTTTATACCCAATGAAGAAGTAGAAATTCAACAAGGAAGTATCCTAGTGTTTACACTTCTCACCTCTGTACACTTGCATTACAGAATGTACATGACGCCTCCTAAAATGTCATTCCGCAGTGTTTACGAAAGTGCATTTTTATGTGACATGTAATGAGTCACATTCAACTCTACAACTTTCATGTAAAGCAGTTTTACACCCACAAAGAAGAACCTTCCAGTGTGTGCAACCTGTCTTTTAACTTCATGCACAGGAGTTTACTCAGTGAGTTTCAACGTCTCATGTCTCATTCACTTTTCCATAAATGCACAAACTATGCTTATCAACGGTGCAATTTTACATGGTTTAAGTGAATATGCTGCATGACAAAATCGTGTTTCGCCAGTGTCTACAACTTTGTCGACCGTTTCTTACTTAGTTGATTGAAAGAAACGTTGAAATGAAAATCTGTGCGCAACCAGTTGTGCAACTTGTGCACGGGAGTGTACCATGTGAAAATCTTTAAAAGTCGTTTATTCATTATTAAGTACACCGAACAATACTGATCAACAGTGCTTTTAACACATGCCCTTGTCGATCGTTTTCTTACCAGCTTTAAAGAAAACATCGAAGCAAAATTTCTAAGTGCATCAACCTCCAAAGGGAAGTCTTACAGTAACTCGACGGCATGTTTACCCACAAGTGTACATGTGTGCTTCATGGATTCCAAATATTAATTCATACTTACATCCGTAATTCCAGCAGTGCCGAGAGTCATAACAATCCACTGAACTATCGTGACACAACTCCAAACACTTCCAGTGAATGCGTGTGCATCGCAATATAAAACAAGTAGAACCAAAGTGGATATATATTTATTATACACACACACAAACACTACGTAGTGTATCCACGAATTTACGGTACTTTTTAACTCAAGTGAAAATATGTGACGTATGAGTCCACTTGTGTTGACTACTAACGCACACGTGTCTTCACGCCCCTTCATAAGCGGCCATCATTGTTGCTTGGCACACCTTTAACATGTTACATCAGTTATGTCAGTGATCATCACATGTCAATCTTCCGCAGCCATTACAAAATTGACGGTACGCTCATTCCATGCATGATTATGTGGGAGCGAGTATCTAAGTGCAAGTTAAGCACTGTGCTATATTTTTTTTTTAGTAAGCAAAGATGCGAGCTTATTATTTGTTTTTCTTACGGCCAGTTACACCAGACAGTACATTTATGCCTATGGCCAGTTCTCGCGTCTGAAGTATCGCCAAGTATTTACACAATTACTATTCTGTTGTCATTATTTTTTTCTTTTCGGTTTTGTCGGGAAAATATGGTTTTATTTCATTTTTATTTTTTCTATGTTTTTAATAAAAACTTCGATTTATAAGGATAGATCAACATGGATACCTTAAATATAAATTTCAATTCTGGATTTTTTTTCCAGAGGGGGTAATCGTATCATTCTCCTCTAAATTGAGATTTATAGCTAGCCTGAATTCATAACCCCTGTCGCCAGCCGTTGCTCTCTCAGGCATTCAAAGAATGTCACATCAGTAATTTACAAATCCTTCCTGGTCTATTGGAGTTAAGGTGCTGATCAGCTGGTATTTCAGGGCAACGACCAGGGAAGGAGGAAAGAGAACAAAACAGAGAGCAACGTGTGGTGTGGGGTCTTTTGCCTGGAATCGCCGAACAAGAAGGAACTGAGGAGATTGAGCGATCGAACACGTTTCGATATGAACAGCTATCAGCGGGGAATTGTATCATCAGAGACAGACAGGTATTGTTACTTCCAACCACGTTGATTTAGACTTGAAGGTATTAATCCGAAAGCTTGTGTTTTGCCATTTCCAAGTGTGTAGTTAGTACCTCTCGCCTATTACCATTACCCCTGTTTCCTGGTCCATTGGTTCTATCCATGGGCGTATATATAGATCATGTAAGGTGGGGGTTCAACTTTTGGTATGATTAGGGTTGCTATATTTCATAAGTGACAATCCTGGATAGTGCTGTCCGGAAACCTGTTGGGTGGGGGAGGGGGTGCTGGACCCGACAAAGTTGTGTGTATGTCCATATCCATTATCATATTCTTTACACTTCTTAAAAAGAAACAGAAATCTGCTTCGAAGTATATCATTAATCTTGCAATTCTTTTTCGGTATCATAATGAACTATCTCACAATGTCGAAACTTTATTTCTGAACTTCGGGCTAAACAGTGACGGCACCCAACCACTGACTGTTTACAGTAAACAGCTTACTATGCAATGGAAGCGATTTGCAACTGAAATTCAGGCTGTGTCCGAAAGGTACAAATTACAGGGTGTACCAAAAGTCCCATTACCCCCTCTCCTCCCCCCGTTGAATTGTAAACAAACCTGCAAAATGTTAATTTAACAGCATGCCTATGATGAGAGGATGGTATACCATTAAATCAGACAATTGACCACCATTTACTCCAGAGGGTCTGTGTGCACATCGCCAGTATTATTCGCCTCCAGGTGCGATGTGAAAACCTCCGTAACATGGCTTGCGTGAGGGAAGCAAATGCACTGCGAACAGCTTCTTGAAGTTCCTCAGTTGTCTGATAACGATTATGGGCGACTTTCTGTTTGATGTGCCCCCATAGCGCATTATCACAAAATGTCAGATCTGGAATTCGGGGTGGCCATTTCAGAGGTGCTGGTAAATTTTGCGATCCTCCTCCAATCCATTTGTCACTGAACACATCATTGAGGTATTCTCTTACACGTACCAGCACCTCTGAAATGGTCCCCCACTTCAAGAAGCTGTTCGCAGTGCGATTACGTCCCTCACGCCAGCCATTGTTACGGAGGTTTTCACATTGCATCTGGAGGCGAATAATACTGTGCCATGAAAATGGCGCTGTGCACACAGATCCTCCGGAGTAAATGGTGGTCATTTGTCTGATTTAATGGTATACCATCCTCTCATCATACGCATGCTGTTAAAATAACATTTTGCAGGTTTGTCTATAATTCTAAGGGGAGAGGGAGGATAATGGGGCTCTTGGTACACCCTGTACAGACTGAAGTATGGTCTTCACGGAAGTGACGTCACCTAGTGCGATTCGAAAGCAACAAGTACACAAGCTTCGAGACCATAGCTCAGAATACAGATGGTTGCAGACTTGGGTCACGTGATTTCCGCACTCGTTGTTCATTCGTTTGATTGATTGATTTGGTGTTTTAAGTCCACGTTATGCACAGATAGGCTAATCGGGACTGGACCTACAATTCAAAGTGGAATCGGAACCACTATGTGCCTCCACCGGGAATTCAACATTCATTTGTTTGAAATCAAGGAGGTAGAAAGCCAGCATCACAGGGTTAGGCCAGCAAGTTTTTGGTTGAAATTCTTCTGATGTGTGGAAATCTTTGTATAGAAATATTTGAAAATGCTATGTGATTTCTATGGTGAGAAACAAGTGTTTAAAACGCGGGGGAAACAACGAGTCCTCAGTTTTATGTACTGATCGTATTTGGAGCTACAGTCGAAGTGCAATTCGGATGACTTTCACTTCCAGTCCACGACTTGAAGACCGCACAGCCAGACCATGCTCGTAGGATGCTCGTTTCAAGTACGGCCTTGCACCTTTCGGACACGGCCTATGTGCTGCTACAGACGGCGGAGCTATCGTGAAGTCAGATATTTTTGCAGCATCTTCTTTCAAGTCGATAACTCTCGCATGGGTGTAACTTGAAACCTAACTTTGGGGGGGAGGGGCAGGACCGAAAATTTTCCATCCCATTGAAAATAGCGTTCAGGACAATTTTGCTGAATAACTGCTAAATTTGAAAAAAAATATCAAAATATAAAGTTATATTAATAGACAATTAATTTTTAATTAAACTTTTAAGAACCTTAATTATTTATTGGAAAATTAACAAGCCGAATAGAAATCTTAAACACACAGTAAACTACAATTTAATATTTTAGGTATTTAAAGTAATATCTGGTTACTCATGTGGGAATTTGCACATACTATTGTTGTCATTATTCTTAACACTGTAATAAAGGGGTCCCAGGTTCGATATTCGGTGCAGGCTCATAGTGTTTCGGATCCCACTTTAAACTGTAGTTCTAGTCCCAATTAGCCTATATGATCATAAAGTGGACTTAAAACAACAACTCAACAAGATAATTTATGCGTCACACAGTGTGAAACTTTTCAGATTCATTCACTTCTCGCCAACTCCCTTCATACCACAAGGACCACACAGTATTTCCAAAGCCCTGAAAACCTGGACAATACCTACTTTATAAATTGGACATTTAACCAATGTTCTCTTTTCTACATTTCGGAGTATTTTCTGTCAGTAGTCCGCTCTTTGTATTTCTGGCATTTTACAAAGAAAAGGGATTAGAGCTCAACCATTTATCCACGATGACATCCAAAGTGGACGTGAGAGGGGGAGGTGTATTCTGAATTATTCAATGATCATAATTTTTGTCCCTGTATCCCAATTAAATAATAATATTTCTCAAGGAAACTTTTCTTGTGTTTTGGACAGAATTTCAGGTTTTTGAAAACTCTGTGCCATGGTGTGAAAAGTATGCAGTACTGTGTGAGGTTGTTTGCATGAATTTAGTTTTATCTTGCACATTATATTTCAACAATTTTTTTAGTGTTATTTTGCGTTGCTCTTCTGCCACTTTAGCTAATCGCGACGATGAGAATGAGTGACAATACGATGAAATTCAAGAAAGGTAATTCACAAAGAATACCCATGTCCATGCCTTGATTTGAGCTTGGGACCCCTGGCGTCGTAGTGCGCTGTGCTAATAACCATTTTACCACAGAGGTTGCCTAAGAAATGGAGTTCCTGTCCAAATTAAATATTCAAGGTAAGAAGTTTATTATACGCGTATATTTTATTCTCGCACGTAGACCTACATAAATATTTCACAATATGGGCCTCTATATTTTATAAATAACCATGAAATATTTGAAATATTTTCCTTATTGTTTTTATATTAATGAAACAGTGATATTTTTATAATTCTTAGTAAATTGTAATGTATGTATTTTAATCGCAATGTCACATCACCTTAAAATGAAAGAAATTGAACGAAAAAGAGCCTCCCATTTGAACATTATGATAAAAAGAGATAGCCCAGGTTTTAAACCCAGCATACGCCACTGACACACGCATATATACATATTTATATATGGAGAGTAGAGATTGTAGTGGGAAATAAAGTTTCTTTAAAAGTAACACTGTCAAACGTTACAATTATATGTGTTAAGTGTAGAAATAATAACGATTAGTTACAATATAACTGCTAGATAAAATTAAACATATTCTTCATATTTCGTGCGTTTGTATTTTATGTTGTATTGAAGTTCACAACAAAATGTCACTCCACATTTTCGACAAATTATGTAACATGGCCATTTGAGCAGAAATTACAGGTTCCATATTTTTTTCTCATGCGGTAGTCTAGTCGGCAGGGTGTATGACTGCCACGTGGGAGACACGGGTTCGATTCCCGGGGTGGGTGATCTAAGGTCGAAATTTCCGGGCCTTGTCTCCGCATAAAGCGGCTCTGAGGCTAGACCATAACCCAGAGGTCCTTGGATCGTAACCACGCTCTGCTACCATCTCTGTCACCACTCACGTATTTTCACATATAATTTAGATTTGGATTATACCACTAGTCCTCTACCATTATATATACTACGGGCTAACAATTTGACAATTTTTACTTATTAAAATATTTAGCAGAATCAAAGGCCGTTGTGGGAAGTACGAAAAGTAAATAGTATATTTAACAATTTATTGAGGAAACAACTACTAGAAATTTGTCGTATACAACAGTAGTAACTTTAACAATAGAAATCTTCCAGTAACAAATTTAGTATAATATACATATATGTCCGATTGACATTACTCATTCAAATTACAAATATAACCAACCACATTTCATACAAGGCAAAATAAATGTACCGGAATCAGATTGTGTTTCCCATTACTAATTGAGATTGGTTCAACGTTCGGTATTGTTCTTCCGTGGAAAATATATTAATCAGCAATTTTGAATATGGAAGTTATAAATCTAATTTAATACAAATGAACATGATTAGTGGATATCGGTCAAATCTGAAAGGACCATCTGCGTAATGGTAGTATTAAACATATCATAACTGAATCTTGGATTAAACTTAAAAATTTTATAATTATACTACCAGTACACAGATGATGACTTCAGCAGACCGATTCTACCAGTTCAAGGTAGAGCTACGAGATGTGAACCCAACCGCTGCCGGAGTAAGAGAGAGAGAGCTCCGCAAGCCACGCGAGAGCCTTCCCTTTCCATAGTCACATGACCTGGTGACGTATTACTTCTCCGAAAAAGGAAACAAACGAATAACTAATTGCACACAATCTGACTCCTATTCCTTTGCGAGCGAGGAACAGCGTTACAAAATTCCCTCTCCCCCTTTAAATATACATAAGCATTTCATCGCCAGCAAAGAAATACAGGGAGGTTATTTCAGGCGTTCACCGTCACAGCGTCGGCCGCCGAGCGGTACCTTCATGCAACAGGTCCCGGCAAATTGACTTACAGGAAGTCCGTAACAGACACCGCTTGTTTTGTAATATTTCCACTGTTCACAATTACAGTTACAATTACAATTGAAATAAGCACGTAGCTTGTCGCAAGGATGCTGGAAAAGGTGTCCTCCCAAATACAAATATTTCTGGCACCTTATTTCTGACATCTAATCTTAGATTAGACATCGCTACTTTATCACAGAAAGGGAAGACAGCATCACGGCGCATAAAGCAAACCGAAAGCGTAAAATGATATTTAAAAGTAATAATAGTGATGATCACTAACCTCCTGTGTTATAAGAGATGTTGAAAATGACCTCCTTCAACAGCAATACAACACGTTTCTTAGGTTCAAGAGATCCTGTCTCTCGTAATTGCCTGACCAATTTTCTGCAAGAATTCGTTTTCACGTAATTATCGTACATAAAAACTCTTTGTTCAAAAGTATATTTGTTTAGCGGCATAACTAATGAATGAATAACAACACACAATAAAGCACTAGAACTGAATAGCACACCAAATCAATAACAGTATAAAAAACACGCGTACTGATAAACGCAAACAGAAGTGAGCATGAGGAGGGTACGGTACACTCACTACGTCTGGTAGCCGACAGTGTTGCTAACCATTTTTCGGCAATGTCCCTACGCCAAGTAAAGCGACTAAAGAATACAACACCTCATGAGCATGCAAAACAGAAGATAAAATATACACATTTACTTACCAAATCTTTCTGCTCGGTGCTTCCACAATTAACGAAGGAGCGAGTTTACAATACAGGGCCCCTCCCAGTTTTTTTGTAATATTTCGCATACTCACTAATTGAGGCCTCCTAATCACGAATTTGAAGTTAAAATTTATGGGTCACGTGTAGAAATTGCAAAATAAGTTAAATTGAGTGGTCCGCGATCGGCACGATTGCTCATTATTTACCAGAAGATTTTGTGTTTCAAATACTTAAAAAACAAAATATACATTCGTGATATTACTACGACCCCAAATTTTAACTACGTTTGCCTATCCTAACCTAACCTAACCTTACCTGAATGGTTTGTGGGGCTACCCGTGCATGGTTTTTCTACCCCAAATTTTAACTATGTTTGCCTTGCCAAACCTAACTTAACCTAACCTTAGCGAGAATGGTCAGTGGGGCTATCCGTGAATGGTTTTGAGCTAATTGTGATTACGAACCGATAAAAAATCTTATTTTCGTAGCACTTTAACGGCAAACGTTCATCATCGAAGACGCCATTTTTCGTATCCTGCAATTTTACGATCGATGCACTGTTGCCAAACTTACCTGTAATCAAATCAGTCCACACTCCACATGTTCTTCTACATCGTGATTGTCGCTGTCACATGTAAGCACCTTCTTTGGGCAATATACCGAAATCCATAAGTTTATTAATTAGCCCACGGCAATCCTCCTGCACACTCCACCTAAAAATCTGTACAACATTAACAAGGTTTTTACTGTTCTTTTCCGCCATTCTTGCACGATCCATGCTCTCCAAGTATGAAATCAACAGTGTGGCAACGCTGTAGACAGCGTAACTAATTGCGAACGTCGTCAATTGTTCATATCAACAAATATAGCTACCATAATTGTATACTGAGAATCATTGCGAGGATTGAAAAGCTTATTTTACAACTTCTACACGTTGATGAACAATTTTTTCACGTCACCCCAACATGTTAACTTGAGATAAATCATCACGACTAATTATTTCGTGAGTATAAGACGTAGCATAGAAATTACAGAAGGGTCCGGTATTGTAAATTCTTGCGTTAATGAATAATAGGGGTGTGCGGGACAGAATTTTTTGGGTCGGGACGGGAATTTTTATTAAATCCCGACATTCGGGACGAAAAAATTTGCAACGGGAAATGTTCGAAATTTCCCGAAGCTCTGGAAATCTCGAATTCTACACGTCATTTTCACTTTAAGTGATTGTTTTTGCATTTCTAGAATGAAAACTTACAATTTCCGATAAGTTCCAGAAACTTGCAATGCAGAAAACGTCGAGAATTAACGACTTTTTAAAGTGACCATTCGGTATTTCCCGACTGCTTGGGATCCCGAAAAGTCGGTAAGTCATTTCCCGAAGTCGGGATCGGGACGGGAATTTTTTTTCCCGATCCCGGTCCCGACTTTTCGGGATCCCGCACATCCCTAATGAGTAACATTGAGTCGTTTACTGTTGATTATGTTATTTGAAGTCATACATGTTGCTGTTGTGAAGTGATAAAGGTTGGTTGGTGATGCTGTATTTCCTGCAGTCTTGAACAATTCTGGTCCCATTTTATTTCTCTTTTTTGTTTTTGTATCACTTAACGTTGAAAATATTCTTTCAGTTTCCGCGTTAGAATGTGGCAATGTTAGCACTATTTTCGCGAGAGGGGAAATGTTTTCAAAAAAGAACTTGCCTTCAAAGTTCTTGGTAACCGATAACATGTTCCAAAATTCTGATGGAGATTTGTTGGTTAGTTCTTTTTTCTCCTCCTCGCTAAAGTATGCAGATAAACTAATCCATTCATTCCAAACCGAGCACGAAGAAAGTGCAACTGACTGGCGAGTAAGCTTTGCACAATAAAATGTTATTTTCCAAGATTGAAAAAAGTCCCTACGTTTTCCCTTATTTGGTAAAATCTGAAACTACGCGGGCGAAATATAGTGAAAAGTCCCTATGCGTAGGGACATGTCCCTACGGTTGGCATCACTACCGACAGTGTCGCATTCGTTCAGTATGAAGCGCCCTCTCGCGGCTGACAACTCCCACCAACCCCGATAAGCTGCCGGCGCTCTCGTGACAACTGAGGATAAAATAACGATATCTAATCTAAGATTAAATGTCAGAAACAAGGTGCCAGAAATATTTGTATTTGGGAGGACACATTTTCCAGCATCCTTGCGACAAGGTACGAGCTTATTTCAATTGTAATTGTAACTGTAATTGTGAAAAGTGGAAATATTACAAAACAAGCTGTTTTTGTTAAGGACTTCCTGTAAATCAATTTGCCGGGACCTGTTGCATGAAGGTACCGCTCGGCGGCCGACGCTGTGACGGTGAACGCCTGAAATAACCTCCCTGTATATGGTACTTACAAAACATCACACATTCAAATCCACAAATCATTTGTGTCCTGGTATTTTCTGTCCTCAGGTTCATTTATTAATTAATAGTTGACATATGATCGATCATTTTCATTCCAAACGAAACCTGTAATATACAAAAATACCAAGAAACAGTACCTTCATACGTACGTAAATAACATTTAAAATACCAATTTCAACAATATTAGAATATATTTTTTGATATACGTAACAAAAGCAACACACACATTGTAACAGACATGAAAACAAAACAAAAATCAAATTGATTTTTCTAAGTCTCTTACTCTGGTAATGAATTGCTATTGCTATTATTACTGGATGGAAGAGTAGCAGGCATTTCATAAAACTTCTTTATCTTCGAGACATGCACTCTCTTAAATTTATTTTGGTCTGAGCAATGTTTTACTAAGACTGACACATTAGTTAGAAATTTCACAATTTCATATGGCCCTGTATATTTATAAGATAATTTAGTGTTATATTCTCAACGTTTTTTGATATAACTTGATTTTGCACCATTACTTTGTCACCTACAGCAAAATTTACAGGACTAAATTTCCTCTTATGAAGTTCCTCCCTCTTTTTCAAAGCTTTCTTTAAGTTTTGAAATGCCTGATACAACCTCTCTTTTTGTTCATTATCAGAAATAATTTCATTTTCATCTTTTAATTGCCATCTAATGCATAACATATCGCTTAAATCTCTACCAAGAAATAGCTGGGCAGGTGTAAATTTTGTAGCATAACTGATACATGAATTATGTGAATATTGTATTTCTTTTAATGCATTTACCCATTTGGTTTGATCTTTAGCAAACAATGCTCTCAAGCTATACTTTAAGTGAGATATATATTTTTCAGCCATGTTTGCTTGACTATTGCAAGGACTTATTGTTGTATGTTTAATGCCCAAATTAAACAAGAATGATTCAAAGAATTGCGAAACAAAATATGAGGCATTATCAGAAGTGATCTCACTCGGAAATCCATATGTTAAGAATATATTATAAAGTTTCTGTACAATGACCTTTGATGACAACATATTTAATGGTTCATAGATAACAAATTTTGAAAATGCACAGACTACAACTAATATAAATTTAAATCCTTTTGATGGCACCAGTGGATCGACACAATCAAGATGATATTTTTGGCATGGAGCAGAAATAATTTCAGATGACAATGTATTTACCACTGCAACATTTCTACTTTTACTTTGCTGACAAACATCACAGGCTTGTACCATACCTTTAACATCTTTAGCCATCCTTACCCAAGTTAGATGTTTTTGAATTTTCTTTAGTCTTCAACCAACCCATGTGAGCACCTTGTATAACATTACTATGAAAATAAGTAATTACAGATCTACGCAGGAACAGGAACAACAATTCTAACGTATGGTGAAAAAAATTTGCACAAAGTTTGCAACCCTGCGGAACTGGCAATATTGAACACTGACACACCATTTGAGCTGTGTTGGATTGTACGTCTACCAGTTATGTAGTGTGAAGAGCAAGAGAAGGTTGGTGTAAAAACAAGTCAGTATGGAGCTGAAAGAAGACGACCGTCGGAAACTGATCGTGCAATATTGGACAGAGAATCGTGATGTTCGAAAGTCCGAGCTTGTGAAACATTTTCAACGTGTAGGATTTTCCCGTCATACGGTTTATAATATTGTGTCACAATTGGAGAAGGGTATCAATGTGGAAAGAAAGCCGGGCAGTAGACGGAAGTCGAAGTTAAATGAACCCAGAGTGTTGCAACAACTGCGACGTGTTACTGCAGGTAAGGTGGCAAAATCCTACCGTGAGCTTGGTATGAGGTTTCAGTGTGATAAAAACACATTGAAAAAAGCATTACAGAAGATGGAGATACGGAGATATAAATGAAAAACTATGCCAAAAGTGACGGAGCAACAAGCTGTTGTCCAGAAACAGCGTTTACGAAACCTTGTGACAAAAACGTTCACTGCAACAAATGACGTGATTTGTATCATGGACGATGAGACTTATTTCACCCTAGATGGCAATGAGTGGTAGCCGAAAACCTACAATGATCCTGGAACTTCTGCCGTGCCCGATCCAGTGCGTTTTGCTGCCAAATACCAAATTCCCACAGAAGGTGTTGCTATGGCTTGCCATGAGTGAGAAAGGACTGTCGAAACCTCAGTTTTTCAAGGCTGGCCTTGCACTCAACGCCGACCGGTATGTAAAGTTCTGTTTGCCTAAAGTGAAGCAGTTTATCAATGAATACCATCGTGGGGACAATGTTGTTTTTTAGCCAGATTTAGCCAGCTGCCATTACGATGCACAAAGTCTTGCGGCCATGGAGCACTTAGGTATCCCTTACATATCCAAAGAACAGAATCCCCCTAATGTTCCCCAACTGCGGACCATTGAAGATTTCTGGGCAAATTTAAAGCGGATGGTGTATGCTAATAATTACACTGATAAACAAATTCAAACTTTTTTTTTCTCCTTTTAACGAAACTAGGTGATTATTTATAATTCGACCCCGCTGAATCCAAATCTGAAAGTAGAAATGCTGTATCACCTATCGTTTTCCCTGGATTTTCATTTTTTGTTTTTAATAAAAATGTAATACCCTTTGTAATAATACATCGAAATTTGAAATTATTTTTGTTTGTTTGCTCATGAAATAAGATTTAAATATTGAAGTGAATAACTATGAAATATAAAAAAATTAAAAAATATAAATAGGACCGATTTTGACTGTTCAATGAAGAAATTTCATGCATAAAAATGGAAAGAAACACATTTTTACTCACATTTTCAAAATTTCTTTTTTAAACTCTGCCGTTTGTAACTGCCACCAGAAACCTCTTCCTTGAGGTTCCAACAGTAGTCTGCTAACATGTTCTGTACCGATTTTCCTGCATATCGTTTCTCCATGACAGAAATATCCTGGTGAAATCTCTGGCCGCATTCGTCACTAACCGCGCCCAAGTTAGGGGGGAGAAAGTCCAAATGCGAATGTAAAAAGTGAATTTTCAAGGACATATTGCACCCCATGCGCTGATAACACTTCAACAAGTTCTTAACAAGTTCCTTGTAGTTGTCAGCTTTCACATTTCCAAGAAAATTACAGCATACTTGTCTGAAAGCTAACCATGCGCATTTCTCTTTTTCTGTTAGCAATTCCACAAAGTTGTCATCATGAATTATCTCACGGATTTGCGGCCCAATAAATATGCCTTCTTTTAACTTACTATCACTGACTTTAGGAAATGTTTTTCTCAAGTACCCAAAACCTCTCACCGTGTTTATCCAAAGCCTTAACAAAATTTTTCATCAGCCCTGACTTTGTATGCAACGGTGGTA
Organism: Lepisma saccharinum; assembly: GCF_977018435.1. Taxonomy (NCBI): domain Eukaryota; kingdom Metazoa; phylum Arthropoda; class Insecta; order Zygentoma; family Lepismatidae; genus Lepisma; species Lepisma saccharinum. Next base: position 47,031 of record NW_028143077.1, read on the forward strand.
ACAAAATCTTCTATTTCTCAAGTAAAGGGTGATTCCTAACACTCTTCTCTCCAGGTATTAAGTTTTTTTGTATGGGCCAATCCACAATGTTGTAATGTTTATCTTTTGCCCGGCTGTCCCATTCGCAAAGAAAGCAACAAAAGTTTGTAAACGCAGACTGCATGCTTAAAAGTATACCAATCATTTTGAGGTCTCCGCATATCTGCCAACCATATTTTCATAATTTATCACTTTTAATATTGTATCCATATTTTCATATGTTTCCTTCATGGTGGAAGAATAGGCAAGGGATACTGATGGGTATATATTCCCATTATGCAACACTACTACTTTTAAACTATTCTTAGATGAATCTACAAATAGTCTCCACTCGTTTGGGTTGTGACTCCTTCCAAGTTCTTGCAGAAGGCCTTCTACATCATTGCAGTAAGTTAACTCATTACTAACAGAAAAAAAAATGTCAGTGATTGTTGGCGTTTTCGATATAACCCCTTGAAACCATCTTGTAAGAAATTCCATTGTCGGAGAAGAGAACCTAATAATTGCGCTTGATCTTTAGAAAGGTTGAGGTCTCTGACTAGACCATTTAGTTCGGATTGGGAAATAAAGTGAGTATATTTGGATCAGGCAATTTGGATCGGTGTTTGAATATGAGGGTCCAGGTTCGTCATCTGGAGAAGCACTGCTTGGTTCTATTTCATTCACTGCCATTCTTTAGGAGGCTTAGGAATTGGTATAAAAATCATGACTCATAGGTTTCTTGGCTTAAGGAACATCTGGATAAAATATAGAATGTTTTGATTTAGAACTACGTATATCCCACTATGTTTGTTAAATAGAAGTAACAATCCTAAGTATGATCTTTCTGTTCTGTCCATATTACAGGGTTTCCGAAGGGCATTGATTTGTGAGTGCCATTAAGCCAACCACGTAAAGTTCGCGAACAATTACAACAAATTTTACCTGGTGCCCAGCCTTTTCCCTCGTCTACTTTACTTCCAAAATACAACTCGTATGCTTTTCTCATTATAGGAGTGATAGTATTTCTCTGCGACTTCGGAGTAAATTCCCCGCAAACATAACAAAACAAGTTCGGGTTATTCACACATTTGCGTGACATGGCGAACTCATTAATTGAGTTATAATATATTTCTTTAAAAAAACAATTTTGAATGCTCTTATCGTTTTGTTAAAATATAACTTACACTTCACTATACATAAAATTACATTCACAATTTCACGAACATACACAAACATAAAATACAGCTATTCGCGAAGGCTACTCGCGAAGTTATCGGAAAGGAAGTTAAGACTCGAGTAACCCACAAAACAAATTTTAACAGAGAAACAGAAAATTACTCTACTGCCAGATGTTTCCTCCACGAAATATTAAGTGCCAGTCATAAACACACAAGGTCGCTGAAAGGTTCTTATCCATTTGCTAGGAACCAAACGTTAAGCCGGATACCTGAAACCATAAAACTATAAAATGTGGGTGTTTTGCAAAACATTTAGGTGATACAGGAAAACGGATGCGATATTCGTTATCAGCACATCTGAATACATAAAGATCACTTAGTTTTATTTAAAGGAGTATTTAATTGTTTATCAGTGTTATCAACACGAACCGTTGCAACCCTCATCCAACGGATCCGCAAATGCTTGCGCGATGTTGATCCATCAACATTTGCTCCATCTATGCAGAAAGTGCCCCAAAATTGTCGCAAGGCCAGCAGACTCGGTGTGAATGTGTTTGTTCATAGATGTTCAGATACCACCCTTGTATACCAACCAGCACACGAAATACATCTGTGCGTTTTTGCCCTTGACCACAGCGTTTTCGTTTTGTGCAAATTTTTTTCACCATACGTTATATGGCATAGTATTAGATTTAGTTTTATAGAACAAGACATTCTTTACTAATTTGTAATGCTGTACTACTTCATTAGCTTTCAATTTATCAATGATTTCTTGTAGCTTTTTATCTTTTAGTTGTTCATCAAATATGGATACTGACAATAATGGATGAGCCCACATGCTCAAGTTAATACCATCTAATTCAGTTGCATCTAGTTCTTCATATTAAACTCCCTACCATCAAACATTCTAGATAAAGTATCTGCTAACTTATTACTTGTGGTAGGTATATGCTCTATTTGAAACTTGTACATAGATAGTTGTTCTAAATATCTAGCATATTTTGGGTATTTGGACGCTCTTTTATCATCCATGCAACACTCATATTATCTATTTGCAATAGAAATGGTTGAGATCTCAAATAAGGATCAAATCTCTCTAAAGCTAACCTTAATGACTCCAATTCTACCTGATATATGGTTTTATTTTTATCAGCTTCTTTCATTCGTTGAGAATAGAAGAATACAGGTTTTAAATTCCTATTCTCATCTTCCTGCAATAAAATAGAACCATAGCCTGATAAATACCCATCTGCTTGAACTATAAATGGCTTTTTTCATATCGGGCAATTTCAATATTACATTTTCTTCAAATGCTAACTTAATTGTATCGAGCGCATTTTGCTGTAAAAGACCCCAATAAAATTTTTGTTTCACAGATTTTACATCATTTAATGGTGAGATTATTTTCTGAAAGTCATGAATAAATCTTGAAAAATAATTTATAAACCCTAACAATTTATTTAATCCTCTCAAGGATTTGGGAGCTGGCAATTTTCTAATTGCTTCGATCCGCGAAGGATCAATACATAGATTTCCATTACTCACTTCAAACCCTAAGAATTTAATTTTTGTCTGGCCCAATTGCATTTTTTGAGGTGATATTGTTATTCCATAATTTCTGAATCTTTCAAACAATATCTTCAGATGATTTATGTGAGGCTCTTCATCATCTGATACAATGTCATCACAATAGTAAGAAAGAAATGTGCCTCTTAAATCTCCTAAGACCATGTCGATAGCTCTTGCTAGACATGCACTTCCTAACGTAAACCAAAATTACCTTATTATAATCAATTACCATTCTTTTAGATCCATTTTTCCATAAACAATAAATGCTGGAGTTGCATATGCTCCATTAGTAGGTTCAATAACACCTTGCTTTAACAAATTATCAATAATTTCTTCCATTTCCTTTTCTTTCTTTGGACCCAAATTATATGGCATCATTCTCACTGAAATATTGTCTGTTAATTGAATACGGTATTCGAAACCTTTAATATGTCCAATAGAATCACTAATAACGTCAGAAAATTGATTTTTAAGCTCACCTAGTTTTTCTTCAAAATCCTGCGAAAGCTCGTTCATAACTCCACAGAATCCATCCGGAACTAAAGAACTGCAAGTTGACGTAAAGGGTTTCCTGGATTGGTTTCCTGGAACTTGTCCACTTCTTGTTTGCTGTGGAGCACGCTGTTGACACGTCTTGCTTGATGGAACTGAGAAGCATTCCTTGAAAATCCACTTGTTCTTGGCTGCTGCTGGTTGTATCTTCTTCGTTGTAAATTACCATTGTTAACAGGGGGTAAAGACACAGGTGCATTATTAAAGTTCTCCTAGAAAGATACATTTTGAATATTAAAACTTGAACAGTTCCATTTAATTGGCAAAACCACTCCGCCGTTGTTGACACTAACTTCTTGTTTCGGAATATTTATGGACATTTTCGATTTTATTTGAAATTTCACACACAGTATACAGTCAACAGGCAAATTGTCACTTACATAAAAAGTTTGTGGCCACGATAAATAATCGCACTTCACATTTAATGTTACTTTTTGGTGAAAATATATGTATGTTCCGTTCCCCACTTTTAATTTATCATTGCACTCATTAATCTTCAATTGTCTCTTAAGATGTAGTTTATGAATCACATCTCTCCTGATAATTGAATCTGTACAGCCAGTGTCTATGCAAGCATTTAATGTTTGATTTTCTAGAACAATAGGGACAAACACTGCAACCACAGTATCACTTTCTTTCGAAGAATTTGCAAATGCTGGCATGAAGGTTTTATTCTGTCTATAGGGGCAACTTTTCATTACATGTCCTGCCTTATAACATTGTCTGCAAATTATTGGTTTACTTTCCACTGTGTTACGTAATTTGTCACTTGAAGTAATTGATCTGAAATCTTTAACGATTCTCTGATGTTTCTGCAATAATTGTAATCTAGCTTTTAGATCACACACACACACGAAGGGACACCATTCAAAACAAAGTGTTCAGAATAATTAGGGAGCATTCTTTCAATTAAGCACTGAATAAGCTTTTCTTCAGGCCACCCCAAATCTACTAAAACTGCAGCCCTCCATCGATTTTCAAAAAATTCTAATTCATCTTCATTTTTGTCTTGGATACGAAATATGAACTTATTAACAATGAGTTCATTTCCTAAAGTTGTTACAAATTTATCCATTATTTTTTGAACAATTACTGACTAAGATAGATCACTACCTATGAGTTTCCATATTACGTCACTTATTTTACATGGCAACTTATGTAGAGAGAAGTATTTCTCTCTCATGAGAGGATAGATTATTTTTATTTCGATAAAGAGAGGAATTCATTTATCATACTCCCCAATTATTTCAGCATAGAGGAAATCACCTGCTTCCACATCGTATGTTGTATTGGGATCTATTGCATTGTATTTCATTCTATACAAATTTCGACCTATGTGTACAACTTGTGCATTGGATGGAGAGATACTTATTTGAATGTTTCCACTGACAGGAATTTTATATGATGGTTGGTTATTATTGAATACATGTAATTGTTTACCCGTATCCTCATCAACTTGATACCAGATACTATTTAGATGAATAATAACCAGACCTCTTAGTTTACGATGAATATCCCTAATGATATCTATCTGTTGAATATGTTTTTTAAAACCAAATACATTCATGGGGATTATTTCTTTTTGGTTATTTATCGAGTTTGGTATCAAATTATAGAGAACATCATAACAAAACCAATGCAAAAAACCGCACCTTTCTACCTTACTTGGTTCTCGAGATATAAGTGTTTTAATAATTTAAAAGATCAAAAAAGAAGATACGGCAATTCATCGTATACGGCTTCTATTCATAGCATGCAAGAACAGATAATAATCTTTTCATGTTTACACATTCCCCATATTTCAAGTTCAACTTGTTTGCATGTCACACACTACCATGTTCCGAGTTATCTTCGATCTCTTTGCATGTCACGCAAGTTAGGTTTCCGAAGATACTTCCTACACAGTGCTTTATATATCACAAATGTTGGAAATAAATGTACTTGGAGAACATGAAAGCAGTAAGTATTTGTGTGATGCTAGCATCACTAGATGCTGCCATCTAGTTGCAAAGAAATGTACTTGTTGGGATAAGATTCATTACTCAATGATTTAAAATATCTTCAGGTAGCAATACGATTAGCTGAAGACATATGATAGAGCGCTCTGGAGTTGACATAGCTAATTGCTAGACGTCGCATATTGCTAAAATATATTTCTACTTGTATATTTCTCATACCGTCATTATGTTACTGACTAGTTTCGAGCACAGAGTAAAATATTAATTAGCACATATGGTAATATCGAAATATGCAAGTACAGTATCTTCGGTTCAGATATATGGACCTAATTGATACTGGGATATTTTGCAAAAATTTTTAAAATTGAACTTGGGTTCAATTATTTTTTTGCACTTAGAAAAGCAAATAAATTTCGCGTTAATTATTAAAATAGCGAAATTTTAAAAAACGAGGGGAAATTATCTAAATTTTGCGATTTTACTCTATAAAAATTGAATGTTGGAGTTTTGCATGAAGCAAATGTGAATAATTGTAAATGTATGCTTAAAAATATACTGATTTAGGCTCGAGAGGCGAATTTCAGCCTATAAAAATGAGTAATTGGACGTTGATTAAAAAAAACTTAATTATTTTTTATGCTATAGAAATAGTAAAATTTGGATTTTTTGGATATTTTTCCCTTGGAAAATTAGCTGAAATCGAGGCACAATGAATAAATACAAAATAAATGGCCCAGAACGTACCTTATACACTACTACTGTAATGTCATTCAAAGCCATATGATCCCAATATAGTCCTTGCCGTCTAAAAGGTTGAGAGGAAATTATAACCATCGATTATGCAACAAATGATAATATTTTCATTACTTAATTGTAGTAGTTTTTAAGTCTCTTGGGGGGTCCGTACCCCTGAACCCCCCTAAATACGTCCTTCCTGTCCTTCAAAGTCGTATGACCCCAATATAATCCTTGTCTTCCAATAAGTTCAGAGGAAATTATACAACAAATGCTAAACGAGTATTTTTATTATTTAATTTTCGTAATTAATAAGTCTTCCGGGTTGTGGGTGGGTGTGTGTGTGGGGGGGAGGGGTCCGGACTCCCTAAATACGTCCTTCCTGTCCCGCAAAGCCGTATGATACCAATATAATCCTTGTCTTCCAATAAGTTCAGAGGATATTATACAACAAATGCTAAACGAGTATATTTTCATTATTAATTTTCATATTTAATAAGTCTTTCGTGTGGGGAGGGGGGTCCGGACCCCCTAAATACGTCCTCTCCGTTCTTCAACGCCTTATGATCCCAATATAATTCGTGTCTTCCAATAATTTCAGAGGAAATTATACAACCAATGCAAAACGAGTATATTTTCATTATTTAATTTTCGTACCTAATAAGTCTTTCGAGTAGGGAAGGGGGGGGGGGGGGTCCGGACCCCCGAAATACGTCCTTCTTGTCCTTCAAAGCCGTATGATCCCAATATACTCCTTGTCTTACAATAAGTTCAGAGGAAATTATATAACAACAGCTAAACGAATAAAGTTTTCATTATTTAATTTTAATACTTGATAAATCTTTCGGGGGGGGGGGGGTCCGGACCCACTGGACCCCCTTAAATATGTCCTTGGTGTGTGTGTGCGATTTGTAATTAATATTTGTACACTTAGTCTTACACTTTGTAATTATATAACACTGCATATATTATAATGTTTTATTTTAATTTTTAAAACTGTAATTGTAGAGCAATTGTATAATTTTTGTATAACATTTCTATCTTGTTAAATGTGTTAAAGGTTTCATCCTGGAATGGAACGTCTCACATTTATGTGTGTTTCCATTTCCAATACATTGGAATGAATACATATTCGTTTCAATGGCATTTACAAAATCACCTCTGACATTTTATGTTAAACAAGTAAGATTATTTTTGTGCACGAGTGTGTTAGCCGATGCGTAGCAAAGTATTTTAGGAAGAACACTTGATTTTTTTTTGTAGAACTAATCAAAAATTTCTATGTAATCGAAGATCATAATACGTTTAAAGGTGTGGTAATATTATAATGGGATTGAGATACGAAACCCTCGGATTCGGATCCAGATCCAAACGGATCCGGATTCTTCAGATCCGTAACTTTCGGATCTGGATCCGGATCCGTTTGGCCATCCCTAGTTTGGACCAACGTCGATTTGCTCACGAGAAAGAGTAAACTCAAAGCTAACCCACGAATCGGCTGAATACCTTTTGCTGTTGCACCAGCAGAAACTACACATACCCCTAGCGGTAGTTACGGCGTCTTCCGAACCCTACCGTTACAGTTGGTGGAGATGCGCCTTTCTCTGTTTTCCAACAGAGGCCCGATCTAAGTACCCTGGGCTAGGAAACCCTAGGAGTTCTTTCATGCATCGAACTCAGTTCCTTACTAATTCTCTTTTTTCCCTCAGGAATATAAGAAACCCCTTTTCCCCTTGTTTTGACTTGTTTTACCCTTTTGTATTGTTTTATTTTTATGTGAAATTTCATAATGTTTGTTTGCCTGAATTTTCGAATGCGAATTGCCTTGGATCTTGAATCAGAAACTTGCTTGCTTGCTTTCCAATGCTTGCTTTGCGGTAGGATGTGCTTATCTTGTTCCTCGCCACTCGCTCTTGGTATAATGGAAGTGCCCAGTGATAGCGCAACTTCGAGAGAATCGCGTAGCTCGTTAGTTCTCTCTAATTATTGCCCCCCCCCCCATTTCCTTCGCTTGAATGTTCTGAGTGATATATCTTCCTTTCTTAGAGCGATATCCGACCTCCTGCCAACGCCCTCTCCTCTCAGAACTCTTGGCAGTTCAACTTTGATTGTGTTACCCATCACCAGCGACATGTGAGGCTGAGTATCTCCTAGCTCCATCTTTCCGGGATGGTGTATTTTTCGTTCTATTCCCTTTTTCTTTTATACATATATATATATACTATATGAAAACCCTAAGGTGTTATTCTAACGTTCTTTCTTTTCCCCGAGCTGCCGAGGGAAATGTCTTACACCAGCTTTCTGTTATTTCTAAAAATCCGTATTTTACGTATTATATTATTACTGAGTTATTTACATAATTTTGTTACTTAGATATTGTGCAATCAATCACTTACTTAATCAACCACATAATTGTATCTTATCTTACACTATAATAGCATGTTTAACGTACACTTTGTTTCGTGACGCCTGGCAATGTTGGCCATTTTGTTTTGGGCGTTGCCCGTAATTTATCCTCTCCCTTAAGGTTTCTCGTCCCGACTACTCATAATTGGACGGGTATATTTGTCCCCTTTTAGGATCGAGATGTACTTTTCCTCCTTCCAGTCTTGTGTTGTTTTCTCTTGAGACTACTTTAAGGTTGTTCCTTACACCGTGTTGTTCGGGACTTCCCTTTTGTCTAGCCACTATGCCGGTGGAGTTAACTTTTTACTTGTGGTTTTAAACCTTTCAGATCTCTATCTTTTAGGATGCGCTCCTCAACTCTACCATGCGTTTTGTGTTAATTCTCTTCGATACCATCTTTTTGTGACCCACGCGGTTAGAGCTTGTGGTGGGCGCAGAAGGTTGCTGTTAGATTTTCTCCTTGCCACTGTCAGAGTCCTTCCTGCCATGGTAAAATAATCCTTTGACGCAACCATGTGTTTCAACAAAGCACCTAACTTAACCAAACTTCCTCGTGTCAGAGGTTATCTTGTTTCTTCTTGTTAATTTTTCAGTCAATCCGTGCTTCAGCTGGACCCTGGAGGCGGAATTACTCGCCTGTAGATTGTTTAGGGTACGTTTTCCTGTTAAGTACTGTTCTGGTTAGAACGGTACACGCCGGTTGAGGTCCGGTGGTTTGCCACCAATTTGGCAGATATGTGCGTCTTAATAGGTCACCCCTTACATCAGGGTAGCCAGGGGTGGGCTAAAACCCAACAAAATCCACAAATGTTTAGTTTGAAATAGTCTATAGTGGCAATTAATTTTACTTTATTAGCAGGATTGAACATCATGTACGATAAGTTGTAATGTACTCGGAAATTCGTCTTCACGGCTTCTACAGTCTACTTTTTTGCCTTTAAATGGTGGCTGCTGATAAGGGATGACCCTCATCTTCTTCAATCTCAATTATCTTTTCGTTTCTATTCTTCCTCTTCCTTTTCTCGATTTCCTTTCTTCTACTTTTCTTCACATTTTCCTTTCAACTTTCCCCTTCTGCTTCTCTAACTCTCACTTACGAGACCCTTCTGACTGCGACTGACGCTTCTGTTAGTGTTCGTGTTCCTAAAGTCGAAAAGTAATTGGTTGTACTCAATCCACATTTTTTTCTTTTGTTATTGACTGAGAGAACACACCCGAGCAAATCTGTGATAGATTTTTTTAAATTAACAAAACCTAAATAAAGCAATGGGATATTGAGAGTGGTAAAGTTAATTTGTAGGGGAGATCTTAAAGAAAAATGTTTTCGCTAAGTTCTTGTAATACTTCATAAAATATATTTATCAGCTGTTGCTTAAACGCATTAGTTGAAGTGTGGGCTATTGGGTGAAAATCTTATTTTTTTCAAGGGGGAAAAGACACTTTGTGGACAAGGACAATGAAGTGAACCAGTGTTTCATGTACGAGTAATTACATGTCCTTCACAATAGCTCAAATTACTGTGTCTGAAATGAATCTGATGTGTGAAAAATATGTAATATTACTTTGACATTCCTTCTTGGGGGCAACAGTCCTCTACTTCCCTCCAGACGCTTATGTTCGTGAAGTTTTCTATACTGTGCGTCTAGAATTTTGTATAATCTTCTGTTTTGGGGGATTCTAAACCTGAACAATTTAAGTTCAGAAAAATCGTATAATTCGAGAATTAGCTGGAAATTTACTTTGTAGTATTTTCATTCACTCCATGTACAAATAAATAGGGTTATATGAGACAAAACTGTACGCATTATTTTAATTTTTGAATTCCTTTTCAGGAAACTGCTTGGCATGGATGGCAGTGAATGTGGAAAACGCACAGAGACACATTTGGTTAAGTTCCAGCCCGTTTGAATATTTTGCCACCCTTCGTTGGGAGGAGTTTCTCTAGGATCCTGAGTGAGGCTTTCTACAGATATACAATGTAAGTAGAGTAGCACATATCTAATTTAGTTAATTTTATTTTTGTTATTTCACGTCGTTTTTCTTCCACTGTTGGCTAATCGCGACTGTTAGGATGAGTGATGACGTTACTGATGAAGGGACACTCACAAAGACAAACCATGACCAGAACTATATTCGAACCCGGGACCCCTAACGTATTGTTCATTTTATCTATGGATTTTATGAAGCTTTAAGCTGCATAAACTTGAAATGGCAGAATTATCTCGGTGAAGTATGCTTATTTCTTGGGTTCGGAGGAGGGAGGACCAGTGGTGAGCACTCCATATTCTCAAGGGTGGGTATTGGACTTAAAGTGTCATGGATACATACATATTTACATATATGTATACTTGAAATATGAAGGGACGGGTGATTGTTTTATAGCTTCCGCCACCCCTGTTTAGAAGGGAGTGTTTGCCACTGGGGAGAACAGTACTAATAGCTACGTGTAATACGTGGGTTGGAAATTTAACACTAGAAGGACCTGCGTAACCTCCTTACCTATGAGGACCGACGGCTCATTTGGACCCATACGAATATTTTAAAGAAAATTATTTTCTACACTCTTACTTACATCACTCTGAACTGAAATATCCGAGTAATTTATTATTTTTTTATTATTATGCATTTATTATTTATTTATTTGTCACTCACTTTTATTATTATACTTATTCATATTTATTACAAATGTTATATCTGTTATACATTTTTACTGCTTCTGACAAAATTAAAAAGTGATAAAATATTTGCAGTCTTGATATATAACGGCTGGGGGTTCGACGTGCTGACCCCACGTCAGCCCACTTCTGGTTGAAGTTCTCCACACCTGTAGGTAGAATCTTGGGAGGGGGACTGGCAGTCGGGAGATAGGCCCATACCCTCTTGAGGGCTGTCGAACCATGGGTTATTATTATTATCATCATTAATCTACATATAAGCTAGATAGTGAATACGTGCTGATCTATTCTTATACCATCTTCTTACCTACACATGTAATAAAAATACAATATCAATTAATATGCATAATTAATTAATTTAATATAACTATTTTCATGTACGCATTTATTATGATTATGGAACACTTGGTTCAGACCCCCCACTCCGAAATATATATCTAGATACATGCCTGCTAACCACAAGTGCATTATTATTGTCGGATTATAAATTACAGATACTCGATTTTGAACTCAATTTAAAAATTAACCAGTTGGCCTACGTAAAAATGTGTTACATAAAATTTTAGCTTATTCAATTCTGCGTTAATCTATGATAACCAATTTATTTTTGTTTTTTTTTGTTTTTTTTAGTATGATTTATATTTGTTATCGTCGTGAGAACAAAAAAAGTGCCGTTTTTTTTTTAAGATTTGCAAACGATCGTACTCTTTGAAATTCTATAAATAAAAGAACGGGTTGTCCGATTGTGATGAAATTTTAGTACGGTGCAGGCAGAAAGGTTTTAAAGGGGCGAGATGTAGTGAGACCCGACAATGTTCCTTATGTGCTCCTGAAATTATTGTATAAAGCTCCCCGTGCATGTAGCACCGTGCCATGAAGACACATTTAGTGAATTTTGGGGTAAGGGTAAGGCCACACACATTCTCATTCTCGGAAATTTTGGATGTGATGTGATCAGTACCACGCTCCGGCCGTCTTTAGTCCCCAGGTACCCATTTATTTGATGCTGGGTGTTCCCCAGAGTTCCTTTGAGAGTACATGTCCGGAAAAATTCCGATCTTACATCATCCATTATTTTTATTACTATTATTTCGAGTACAATTTATTTTTGTTAGTTTATAATATTTATTATTGTATAATAACATTTATAACCGTGGTAATAATACTTATTATTTATCTACTATTCAACTTTTATCATTTGCCCCCCTCCCCTGTAAAAATTTCTGGCGACGCCCATGCATGGCAGTCAGACGCCCTGCCGATGATTTTTCAACGGACTACTCTAGGTGGTAGTATCCCTCGTTTTTATACTTCTTTCTAGATTTTCTCTACATTATTTGAAAGCTCATTGGGACAAACACAAACGTCCATGTCCGAATCGGGATTCGAACCTGCGACACCTGGCATTGTAGCGCGCTGTGATAACCACTCCACCACCATCGAGGACCAGTAGGACCTCAGAATTTCAACAGGCAGTCTTGGTGTTCTGTTGAAGGAACATGATGTAGGTGTGCACTAGAGGGGTGTCTTGGCAACCCTCAATATGTCCTAATAAAATAAATCTTCAAACTACCTTCAAAATAATGAAAACAATATCCGTGGTTAGAAATATGAGGAATTTCGTTTTAAATCAGATGACCCGATGTCTCTCTCACAAACAATGTGGTATTGTTTACATAACTAATCATATAGTCAAGACGATGTTAAATTAAAATGGGATTAAAAATTATGGATACTGGAGTGTTCACTCTAATTAAAAGTTAACAGTAGGTCAACATAAAAACTAATTACATCCACATTTAGCGTTTTTAATTCTGCGTTAATCTATGCTAACCAATTTCTTTCGGGTATGCCTTCGATCTTTCAACGTCATGCGAACAAAAAAGTGTCGTTATCTCTTTTTTGCAAACAATCGTTCTCTTTGAAATTCTATAAATAAAAAACGGGTGATCCGATCATGATGAAATTTTAGTATGGTGCACGAAGAAAGGTTTTAAACAAATTGTATTTTTTTAGATTCTCATCGTTCTCATCAATTTTGTGAAACAACGTTTTCTTAAGATTAGGCAGTTCCAAAAATACGATCTTGGTCGTTTTGAAGCTCTTTGCATTCGTTTTTAAAAACCATTTTCATTGTCAATTCACATTACGAAACCGATTTTATACAGATTTTTATTGAACGGAGTACGGATGTATGTTGAATGTGGCAACACCTCATACAATGATGGTGCTCGCTGAGGGGCGCGTCAGATACTTGACGCGCCCCTGGAGTAAGAAATCGAATAAGAAAAAAGTTCCACATATGTTGGCAATGCTGCGCACAGAGAGGCATTCCTACGATAAGTGATAAGACCCTTGATGAGCTTCCAGCAAACTTTCCTCAAATGCACAACTTTAGTACCGAAGGTGAAACTACACGTCCAGTGGCGACTTTCGCTAGCGTGTTGTCTGTCTACAGAGTTCTCCCAAATTCGTATTTGAAGATTGAATTGAATTGAATTGAATTGACTTTATTGGTGGGCGAGGTTCAGCTGTTGCTGGTCTACCACCTAACCCCAAAAAGTACAGATTAAAATTAAAATAAAAAAAATTCAAGATTACAAAAAAAAATGAACAAGAAAGTACAATAAAATACAAATGGAATAAAATCTCATACAATAGAACAGATAAAAACTAAAAATTAAAATGAAATTCAGATTACAAAGAAATTGATCAAGAAAGTACAATAAAATACAATAGGAATAAAATCACATACATTGGAACAATATTGGCAGTGAATTAGATAATAAAGTAACTGAAGTCGAGAAAGTTGATAGTAAGAAAAAAAAAATTCTGGCAACTCACAGTATTTATCATTATTCATAAGTTGATTTACCCTGCTTCTGATCGTTGATCAGTGATTCACGGAGCATATCGCGAAAACGTCTGAAGTTTTGATTTTTGGTTAAATTTGGTAGTGCATTCCAGGCTTTGGGTGCTGCGTAGCTGAAAGAGGCCTGACAAGCTGAAGTTCTGCAACGAGGTAAGCTGAAACTGGCAGCGTTTCTGGTTGAATGCGAGTGAATTTTGCTTCTGAAGTTTAATTTCGAAAAGAGGTAGTTTGGGCTCTTGCTATTAATTATGTTGTGCAGTGTACAAAACAAGTGCAGTTTTCTCCGTCGTGCCATGGAAAGGATTCCGTGCTCATTAAGCACAGGGAGAATATGTTCACACTTATTTGTTCTATATACATATCTAATGCATGCGTTTGAACTTTCTGTATTTTTATTGCAAGCTTTTTTGTTATTCTTAGCCCGTAAACGACATCACAATAGTCAAATAAGGGGAAGATAGGAGACTGAACTAGGTTTAATTTTATCTTAGGTGAGAGAAAGTCTACCAAGTGTTCACATTTCTTCTTTTCAAATGTAGTTTTGATATTGTCGTAATCTTATAATTATTTGTATTTCTTCTTATTTTGCTTTGCATTTTATGCCACTTTTGTAATTAATCAATGGGAATGTTCATTAGATCGATGAAAGGATGCGAACAACACGGACAGAACAATTGATGACAATCCCTGTTCCTTTAGGGGAAAGGGACTTCTTGTTCACATCCCAGAAAAAAAAACCATGGCCCATACTTCAAGTGTGACGTTCTGAACACTATATACGGTGTTAGGTTGAACATGGAAATTTTGATCTGCAAGTTGCATTTTCTCTATTTAGATTCACTATGTCCCAAATTTATCCTAATAGATATTCTAGAAACAAAGCAAAATGTTTGCTGAATTTACAATGACTAATCTATACTGGACCAGGATTTTTAAACAGTAAAGCTGGCTGACGGAATTTGTAATTCAATACGAAATGAATGCATTATTTATTCAAAGGGATATCTGTAAATATTAGCTAAACTTGAAGTGAAGGGGTAGTAGAGAGAGTGGTAGGAAGAACAGTAGGTAAAAATGGGGGGAGGGACGTGTAAAGAAGATGTGTAAGTTTCTATGTGAAAACTGCCTACCTCCGTGGCAGAGTGGTTAGTACAGCGCGCAACGACTCTGGTTTAATTTCCAACCAGGGCATTGACGTTATTTAAGAGTGTATCTTCATTGCTTTCGTCTTATTACCCTCGTCTTCTCAATTCATCAAAAGTGGCAGAAAAGCGAAATAATCCAAAGCAATAAAATCAACATTTTTTAAAAGAAATATCGTTGATATGCGAGGAAAAGACCAATCAGAAGGATGGTCACGACATTGCGATCCAAGAACTCAAAATCTGGATTTGCCAAGTTTTGCTAAAGTTATGCTGAACTAGTGTTACTCAATTTCTACTCAATAAATTTCATTTTTGATTCTTGTCATGTGAGGGCGAAATGTGTATTTGTTTCGGAAACTTACAGTTGTAAATTATCTTCCCTATAATTACAAGCTAGGCACGATAGTTGTCACTGTTATTCGTTATGTAACAAATACTATACTTACTTAAGTTTCAATCAACGATGTAACACTTTATCCCCTTACCAAGAATAATTAACACTCGCAGCTAAGTCAATCAGAGAGAAATGGTCACGACATTACGATCCAACAATTCAAAATCGGAATTTCCCAAATTTTACCAAAGTTCCAGCGCTTGACTTTAAGAGGAGGAGGCAAAACTAGGTGGCTACATAACTGCTACATTTGAGAAATCATACAAATTCTCTATTTTTTCTTCAGATTTCATTAGGTTAACAAAATACCTTTAATTTGTAAATATCAATAAACCTGAAACTTTTGGGGAGAGGACGTAACCCCTCCCCCCTCTCAATTGCCCCGGCAAATTACACCTATGGTTCAGATATTCTAACACACAGAGTTTGCCAGAAATTGGAATGCAGGTCTCAGGATTTGAACCATATGAATATGTGTTGAATATCAGTAAGTTAGCATCGTCGCCTCGTAATCAAGGCGTCCCGGGTTCGATATCCGATGGAGGCACAAGTCTTCGGATCCCTCTTTGAAATGTAGGTCCAGTCCCGATTAGCCTTTCTGTGCATAAATTGGACTTAAAACACCAAACTAATCAATCAATATCAGTAAGGGGTTGGAGGTGTTTCGTGTCTTCGTTTTTTGCAATCATTTTCACTGCAGGGAATGTAATTTTAATGATCTAGAGAGAATATTTCGATAAGTCTTTCATCCAGCTGTATACTTGATTTTAAACATATTTCGGAAACTAAATAGAATTCAGTTTCACCAGACTTGAAATTAGTTTGAGAGAATATAAAAAATACGGGGATAGGCTATGTAAATATGTATACGTTACCAGTCAGTGGTAGTTGCCGCGGTAGTTCAGTCGTTGTCGGCCTCCGTGGCGGAGTGGTTAGCACAGTGCGCTGCAATGCCAGAGGTCCCGGGTTCGACTCCCGGCTCGGATGTGGATGTTTGTGATTGTCTGTCCTGAAATAGAATTGAGTGAAATGAAACGAGTAAATGAAGTTTCATGGGGGAAGCTTCCGCTTAGGGGCTTTCCTTTAATATATATATATATATATATATATATATATATATATATATATATATAGTCGTTAGGGCGTCTGACTACTATGCGAGAGACCCGTGTTCGATCCCCGGCGGGGGAGAACCGGGATTTTTTTCACCTGTTCTAGCGGCTCCGGCAGCCACCCAGCGTCGTTTAAATTGGGTACCTGGAGGAAACTCTGGGGGTAAAGGCGGCCAGGGCTGTGGTGCTGATCACATGACCCTCACTTTCCGCTGAGATCAAGAAAGTGGGGGGCTCTTACCCCACACCCCTATACGTCGTCATGGCGTGGTGCATAGCACACTTTGCCTTTTTACCTTTTTTTACCAGTCAGTGAACTGAACTATTGCCTTGCTTATTTTTACCTCAAACATTGGTTCTAAAGTTGGTCATTATATCTTATGATAACATTTACACGTAATTAAGATACAGTGTATTTACATTCTAAGAAAACCGAAATTCATATACGGAAAGAGCCATTGAACTAGCAACACCGAAAACTTGAAAAAAATTTCTATTCCTAAGTTAGGACGTCCATCTCTCCTACCTACAAGTTTCTTGTGAACACTTTAATACAATTAAATATCAGAACTGTGTCATGAAAACATAAATGGGAAACAGACTGCCGTTGTCTCCGCTCGTTGAGGTTGGTCAGTTGTAGAATGGTGTCCTTTTTTAATACACAAGGCTGCACACTTTTTAATTTTTACTAGACAGTTAATGAACACAAACGATTTTTCAATATTTTTCCGTTTCATAGCCTAGTTAATAAATTGCATACTATACCATGTCCCGGTTATCTCTGGAGCGAGGCCGCGCATAGCGGCAGTGGAGAGGGGGAAATCGAGTGTGCAGAGCGAAGCAGTAGTGCACGCTGCTCGAAGGCAGTCGCTTCCCCCCTCGCCGCCCCTTTCACTCAATGCCGTTTCCTCTCGTCTGTTCATTGGAATCGCCATCTCGCGTCTTCGTTCTCTTGCTACAGAGAAAGTGGAACAGGGTATTGCTGTCAATGCCACTTGCTTTGTAGGGGCAGGGGGTCATAACATCCTTAGTAAGGATTAAAATTATTGTTTTTTGCAGGGATATTTTTTTTATGTGTGTAGGGGGTGTCCGGCATCCATCTTGTTAATTTGCGCAATGCCTCAAATCCGTCACCCAAAGGTTCTATTTTGATTATTTCACGTCACTACTTTACCACTCTCGTTTACTTGCGACGATACTATTAAATGATGTGATAGACGATGGACGTGACGTAAAAACAATGGCGCATCCATATTTTCAAGACAATGTTACAATCCCAGATATTCGATTTCGAACGCTAACCAATTTACCACTTGGGTCGGCTTTTTCGTTTTGTCTGCTCATTAAAATAAACTGTTGGTCATTCAAACTGCTGACCTCCGTGATGCATAGCTCGCTACGACGCGAGGTGTACGGGTTCGAATCCCAGGTTGGACATGTGTCACTTCATCAATTTTACCAAATGATCACTCATCCTCATCTTAGTGGTTAGGAGATAGTGGCAGAAAAGCGAAGGAAAATAAACCAAATGAGTCAATCAATCCTCATTCATCCTCCAGAGGTAGCAAACCAGTTAAAATGACGAAAATGATTTCTTTGACTAAATCCACACACAAACCTCTTTTGGATTTCATTTGCAGAATGGCTTTAGGGACTAAAGATAGCTCCTTTCCTGGTTCCACTCGACAAAATTTAGATGCCTTACGAAAACTGCTCGAGGCTCTTGAGCGTCTTATCAAAAGTGCCTTGTTCTGCTGGTGACAAAGCTGTGTACACACCCGCGAAATCCTTCTGAAGACACGTTGGGTGACGTAAATGATGGACAATAGTGCTGGTGATTAATGGGCATTACTACACTTTATTTGATTTTAAATTTATATTACTGTGTAATACGCAGTTACAAATTTGGAGAATATAACAGTTTGTACCATGATATTTTCAATTATAGATAATATGTATTTACGAAAAATACAATTCTTGTAATCCAATCTCGTATTTAATGGGAAAATAACTCTCACTACAGGTGGTTCTGTTGCAAATGAACGTACATATTACACTCAACGGGATAAATATATAATTGATTCTACACTACAGTTAATCTACCCTCAGACTTACTTTCTGAAATATTACTAGGTTTAATAATGGCATCTCTTCCAGGAGCCTTTTCATGATATCCCTTCCTTTTATACGACCATAGAAATCAGCTCCATTCAAAAATCTTTCCCTAATCTCTGTCTCGGGAATCTCTGGAGCAAGTGAAAGAAAACAAGTCTCTGCACAAGTAGTGACTCTAAAGGGTTCGAACAATGAGCACGTGCGCTGGTAAGAGATTGCGTGCAGGGGGAAAACAAAGCTGCTGACAGCAGAGTATACGGCTTCGCTCAGTCAGCTCGAATTATCCCCTTCTCTACCGTTATGCAAGATATTGCTCCAGAGATTCGCGGAATACAGTATAGATTTATTTCAAGTTTCCTCCCTAGTTTTGTCAAACATTGGAAGTAAATATTATTCTACCCTCTCGTGTTTTCTTCTTACTATTGTATATTATAGCATATTTTATTTATTTTGAAGTACCATTTGTCGCATTGACAATACCTCACTTTCGACTTCTCCAAATTTATTCCTAAGAAAGTGTCAGTATCTTGAGTATATACAGTGTAACAGAAGCTACTTATACTTGCACCTCTTTCTTTATTTGAGGTAGATACCACCCTACAGGGATGTCAATCACATTCACAGCACAAGCACCTTTGAAGCTGTTGATTTGTATCCATTTGTTGCAATCGTATTGATAAAGATTGACCCATATTTACATACATATGATTAGTGTTCCCACTTTGGTACAAAATAGAGTAGTAGGAAGTACAAAGTTTGTAGTTATGGCAACCGAAAACAATAACCATCCATTTTATATTATGACCACATGGGACAACGCTGCTCGAGAATGAGATACTAAGGTGTCCGATTTTCCCAGACCTCTTGACATCATTTCAACAGTTCTGGAGCAACTAAGTTCTTGGATAAGCTCAGAATACATTGCATTCTGTTATTCAATGTTTTCTAATTATCATTCATTCTTACAATCATTAATATAAACAGGTAAAGAATGAGACTTAGATGAACACATCGCCAGAAAATGTTATTCCTGTTCGTAGTAAATACACTAGTGTTTGTGAAAATTCCAACACCATGAAGGAATCATGCTAAACACGTGAAACGTACAGGAAATGATTTTTTGATTGATTTTGTTTTTTTAAGTCCACTTTGTACACAGTAAGGCTAATCGGGACTGGACCTACAGTTTAAAGTGGGATCCGAACCACTATGTGCCTCCAACGGATATCGAATCCGGGACCCCTTGATTACAAGGCAACGACGTTACCACTGCGTCATCGGGGAGGCCCGTACAGGAAATGAAAACCAAGGTAAGGCATGGGAATGATTAGAATTACAGTGTGATTGCGCATGTGTGAGCACAGTAGTACCTTCTTAACTGCCGTTCTAGGCCCATGAAGAGAAGGCTGTTGAGGAGCCAGACAAGTAGTGTATCGTGGTGAGTGTGTTGTAAACTTTCCTCCAGGAGTCACTATATTTCGTCAACGTCAAAGGATGCAATACAAAAGGCAGCGTTCGAATGGGGACGAAGTGTAGACCTGGGAGAAGGTGGATTTGTGGATCACGGCATTGTTCCTCGTACGAGGTTTAAGCTATGTGTGAAAGTTGTGGACTGAAGAGATATTCTGGCAATGGACTACAGTAAGTTACAGCACCACATACGCATATGGCTGTGACGGACCGAACAACTTCATCACAAGTATTTGAACAACAGTGGAGCACTGCAACTGGTGTAACATGGTATGCTCCCACAATTTGGCGGTGTTGCTTTCACAGTTCGTCGGCTTCTATTTCCCAGAGGACCGACTTCACGCATTCCTTCGCGGCGGATTGCCTTGAACTTGAACCATTGACGCCTCAGGCTACATTAGTATTTTATGCATATATGTTTAATTTTCATTATTTTACTTCGTTTTTCTGCCACTACGGCTAATCGCAAAGATGAGGAGGAGTGATGATACAATGAAAATCATGAAGGGAAACTCAAAGAGAATACCCATGTACAGGCCGGGATTCAAAACTGGGACCTCGGGCGTCGTAGCTCGCCATGCTAACAGGCAACAATGGGTTCGTGAATACAGACGATGACGTGCGAATTGGCAACATATTGTGTTTTCGGACTAGTCACGATTTAACTTGGACTACAATGATGGCAGCATGAGCAGTATATGATATCGTGGTGAGTGTATCTTCCAGTATGCATTGTCCAGCGTTATACCGGCCTAACATCAGGTGTGATGGTGTGGGGGTGCCATTGGGTATATTCGTGATCTCGACTGGTAAGAATTGAGGGTACTCTCAACATCAACCGCTACATCGGGCAAGTAGTAGAGACAGAAGTCATACCTCTCCTTCAGCGCCCTCGTGGCGCTATATTGGAGCATGACAATGTCTGTCCACATGTTGCCTGGAGCGTTCAAACCTTCACATCACGACAGATAAAGCTTCTTCCCTGGCCTGCAAGGTCGCCAGATGTGTAACCTTTTGCACATGTTTTGGATGTACGTACTAGGTAACTAGTCCGACAATATCGACGAACTGTGGACTCACAATCAAGCAGCTTCGGAGGCAAGTCACTAGAAAAATATCCAAAACCTGTTGGATTCGATGCCACGCAGCTTGCGGAAGATTCACAAGCTACGTATTATTATTTTTTTTTAATGTTGTATTGGTTTGATACTTTAATCATTTATCTATACCATTATTAGAAATATAACGAATAAATTTAATTCCATTGACATGATTCCTTCATGGTGTTGCAATTTTCACAAACATTAGTGTACATTCAGCAAAAAAATATTGATTTAGAATTTTTTATTTACATTACATGTTTATTTTATTGAAGCTGTGTTACTACGAACGGCGCAACTGGGAATTAAGAGTGGCGTTACTTTGTAACCGAAACCTGTACATACATAAGTCATACATCAAATGTTAGCCCTGTCCAAGTAGATATTTTTAAATATAGAAACAACAAACGGGGTGCAGTGTTGTTCATGCAGTGTTGCCAAATGTAAGTGAAAGTGTAAATTTATTTTTCCACAAAGCATGGAAAATTGCATGTCAAACATTCGTACGGAAATTTGGACGTCAATTTCCACCTTGGGTAGGTGGACTATTTTGCCATCTATAGTTCAGAGAAGAAAACCGATCGTTTTCGCGTATAGCCAATCCTGAAATGCCTCGTAAAGGCGTACCGGTCCAAATGGGTGTTTTAAAAAAATTATGAGGTACAGTGGCAACACTGTTGATGTTTGAAGGCAACAAAAGGTGTGTTTAGTGATGGTCTATGACATGGAAATACTGGAAACAGGAAAAAAAGAAAATGAAAATTATGGTGAAAAAAGTTTTACTTGCCCACTCCTGGCAACCATGCAATGCGATAAGAGCGCCCACCGAACGAGAACAAAATAATCAGTTAGTTGTGTACTCAGAACTGTTTGAGCCGTGCATTTCGCATTGTTCTTTGGGGAAGATTAGAATTGTTATGTGAAATGAAGTACTCTTTGGAAGAGAGGGTGTTCATTGTGGAACATTATTTTTGTTCAAAATCGTACGCTAGTGTAAAAACTGTTTCGCGAGAAATATCCGAATAACAGTGTTCCAGAAAATTCGACGATATATCGACTTGTTTCCAGATTTCGTGAAACAGGATCAGTTAATGACAAACCCTACCACAGACAACCACCAGTTTTGACCCAAGGTGTGCTGCAGGATGTGGAGCAGAGAATATCACAATCTCCCAGGAAATCTGTTCGTAAATTTGCTGCACAGTCAGGTGTATCAAAAACAACAAGTCACCGAGCGTTAAAACAATTGCACCTACGTGCATATAAGGTACAGGCTGTGCAAGAACTGAAGGAAGCAGACAAAGATGCACGTGTAAGATACTGCCAGTGGTTTAGAAATTTTATTAGAGACAATGGTGTGTATATTTTGGATAAGGTTTTTTTCACGGATGAAGCATGGTTTCACTTAAATGGATATGTCAACAGTCAAAATTCTCGACACTGGTCAAGTAACAATCCCCATTTGTTACATGAACAATCACTTCATCCACAAAAGATCGGTGTGTGGTGCGCGATTTCGCGGAAAAAATAATCGGTCCATTCTTTTTCAACACAACAGTTGACGGAATAGTTTATCGTGACCTTATCAAACAGTTTATTTCTCTGTTGGAACGTGATGAACGTGATTGTTGGTTTCAACAAGACTCCGCAACATGTCACACGTCTAATGAAACTTTAGACATGTTGGCAGAGTTTTTTGGCGATCACATTATAAGCAAAAACTTATGGCCCAGTCGCTCCCCGGATCTGACGTCTCCAGATTTTTTCTGTGGGGTTATTTGAAACAAACAGTTTACATTAATAACCCAAGAACACTTGATGATCTAAAAATAAACATTTGCACAGCCATTAACAATATAAACCAATCAACCTTGCATAAAGTTGCTTCCAACATGATGAAACGTGTTGATGAATGCCTCAGGGAAAATGGTTGTCATTTTCAACATCTTTTGTAAAGCTACACTGCCTGTTACGCGCATTGCATGGTTGCCAGGAGTAGGTAAGTAACACTTTTTTCACCATAATTTTCATTTTCTTTTTTTCCTGTTTCCAGTATTTCCATGTCATAGACCATCACTAAACACACCTTTTGTTGCCTTCAAACATCAACAGTGTTGCCACTGTACCTCATATTTTTTTTAAAACACCCATTTGGACCGGTACGCCTTTACGAGGCATTTCAGGATTGGCTATACGCGAAAACGATCGGTTTTCTTCTCTGAACTATAGATGGCGAAATAGTCCACCTACCCAAGGTGGAAATTGACGTCCAAATTTCCGTACGAATGTTTGACATGCAATTTTCCATGCTTTGTGGAAAAATAAATTTACACTTTCACTTACATTTGGCAACACTGCATGAACAACACTGCACCCCGTTTGTTGTTTCTATGTTTAAAAATATCTACTTGGACAGGGCTAACATTTGATGTATGACTTATGTATGTACAGGTTTCGGTTACAAAGTAACGCCACTCTTAATTCCCAGTTGCGCCGTTCGTGGGACACCCTGTATTATATTTATGATATGCAGAATAGGGTGGAGTGAAAATGGACTAATTTTTTTTTTTTTAATTTCAATTAGCTAGATATGTCAAAATGTGCCAATAGATCAATAGAACACTGTGTAAATATTTCAAGACTTTTGAACAATATTTCGATCGCACTTCGCAACCTTTTATTTTACATTACTAAGCCACATTACAACGATATAACGATAGAGTCAGTCAATAGTGACTATTCGTCAGTTTAGTCACCTTAAAACTCAGTTAATGCAATCAAATGCTACAAACAGTTGCAAGGTGAAGTGAGAGAAGTCACGTTTCGACTCGAACGTCGGCATTAGCTGTCGAGAAGCGATGCGTGCACGGATGAAGTCATCTCGCGATTTCTGTCCACAAACAGCTTTCGCCGCCTCGGTCACCAGCTTCACGTGTCTTTTCACAGCCTGTGTGTGGTTGGGAAATTTTGAGAAGAAGAGAGTTGGAATCACCTCCGTTGTGATGAGATACCTGAGCTCAGTGTCTGTCATTGCCTTGATTACGGGAAGGTCCGAGATAGGGCAGACTGCCCAGTCGATCACATCGAAGTATTCCACGGCGTCGAAGTTGAGTTTTGCGGGAACCTTAAACCTCCGTATTTGTCCACTGGGGTCTGCTGCAGCTCTGACCTTCATCACTCGTCGCCGGGCCAGCTCACGTATGTGTGGTCGATGGTCCGTCATCATGGCCAGGAGCAGATTCTCCGGGTGAGCGAAGTATGCATTGCGATGAATGACGGGGTCAACGATCTTCTTGTGCTTAGGGCTGAGGTATCGTGACTTGACGAGCATCTGGTGAAGGTGCTTAGCTCAATTTTTGCATAACCAGTGGGTTTTTACGACGAACCACGTTGGAGCATATAAGCGAATGATGAACGTCACCATCGTTTTCAGATTCTCTGACGGTTCCACATCGCTTACATATAATCGGAGGATTCGATTGGCTGTCGTAATCCATCATGAGTGATTCAGGCAACCAGGGTTTCGTATTGCCAGACTGACGCTACATTCACCTTTGCTGATGCTATTGCACATTTCCAGTAGATGGCGCTGATCTGTGCTCAACTGCTTCGGGTCAACATTGGACAGTTGCTCGGTCAGCTGCACTGGTGCAAATGAGGAGACAGGCTGTTCGCTACACGTCACTAGCCGCTTTCCGATATTTCCAGAGAATCCGCGCGGGCCTGTAGTCGTGCCATCGAGCGCCTGGAATAGATGGCGCAGGGGCAGCTCATTTGGCATGGATCAGACATGCCACCCACTGCAGAGGACGCTCGAAGGTTTCTTCCAGTTGGCGGATAACGCCCGCTGTGTGTCCCGTGTTCACATTTGTCCCGTCTCACCCTACAACTTTAATGTTCTCTGTCTGCGCATTCCGCTCTATGAAACTAGCGACTATTGACTCAGCTACGTCTTTGCTGGAGCCTGATAGCGGAGTCGTGTGGCTGAAGTACGAAGAACCCGGCTCTGCGATGATGCTTATATGTTCTTCCGTGAGGGTTTTTCTGTGTTACTTGTTGTCGTCGCCGAGAACTTGTGTCAAAGTTTGACCCTTGCGGCCATCAAAGAATGCTCCCTCTATGCCAGTGTGAGTGTGGTCAAACTGGTCATCATTCTGCTGGAGTTCCTTACGAGTTTTGCTGCGTTCTCGGCGGATCTTGCTTCGATCGATTACTTCAGATCGGTCGATTGGCGACGCGAGACCAAGATCACGCAGAACTGATGTTGCTAATACAGCAGCCGATCTATCCGAGACTCCGATCCGATCGCAAGGTTTAGCGAATGAAGGTAGAGAGATTGTAATTTTCTTACATTGGCGATTTTGCTTTGGCTTAGTCTTGACTGATTCTGTATCTGGAATGTACTCATCGCCAGTGGCACTGACCGACGGGTACGTGTCATCTTCGGCACTGTCGGCAGAATCGGCTTGACCTTTGCTTTCAACGGTCCTCTGCTTCTTCATTCGTTCGAGATTAGCTTCGTCTCTTTCAGCTTTCCTCTTCAATTTTGACGTCTCCTCTATCTATACCGCCGATTATCATCTTTCTTGGTCCTCTCTGGTTTTGAAGGAAATGGCGTTCATTTGCCGGAACTTTGAATTCTTTCGCGCATTTGCAGTTGGAAACCATGTCTAAGCACTTGCATTTGCTGAGATCAAACAGACTGTTACCTTTGTCGCGAAAGTCCGATAGTCGCCGTTGGTAGTTGGGTTGATCCTTTTTCCCTTTGTAGACCTTTAGGATTGTGTTGTATTTGTTGTGGAACGATCTGAGTTTTTCAATCGCTTGTGCGTGAGTTACTGTTGGAAGTGAGGCCCTTTCCCAGATCTCTTGGACTTCATAGCACAGTTTGTGAGACATGTCCAAAAATGATGGGTATTTTCCATTGTCCGTCCTCAGGTCTTGTCGCAGTTGAATATATTTCTTCATGAGATCGGTGTAGGTCGGCAGAGTATTGGTCGGTAGGTTTCGTGGAGCGCCAAATATCACGCACGATATTGTCTCTTGTAACTGCTATCTCTCAGAAAATGGAAGGAATAGAATATTTATTATTTATTAAATAATATATAATAATAATAATATTTATAATACCGTATAATAATAATATTTAATAAGCTAAAGCTTATCCCCAGGATGTTCTGGGGATGGGGATATCCTGAGGATAACATGATGTCCCCAGGATATCCCAAGGACATCCTGGGGATAACGTGTGTTGTATAGGTAAGCTATAGGACAAATGGCACATTTTCTATAGTCTAGCTTATAAAAATAAAAATAAAAAAAAATTCACTCCACCCTACTATACAACACACGTTATCCCCAGGATGTCCTTGGGATATCCTTGGGACATTATGTTATTTTCAGTATATCCCCATACAATGTATAGGTAAGCTTAAGATGGACAAAACCTTTTTAATAAGTAGCTCGCATAGATTTGCTACTTAATAAGCCATGCTGGAATCAGACTGAATCGGGCTACAAAGTCATAAAAAAGGGTTAAAATGCCAATTATTTCAATAAGGTGAAGGGCGATCAAGGAGTTCACAGAAAATAATATGATTTTGCAGGATTCTTACTATGGACAAATGGCACACTTTCCATAGTCTAGCTTATAAAAATAAAAAAATAAAAAAAATTAACTCCACCCTAATGCAGAACCATTTGGGCTGTTGCTCTTGTTGACTTGCTGCACAGATAAAGGCACCCTTATCTGTGCAGCAACTCAACAGATAAGGATACCCTTATCTGTGGTTGGTGTTCCACGTCCACTTTATGCACAGATAAGCTATGTGAGACTGGTGTGAACTTCGGTCAAATGTCGAGCATGATAACTTTAGAAATCAAGTATGTGAATTATAATTCTTAATACGCCTATCCGAACTCTGGGTTAACTTAATCGACACACGGAACATTTACTGTTATCATATATAGTATTTAAGGTTAAAATATTTCTTACAAATTGCAGTACTACTGTGTGTACATTCTTGTCACTGTAGAGGTCCTATGTATTTTATTGGCGTTCTCAGAGCTTTGAAAGAGCTTCGAAATATATTTTCCATTTTTTTCCGTTTCAGATCAACTGCTACTTTACATATCTTATCCCAGGGTTATACCACGTGTCATCCCGAGAGATTAGACAAAGTGAACGTTAGATAGACCTATTTGCAGTTAGCAGTCATACTGTGAAGATCGTACATACGGATTTTCTCGGTACTTCTTTACAAGCAAATAAGGTTTTGCGTCGGGCTGTTAGTGTAGCTAATTAAAATGCCAACAGCAGTCTACAAGACCTGTTCCTTTTGTGGCAAAGAGGTGGAGGAGGAAGAATTGGAAAGTCATCAGTTAATCTGCAGAATTGAAGAAGTTGAATGTGAAAATGGATGTGGGTTTGAATTTCAACGTGAAATGATGAGTCAACACGTGAAGGAGAGCTGCAGAAAACGAAAAGTCCTATGTGATCTGTGTAAGGAGACATTTTCACAAGAAGACCTCGAGGATCACAAGGTTCAGTGTTCACAACAGGTTGTGGAATGTGAACTGAAGTGCGGTGTACAAACGGAGCGCTCTAATTTGTCCAAACACATGGCCGAGAACTGTTCCAAATCACTAATAACCTGCTACTACTGTGGCCAGGAGGTGAAGAAAAGCAACATCAATGATCATGCCAAGAAGTGTGACGGGTCTAAGTGCTTGTGCGATAAGTGTGGAAAGAAGGTCCACGAAGAGTACATGGACTTTCATCTGAAGGAAAGGTGCGCGAAACGCATAATCCAGTGCGTGTTTTGCGACGCTAGTTCAATGGCAGACCTTTTACCGGAACATTTCGAAACCTGTGCAGATGTCCCTGTCCCTTGTGAGAGAAGCTGTGGAATCAAGTTACCCAGAAAGAAGATTGGTGACCACTTACAAGAATGCCCGAAGAGAATTGTAGAATGTGGTTATTGTGAGAAAGAAGTCGAGACACAGTTGTTGGAGGATCACCACGCAGAATGTGTGAAGTTCCCAATTCCTTGTATTGAGAGTTGTGGTATTGAAGTAGCAAGAGAAGACGTGGAACGACATTTGGATGAAGAATGCCAGAAGCGCTTTGCCGCGTGTGCTTACAAGGAGATGCAGTGCAGCTATGAAGGTTTTCCTGCACGGATGATGCAACACATGAAGGAAGAGGTGCAGCATCACGTGAACTTATTAAAAGACAAAGTCGAAAATCTTGAATTGAAATTGGAGGGTGAGAAGAAAAGAAATGAAGAACTACAGATGGAGATATGTAGACTAAGACATGGGAGTTTCTTGTGGAAAGTGGAAGACATAGCTGAGAAGATAGAAGAAGCTAAGGATGATGGAATTACCAGGATTTATAGTCCACCCTTTTACAGCAGTAAGCACGGGTACAAATTAAGAGGTGTGTTGCACCCGGATGGTAGTCGTGCTGAGTACAAAGGCCATTTAGGAGTATACATTCAAGTAATGCCAGGAGAGTATGATTCTGTTTTAGAATGGCCCTTCACAGAACTTGTAACGTTTAGATTAGTTGACCAAGCAATTCAGGGTGAGGATATTGTTGAAAGTATTCGTGGAAAAGATAACAAGTGCTACCTTAAACCCATGAACGGTCAATGCAATGTCTCACGCGGGTTTCCTACTTTTGTTTCTCACGAAGTACTCAATAGCGAAAGTTACATTGTAGACAATGCAATGTTTCTGGAAGTGTCTGTGGAAGAATGATATTAATGCTGAAAGATATGAAGTATCGAGCAACATGATACGGTAGTTTCTGATACTTGATAGAGTTCTTTGTAAGTATAAGGAAATATTTTCTGAATGAATAGCACATTGTTAACAGAAAATCATGTTTATCTGTAAGATACAAAAAAAGTTGAGTAAATCCAGTTCCTTAATATTTATGAGAAATTTTGAACTATTTGAAGTACAAGAAATTTAATACAATTTAATAAATGCTGCAATCAATGAATGCTTTTGTATTTCTGAAAATTGTTTATGCATGAAGGAATGCAAATTTGTTTGTCATTTGTTGCACTCATTTCGCTTTCTACATTAGCTTATTACATCAACTCCTATAGGCTCTAACGTACACAGGATTTATTTTCGAAAAAGGCTGGAATTGTAAAGGAGGATCTTACATAGCTTGATTCTGAGGAAAGGGGGGACACAGAACAAAATATTTCGTAATTGTAGTTTTAACCTTATAGTTTTTAACCTTCTAGGTTGTTCAAGACAAAATTGGAAATGGGTGGTCAGTTAGCGGCAGTTTGAATTTACCACTTTAGGTTTTCACAAGTTATTTCCTGCTGTTATTTGAAAATTTTGGATTTCTCAAAATTTCAGGAAGGGCTGTAGATCCAAGAGCCATCCTTCGTACGCCAGTGGCCATAGGAGTAAGATATGATAAGGAAGAAAGAATTTTACTGAAAGTTTTAGATTGTAGTCGCCATAGTCAATACATGATAGCATATACTATGTGTTTTCTATTTTTACGACAGGGGTTGGGGCTTATCCCTGCATGAGCATTGGAGGGGGGGGGGGGATGGAACCAGATCAATATTATCCGGCCGTGCCACACGCGTTTTTATTTTCTCCATAAGAATAACGCGCCTAGAATGGAGGCATACCCGTCGATCTTGCGTTATGCACCTCAAACGGTCTGATTAATTTCACTTTTCTTTTTTTACCAAAGGTATGCAAAAGATCATGAAAGAGTCTGAATACATATTCAATTCAGAAACAGATTAGAAAGCAGTTGCGAAGTCGGTGGAAAACTTGCATTTCTTCGGTGCAGGCTCAGTTTGTCTCCTACACTGACTGCCTGCATCATTGTCTTAGAATGACCTTACTCGTCACCATAGGCGTAACTTGGCGGATGAAACAGTGGGCAATTTACACCCCTCAAGAAAATAATGTTGACTAAAAATCATAGTTAATTTTGCATTTGTTAATCTCAAAGAACAGAGTAATGAGTAATATTATGACTTCACAAATGCAACAGCAAAATAGTCTGGGATGGAATATACAAATGTTTCGATTCTGCCTAGCCAAATTTAAGCCTAAACTCGACTCACCCCCCCCCCCCCACCACCACCACAAGTTAGATCGTTACGCCTATGCTCGTCAATGTTGCTTTTCATCTTCTCTCCTCTTGTCAACCACAGACAATACTGCTAGCATTCTGATTCAGATAGGAACAAATGGCAAACACAAGAGCAACGTGTAAACAACGTTGCGATTTTTGGTCAATTTCAGTGCGAATGCTCATTACGATGCTAAATCGTCGTTTCCCACATAATGTTTCTTAAATGAATATGTATGCTGTGACCCTTTCATGACCTTCTCATAACTTTGAGCTAAAGTTAACAAAACATAAAAGTGATCAGACTATTTGATTTGATTTATTGTTTTAAGTCCAGTTTATGCACAGTAAGGCTAATCGGGACTGAACCTACAGCTTAAAGTGGGTTCCGAACCACTTGTGCCTCCACCGTTTATCGAACCCGGGACCTCTTGATTACAAAGCGACGACGTCAGACCCTTTGAGGATCATAGAAAACGTTAAGCGGAGATGCATACATTCCAGACGTGTTATTCTTATGGTAAAAATGACGCGTGGTGCAGAAATCGGAAATTCTCGCTTGTGTCCCAAATTTCGTGTTGGGTGCTTTTATTACACTTCTGTTCACAGAAAGTGGCACACTCGTTTGAGTTAAAGATGAGCTTCGGAGCCGATCGAGTGTGGCAGTATAGCCGAAGTAAAAGTTAGGGAAAACAGCACTCTGCAGTTTTGCTTACCACTAAAGTTTTTCACCGGATGCAGGGAATTATCTGACTTGCCGAGTGAAAAGAAAAGGTCACAAGAGAGCTTTGCATTGTAATTATTAATGCAATCCAGTGCCCAATTTTACAAGAGACTACCGGGAAAAAATTCGGGAAAATGTGTTCGAGATATTCAGAATTCCATAACTAATCTAAAAAGAAATAAAATAAAGTACCTAAATCCCTTCGCTTTGGGAATAGCTCATATTCGTTTGAAAACAGAGGGGAGTGGATGTTGGTTCCATTATCTCTTTCCCTAGCTTAACGTAACAGTAACATCGACGTTCACCAAGAGGACGCGGGATCGAATTCCGACCTGAGCGTGCCTGTTCTTTGCGATTGTCCCTTCATCACTTTTTCCATATCATCATTTATCTTCTTTGTCGCGATTAACTAAAAGTGGAAGAAAAGCGACGCTAACAAATAATAAACAAATTGACATTCAAGATGGGGACGGGAGAAAATAAGCAATCCAAGACAATGATAATATCTAATACGGCCAGAATGATGTGACTTCAGGATCACTTTCGTTACTTTCTCTTACGTATGCAAACTGCATTTTAGACTTGTAATTAGGAAACGAAAGTAGTACCGGGTGTCCGAGAAGTCTTTGTATGAAAACAAAAATTAACTGTATCCGCTATATGCAACATAGACATGAAAAAATGGTACCAAAATGTTCGGAAACTATTCAAGTTTTATTGGCAATAGGAAAGAAATCAATAAATCTCCACGTGAGCACCCTTGGTAGCACGGAGTACATCTAGTCGAAATTCAACTTTTCGCCATGCATTAGCCAACATCAAAGGAGGGATTGATGTGATGACTTGGGTTATCCGTTGTTGCAGAGTTGCAAGATCGGATGCAGGAGTTCTGTAGACATTGTCTTTCACATAACTCCATAGAAAAAATCTAAAGGGGTTATGTCTGGAGATCGTTCAGACCACGCCGTCGGTCCATCTCGACCAATCCATTTTCCAGGAAATGTCTGTTCAAGGCAGGAACGAACCTCCAGACTCCAATGTGGCGGTGAACCGTCTTGTTGAAAGATAACATCTGGGTGGTATTCTAGCAATTGAGGAACAGCAAACAATTGCAACATGTCGAGATACACTCCAGATGTTACGGTGTCCTCGCAGAAAAAGAATGGTTCGATTATTCTGTCATGCAGCAGCGCGCACCAAACGTTCACCTTCGGGTTGCCCATGGTCGACTTCCTCACCTCATGAGGGGGCTCTTTACCCCAGATACGCACGATGTTTGAAACTGTCTCTGCACTGTTTTTTGTGACCTGCTCTCGTGAAACCACAGGACACACTCAGCCTTTTTCTGATTTGTGTACATTTCCGGTTTGCTGGACACTGGCACTGCTACACTACTGCAACGGTACAGAAATCTGAAACAAAAAAAACTTGAATAGTTTCCGAACATTTTGGTACTATTTTTTCATGTCTATGTTGCATATAGCGGATACAGTTAATTTTTGTTTTCATACAAACACTTCTCGGACACCCGGTATAATACAGCTCCCAAAATCAGTACATGCTGGATGAATGTCTTCATATTTTCCTGAGAAATCACTCTTCGTCAAAAAGTTGCTTTTAAAAATATACTTATGTATGTGCCATTGACTTGTAAGATTCTTCGCTACATATCAGAATCTGCTATGTTGACAGAAGCTAGAGCACGAAGATTATTAGGGGTTGGAAACACTAACCTTGCACAATAGCACGTCTTCGATCATCTTCATTAATACACACACACAACATTAACCTATGGTCTAAGAGCAATGTGTGCACAGCATAGAGACACTATACCATGAAACGTATTGCTTTCAAATTAATGTAATTAGAGAGAAGGGACATTGAAAGTTTGGAACCGGACAGTTAAAGTGCAATCTTCAGGAGAAATCACCCTAATAGCATGCTTTCTCGCAACACTGCTTGTGTCAATGTCGGTAAAACGCCTGCTTCGTAAGCTGAAATCCTAGGTTCGTTTCCCAGCGTTGTCATTTGTTTTTTCTCTTTCTGCCAAACGGGTGCCACGAAAAGTACGTATTTCACTGAGTTGCAGCTTTATCCTTATTGAAAGGACTATGCGTGTGTCATAATTTTGAGTTTGGAACGTATTTTTCTTTATTGCGCTCTTACGTCACCAGAAGATCAAACGTCATTCTTCTGTGAAAGAAAAATCACAGAATTTAAGTTCGAAACTAGGTTTCATCGATAAGTGAATATTAATGTCTTCCGTCATTCATTTGCCACTTCCATCGTTTCACCCTCCCCCCCCCCTTCCACACACACAACACTGACAGACTGGTTGCACGCTCGATTCTATATCAGTAATTCCTGATGAGAGGAGGAATTTACTGGTAAAATTGTTAAGTTAAGACATTCCTTTCTGCCTGATTGAAGGTGTTTTTATTAAATACAAATAATCTTCAACTACTATTATTGGACGAAAATCATTGATGTTATGTTTAAACAAACGTAAATTCATTTTGTTGATAATTAGATATTTAATTATTTTCAGCATATAAATAATTATTTGTCATATTTTTCATGATGCATTTTCTCATACCTCTTACCTTTGGTAGCAGCTCCTTCCTCCAATAAGAATGAATTTACAATTTTTCTAATCTCCATTTTTTAATTTCCAACCCATTTTTCCTTGCGTCCTATATTTTATGTTGACACATAAGGGGAGGCACGCCACCCTATCTCCCCTTCCGGACTAATATGTGTATGCTGTTCATTTGTGTTTGTGATTGGATCATTATCGCCATTCATCCTAATCTTCGCGATTAGCCAAAAGTAACAGAAAATCGAAGTAAAATAAACGAAAGTAAATCAGCCAAAAAATTATCTAATTGAAACTTTCTCTTCTCACTCTGTGGCCACAGCGCTAGACAAAGATACGGAATCACTTGTTTCCGTCGCACCTGGCTTGTCACCAGGAAGCAAGAGCAAGGATTCTTTCAGAACCCTTCGCACATAATGAGTACATACAGCGCATGCATCGTGAGGCTGACACGTCTCGTTATATTATTTAAATTAGAAGTCTGAAACTTCGTGACATGAGTTATATATATATAATTTACTTTTTATTTTTTTTATTAACTTTTGATTTAAGCCCGCACATACAAGGACAGTCTAATCGGGGCTAGGCCTATAGTTTGAGGTGAATCCGAACCAATGCATACCTTCACCTGGTATCGAACCCGGACCAACCGATTGCAAGGTGACGACTTTATCACTATGCCATCGGGGAGACCTTTGCTTCTATAATGTTTGTAGATACGATTAAGCTAGGGAAGTATGAAATTGATTCTCTAAATAAATTAATGAAATATAAAAAACATAGTTCAATAATGAAAAAGTGAAATAGCCCATGTAGCTGCATAGGTAGGAGGGAAGACGGAATGCCAATTTATATCAAGATTTTAATGGTCTGAATGAAATGCTCACCAAATATGGCTAACTTGATGAGTTTAGATAGCCGCCAAACTCAAAATTGCAGTCGCATTTTGAAATTAGCGACAGCTAAATTGCGACTACATCATGAAGAAAAAATATTATTTAAGAGTTTCCATCATTGCGTAAAAAATTAAGTTTCCTGATTGCGTAGTCCCAAGTGTCTTTCCCTTATATTATTTAAAAATGAGTTAAGAAGTAAAGTTTATCCAATGTGCTTATCTATGTGCCAGACAACAGTACACACATACGTTTTTATAAAGTATACACATTTGAGATGAGATCCAATTTTGTAGCAATAAAGCATAATTTTGAACACTGATAGGTTGGTGTAATTCCCTCAATATAGGCGAAACCTCCAATTACAGTCTTGTGCACGCGTACGAAATTTTCTATTGTGAGCATTTAGCTACTATTTATGTTGCAAATTCTGCCACATCTCATGAATAAGACTGGCTTTCTTGTCTCATAATACTAAAAGTAGTAAACCTAATCTCATCAGAAAATAAAAACAAAGTAACATTCTAAAACTCAAAATTCTATCATATTTAAAATTTAATTATCAATTTCTCAAGCAAGAAGTCATTTTAACGTGTTCTTCAAGCAAACGCAAAGTGACTATCATTTCGGTCTTTTTAAACTAAATTTCGAATATTTATATTAATAACACCTTCAACCAGACATACAAAAATGTCTTGATTTTACAATTTTTACCAACATATTTCTCCTCACATCCAGAAATTACTGATATAAAATCGAGCGTAAAACCAGTATGTCAGTGTGTGTGTGTGTGTGTGTGAGAGAGAGGGGGTGGGGTGGGAGGTGAAACGAGGGAAGTGATAAATGAATGACGGAAAACATTAATATTCACATACCGATGTAACCCAAAGTTTTGAACATAAATTCTGTGATTTTTTGTCACAGAGGAATAACGATAGATATTCTTGTGGGATTTGTTACCAGAAGAAAATATAAGAAGTGGTTGTTATATATATGGAGTTTCAGTAACAACAGAAAAAAGAAACATACGTTCCAAACTCAAAATTATGCCACGCGCATGGTCCTTTCAATCATTATTTTCTCCTTGCCACACGAACAACAACAATGGATAAAGCTGTGACTGTGAAATACTTTTCGTGGCACCCGTTCGGCAGAAAAATAATAAAAAAAAATGACCAAGCTGGGAATCGAATCTAGGATTTCAGCTTACGAAGCTGGCGTTTTACCATTTTTTTAAAAAAGGAAATGCTCCTACACGGAGGTATCCCCCACCATTCACACTTTTTCTCACTTTTACACTTTTTCAATTCTTACATTTTTCTTTGTTTCTTATCAACTGGACGAACACAAATACCCATGCCTTACCCGGGACTCGAACCCAGAACCCCTGGCGTTGTAGCGCGCTTTGCTAACCACTTTTTTTTTTTTTTATTGTCTCATTCTGATATACATCTTATGGAATTACATTGTTTTTACATAAGTGTATTACTGCTATTACAATTTATATTTCTATCTGGTTAACCTTTACATTTTTGTTTGACCTAAATTAAGTATAAAGCACTAATAAGAAATTTGCATACCATTTCTTCCTTGCTTGGAGAGGAATTTTTTCGTATTGTTCTTGCAAGAAGATACTGAATTGTTTCTGAAAACTGCTCTCGTCATTGTGAAATATATATAATAAGTATTCTGTTATCAACCATTGTACTGCTCTTTGTTTTGTTGGTGGAAAAAAATTGAAATCAGGAGAAACTATATCTGTATCCGTAAACTTTGTTAATGAGGTGCGGCATATACGACTGAGCATTGTTCGCAATTTGTTCCACGCCGTGGAGGAGTTGCGACACTTTGTTATCCTGTGGGCTAAAGAGTCAGGCACGTTGCATGATATACAGTTAGGAGAGTCACTGATTCCATATTGGTATGTCCTATCTCTTGTCACTATAACACGATGAACCACTTTGTACCATATTGATTGGCCCGCTTTTGAAAGGTGTTTGGCGGAGACATTTTCCCATATTTGTGGCCAATTATGTGTATTGAAATCCCTGACTATTCGTGGTACGGCGTGCTTGAAACTATTGATTTCGCTATATAACTTTTTAACAGATGGTATAATTGTCTCATGTCGTAATAACTGGTAGCATACCTGTAAAGCGATGTCCTTATAAAACAAAAACCTTTTGGGGATACTTTGGATATCGATGGGAGCTTCTAATGGAATGTTTCGTATTATCGTCTGTATACATTCTTGGGTCGTTGACTCGTGCAGTGAGAAAGCTGTTTGAAGGCCAGTCTGTACAAACAATGATCTTGCCTGTGTGTTCACGTGTATTAGTCCCAACCCACCTGTCTTCTCTGATAACGTGACCTCATTTATTGCCACCCGGAAAATTGTATCGTGCCACAAAAAGCAGCCAACAGCTTTGTTGACCTTGGCTAAGTGCTGTGGTTTGAAAGGCAGGAAGGACTTTTGCTACATACCAAAGTTTAGAGAGAGCAAAAACGTTAATAAATCTGACTCGTGCTTTTAAACTCAGAGAGCGCATCTTGTTCGCTCTGAGGACGTAGATTGCCCTTTCGCACGTAAGTTTATTATTGGCATCGATCGTTTCATCGATATTTGCATAGAAGTTTATACCTAAAACTTTTATTTTCTTGTCTACAGGGATCTCCGTATTGTTTGTGAAAGGATTCTCCTTGCCAAGGGGCATCAGGAATGACTTTCGATTGTTTAGTTTTGCTCCTGATGTGAGCTCGAAAGTATGTATTTGGCTTTTAACACTGTACAGATCTCTTTCATCCTTGAGAAAAATCGTGACGTCGTCCATGAAACTGCCAACTTGTATTGTGGTGGAAGCCATAGAAATACCCTGTAAATGATGCTGGATACTAAACAAAAAGGGGGCTATTGTGAGGACGTACAATGTGCTACTCAAGGGACTACCTTGTAGTACACCCCGTCGCATTTTAAAACTTGTTGTCAAGAAACCATTTATTTTGAGTTTTAGCAGCATAGGATTATATAATGTTTTTATCCAATTCATAAAAGTGTCTCCGAAGCCATATGCTTCTAAGACTTTGTACAGATATTCGTGACTCACTCTGTCATAAGCTTGGGAAAAGTCTAAAGATAGAATTGCCTCTGATGCATTCTTATTTTGTTTGGTAATAATTACGTCTCGTATCGTTTGCAGCAAGTGATGTATACTTTGAGACGTATTACAAGCGAACTGTAAATTGCCAATAAGTTTAACCATATATTTTTTTAGACGCTGATTTATGCACCTACTTATAAGTTTGATATCACTACTCAATATGGAAATTGGCCTAAAATCTGTAACGAATTTTGGATTTGCCTTTTTGGGAACTAACACTATAACTCCCGTGCTACTGGTCTTCCCTATTGTCCCTGTTGTCAACACTTCGTTGACCCATGCCGTTAATTCGTCTCCTATTAGATCCCAGAAACATTGATAGAATTCTGATGGTAGTCCATCCTCGGCTGTAGTTTTATTCCTCGGAGCTTTGAATACTGCATCATGAACCTCCTTTTTACTAAACGGTTGTGTGAGCTCAGTTCTTTCATTTTCCGTCAGTGATGCAGGGAGGTAGTTCAAAAAATTACATTGCGTTTCTGTGGGATTAAAGGCTTCACCTAGAAGATTTTTATAGTATTGCAAGAACATGTCGTGTATACTATGAGGGCTGGTGACAACTTCACCGGAATCTAAAGTTAATTTATGAATAACATGACTCCTGGCGTTTTTATGTTCTTGAAGAATGTGACTTAGGGTGGCTTGCTCGTCAGGGTCTATAGGAAGAATCTTGCTCTTTATTATTGTTGCAGATTTTCGTTTCCTATGTATAGCAAGTAATTGCGCTTTTATTTCATTTGCATAGAGACGATCGAAATTACCTTGCAGTGCTAAACGATGGATATCATGCAAGACTGCATACAAAAAATTATATTTGTTTCTTTGATCTCGACTAACCTCTGCACTGAAGAATTTACTGACCTGGCGAAATTTAGGCTTAACTCGAGTTTCCCACCACTCGATTAGTGTCTTTTGAACTGGCCGAGAGGCCTTGAGTTCGTTCCACGTTTCCCTGATTAGCTGGACATAACTACCATTGCGTAATAATGTGCTGTTTAAAAGCCAGTATCCGCTACCTTGTCGGGGTTTGATCAAATCTAAATTTATTTTGAGAATTGGAACACTATGGTCACTAAAGCATACTGGAAAATTTTGAACACTAATTATATAGTCCTGAAATCTTGGTGCGACATAAAACCTATCGATCCTAGACGCACTATTGGAGGTGATATGTGTGTAACCTTGACTGTCGCCGTTGGCGTGTATCCAAGCGTCGCGCAGTTGTAACCCCTGAGTTAATTCATAGAGCGCACGTGAGAAGTTGTATCCTGGATTTTGATCTTGTGAACGAATTACGCAGTTAAAATCTCCCACTAGTATAGTGTCTAGTGTGTGGGATGTCAACTCGGGCCCTACAACTGTTGAAAAAAATCTTCTCTTTCCCGTCTGTTTTGGCTTCCTGACGGAGCATACACATTACAGAGAAACACTGAGCCTAATTTGACACTTATTTGTCTGCCCGTGGGATGGGGCACTACATTACGTAAATCCAAGTGTCGCCTACATGCTATGGCAGTCCCTTGTGCAAAGGGAGTGAAATTGTTGTATACTTTAAACATGCTCAGTACAGAAAAATCGTCTATGGCGACCTCTTGTAAGAGGGCCACATCAATAGACGATTTAATGAGAAAGTCATTGAGAGCAATTATTTTGGTCTTACTTTGCATTTGATTCAAATTTATAGATGCCAAGGTAAATGTTTGCATGATTATAACTGTCCACAAAAGAAAACTAAACTTACTTACATTCTTCAACATTACTGATCTCTAATTTCTGCCTATAATGCATTAACTATGCTTTCCACTAAATAAATCTGGGGTAAGTTTGTTACTCGTCGAAGGTTTCTCTTTAGTTACATTTGCTGAATTACTGGTTAAACTAACCTTTGAAAATTCTTGTTTTGGGGTACCAGGTTCTACTCTAAATTCGTTATGAACTATTGTGGAACTTACGCATTCATTATTTTTCTTCTTCTTTCTACGTAGCACCATGGACTCTTCCGCCACTGACCGTAACCTTGATACAGATCTTGACCGTGATTTCCTAGGAGAGGTAACTACGGGGAATTCTGCCTCCGCGAACAAAGCACTTGGGGGTGGGGGCGGGGGTATGTGATGCATCTCCTCTGCAGTGGTCAATGTTGGCTGCTCCATCTCTTCCCTTCCTGTTGGTGCATTCTTCTCACTACCTTCGTGTCTGGTACCTGTCTCCTCGTCGGTGAGTCTGGGGCTATCCGTGTTCCCTCCATTGTTATCTCGTGACGCAGGGACTTCTGCAACTGATGGAGCTGAATCTCTAGGTTTAGTCCGTACGGGTAGCACAGTTGGTTCATATACCATCGGTACATTGTCAGCGGGTATATTAACCGGTCCCCTGCGGGGCTGGTTGACAGTGGAACGACGCTTAGGACACTCAGCCACTACATGACCCTCTCCGGAGCACGCGAGGCAGGTACGAACCTGCCCAGGGTATGTTACCCAATAGGAGTCTCCATTCATTATTACATATGAAGGTATGGGTTTACGTAGTATCATTTTAATCAATACACGTCCAGTTCGAATAGGGTAAATGTGATCGGCAGAGTATGTCTCGTCTTCGATTTTCAAAACTTCCCCATAAGACCTCATGACACGACTTATCACTTCTGCACTTAATTCAGTTGGGACTACATGGATTCTGACAATTACATGTCGCTGGTGGGCCCATTCTACTTCAACCTTATGATCACCATCTACGTCACTATAGATTACCTCAGCACCAAAATCATTTAGTAACCGTTCTCCTACCACTTTTGTCGCAAATTTCACGTACAAACACTTACGAAAGTAATCTATTTCAAAACTGAGCACTTGGTTCGTAGGCACTTGGTAGAATCATGAAACCATCGATGAAAATCCAATGACGTAGGTCGCGTTTTGACATCAATGAAAACAAATTTCAAGGTGTTTTCTCTTTGTGTATTCATCGTGAACTATTTCATCGTATCTTCACTGGCTCTCGGTAATTGTAGTCAAGACCTCGCTTGCACTTCAAAGGAAAAAAAAACTAACTCAACACTAGCAAACCGTATACGGCCCTAGCTAACTCGGACAGTTCGATCGCTAAGCCTTCTCACGCGACGAGCGGAGCTCGCTACGAACTGATACCTGCACGAGCTGCAGGCAGACTGACCACTTCGCCACGGAGGTCGACACATGAACACAAGCCGTGGTGCGAGAAAGCATGCTATTAGGGTAATTTCTCCTGAAGATTGCACTTTAACCGTCCGGTTCCAAACTTTCAATGTCCCTTCTCTCTAATTACATTAATTTGAAAGCAATACGCTTCATGGTATAGTGTCTCTATGTTGTGCACACATTGCTCTTAGATTATAAGTTAATGTTGTGTGTGTATATTAATGAAAACGATCGAAGACGTGGTTTTGTGCAAGGTTATTGTTTCCAACCCCTTGCTCTAGCTTCTATCAACATAGCAGATTCTGATATGTGGCGACGAATCTTACAAGTCAATGGCATATAAATGGTATATTTTTGAAGTAACTATTTGACGAAGAATACCGATTTTTCAGGAAAATATGAAGACATTCATCCAGCCTGTACTGATTTTGGGAGCCCTATTATACTACTTTCGATTTCTAATTACAAGTCTAAAGAGCATTTTGCATACGTAAGAGAAAGTAACGAAAGTGATCCTGAAGTCACGTCATTGGAACCGTGATAGATATTATTATTGCCTTGGATTGTTTATTTTACCCCGTCCGCATCTTGAATGTCAATTTGATTTATTTTTTGTTAGCGTCGTATTTCTTCCACTTTTAGTTAATCGCGACAAAGAAGATAAATAATGATATGGAAAAAGTTATGAAGGGACACTCGCAAAGAACACCCACGTTCAGGTCGGAATTCGAACCCGCATCCACTTGATTGAT
Organism: Lepisma saccharinum; assembly: GCF_977018435.1. NCBI lineage: Eukaryota > Metazoa > Arthropoda > Insecta > Zygentoma > Lepismatidae > Lepisma > Lepisma saccharinum. The sequence continues at coordinate 88,756 of NW_028143077.1, forward strand.
TGCTTTGCTGCTTGAAGTCCACTTTATGCACAGAAAGGGTAATCGGGACTGGGCCTACAGTTTAAAGTGGAATTCGAACCATTATGTGCCGCCACGGGGTATCAATACCGGGACCCCTTGATTACAAGGCGACGACGTTACCACTACGCCATCGGGGAGGCCCCGCGGCCTCTTGGTGAACGTTGACGTTGCTGCTACGTTAAGCTAGGGAAAGAGGTAATGGAATCATCATCCACTCCCCTCTGCTTTCATAAATATGAACTTTTCCCCAAACGAAGGGATTGAGGTAGTTTTTTTTATTTTATTTTATTTTTAAATTAGTTGTGGAATACTGAGTATCTCGAACATATTTTCTACATTTCGTTCCGCTATTCTCTTGTAAAATTGGGCACTGGATTACATTAATAATTAAAATGGAAGGCTTTCCTGTGGCCGTTTCTTTTCACTCGGCAAGTCAGAAAATTCCCTGCATCCGGTGAAAACTTTAGTGGTAAGCAACACTGCAGAGTGGTGTTTTCCCGAACTTTTACTTTGACTGTGTTGCCACACTCGATCGGCTCCAAAGTTGATCTTTAACGCAAACGAGTGTGCCACTTTCTGTGAACAGAAGTGTACCATTGGCAACCAACTAGGGGGTGACATAATTCTCACATTTGGGAATTTTGGACTCGTGACGTGTCCTGTCCTCAATTCATCACATCATACTTTATCCTCATCTTCAATATTAGCCAAAAGGGGCGGAGTAAAGAAACCAACAGACATATTACGATTGTTCACTCACAAGATATGATAAAGTTACGGCATTGCATTTAATTATAACAATTGAGGTTCAGATCACTTTCACGAAGAATGCCCCATGAAGTTTTAATCTTAATATATTAACCGAACCATGCAAACTGTGAAAGAGAAAATTTGAAAGACATAAAAAGCATGATAAATGCATTCAGAATGTAATTCTTATTTTAGCATTTACAACATTTGTTGGACACAAATTCAACATGGAGCGACGTGAAATGATTAAATGCAAATGCAACATGACAACACTAAATTGTGTACGTATTGAAAGTTTCTTTAATACATAAGTATACAACACACATTAATTTAAATTCATTACATAATGAATTCATCCACCTAATAATAAACAAACAGCAAAAATTATATGAAATGTATCTCAAATGTGCACGCTCTTTTTCCTCCAAATAATGTGGCCGAGCGTTCCGCGGAAGTGCCCGCGCGAGCAACATCGCCGTGTGTCTGCTCGTGAACCGGTGAGTCATCGGGACTCTGGCGTGCTAGACGACGCGAAACGCGTAAATTTTCAAGTTACGTAAAGTTGTTAAATTGAAGGAAAATGGAAATCCGTCGTGTAAATACGCTAAAGTATGGTTTTCAAGTGTGAAGAAGTGCCCATCATCGCTGATGCTTCATCGTTGGATACGGGATACTCTTGCCTTGACTGAAGACCAGGTATTAAGTATTGAACTGGACCAATACCGTAAGTGCGTATATATTAAGCTAGTGACGCGTCTATTAGGCGAACAGTTAATAAATTTGAAGGGAAGTTAGTGTATTGTGATGAGGATGATGAACATGAAATTAGATTAGATTGGGCTGATAGGACAACTACACTAGTGAGACTACATGTTATACCAATGGAAATAACCGATAGCCATATCCGTACAGTGCTTGCGCAGTATGGTGAAATTAAGACCCCTCCGGTGGACGAGCGATATTCGGATGAGTATATTTATAAAACTCGTGCAGGCATTAAGTTGGTGAGAATGGTTCTGAATAAGCCAATCCCGTCCTTTGTATCAATACAGGGCATGCAATATTGGGTAACATATTATGGACAGAAACCTACCTGTAAAATTTGTGAAGACACTCAACACACAGCACGGTTTTGTCCACAACGACGTGGTGCTATGGGTGAGCGAGTGATGCAAGATAATACTGGAGCATGTGCTACTCCTGTAGAAATCCAGCCTAAGCAGTCATATGCAGCAAGGGTACATGGACCACCTAGCCAACGTTCAGCGCACGAGACGGATATAAAGGCTGACACACAATTTACAGTGTTTCCAATTCCAATGCAGTTGCAAGAAAAAAAATGTGAACAATGAACGCGATAAAAATCTGCAAATAGAGCCGAAAAAAGCTGATGTTTTAGAACACAAAATGGACCCTACGAAGGAAACACCTCTACCTGCGTCTATCCACAGCACATCGTGGGCGGAAGATGTGGCATCCTTAGACAACCTCCACAGTGACGTACGGGATAACGTGTTGGTGACTGACAGTCTGGAAACAACTGATCAAGCGATGCGCGAGTCTGACACTACGAGTAATCTTCAAATGGAGACTGACATGTACGAAGCAGGAGGATCCCATACACTGGAAGATCAACAAAACAAGGTTCAGCTTGGTGAAACCACAACAGGAACTAAGGACAATGCCAAAAGAAAATCAAATGTGAAGAGACTCCAGGAACAGAAGCAGTTGAAGAAGAAAAAAATACAACAAAATGTGGCACCTAACCCCCACCACAAGAAGAACGTGAAGCAGCAGGCAATAGCCCCCTCCCCAGTGCGTATAACCAGATCCCAAAGCGTGACAAATTTGGCCCCGAGTGTTGATTTACAACCTGTGGTCGGATCCAAATTCAGTGTTTCCCCTAGTGTGTCTGGTGAATGTGTGGGTGCAAGTAAAGATGAAAGTCAGAAATAGCATGTGCAAAATGAGTAAAGGTATATGATGCTTGTGGTCACGTGTTTCCACGAGGTACCGTGCACATATGCAAGGTTTACGTTTCGTGTGCATGGAAGTGAGTGGAAGAACAGTGTACGAATATTAGTGTCCTCTGGGCAAAATGTGTAATTCAAAGTGTTGGGTAACCCTTGTTCTTAAATGTCTGTTAATTGTATATATGATGACTACTCTCCGTTTAGCTACGATCAATATTAACAAAATGCGATCTTTTACTAAACAGGAGGCGCTAGGAGATTCTTTCCTACAATCATCTTTAGATATAGCACTTCTTCAAGAATGTGGAATAACAGCATTTACCTTCCCCCAAACATATTAGTTTATAATAATGCGACCTTCCAAGCGACAGGAACAGCCCTGTTAGTACGTAACACCGTACCGATTACAAATGTGATGTGCCATCCCAATGGTAGAATTATCTCAGCAAAAATAGCTAATGTTTGGGTATATAATTTATATGCACCTTCAGGGACACAATTTAGGAAACAGAGGGATGCGTTTTTTGCGACGGATGTCGCTACTGAAATGCAGGGTACAAGAGAACATATAATTTGCGAGGGCGATTTCAATTGTGTCCTGCATCCGCAGGACCAAAGACCTGGCTTTAATACCTCCAATTCTTTGCAAAAATTAGTAAATGGGTTTAATTTTACAGATGTATGGAATGACAAATATTTTGGACAGAAAGGGTACACGTACATTCGTAATAATTGTGCTTCCCGTTTAGATCGATTTTATGTAACACCACATTTACGCCAACAAATCAAGTCACTTAGTATAACACCCACCTGTTTTTCAGACCATAGTGCCGTAATCATGGCGATAAATGTGGATATACCAATAGTACCTAGAGGGTATGGCTACTGAAAATTAAATGCTTCTATCCTTACAGATGCAAATTTCCAACGAGCCTTTCAGGACCAATGGAATGTATGGGAAGCACACCGTACCAGACAAAGTGATATAATTCGCTGGTGGGATGAAATTCTTAAACCGGGCATAAAACGGTTTTGTCTTAGTTATTGTAAGGAACGTTCTAGTGACTGGAATAATAAATATAATTTTTATTACGGTGTGCTGCGTGAACTTATTCATGAAGCCACTGAAGGGAAACAAGTGCAAACAGAGGTAAAACGTGTACAAGCTGTACTGCTGAGGATGACAGCTGAAAGACGACAAGGTGTAAAAATTCGCAGCAGACTCCTCCACTTTGATAAAGAAGAGGTTGCATCTATAAGCCACGTGCTGCAAGAAAGACACAATGCAAAAAGACAATTTATTAGCGAAATAAACGATAATTTTGAAATTAAAATAAAAACAGCCCCGGAAATACGTAACAGATTTTACAACTATTTTGAGAATCAATTTTCCCAACCAATAACACATAATGTAGATTTGACGTATAACTTGGAATCCTTGTCCGAGGTCCTTGACGATGAGGAACGTGAGCAATTAAATAACGACTACACAAGCGAAGAAGTATTCCGTGCGGTTAAGTTGGGGAAGCCGTTTTCTGCACCTGGTCTGGATGGGATACCAAACAAACTCTACCAAAAATTTTGGACGTTGATGGGAAAAACACTAACTGAATGGATAAATGCAGTGTTCCGAAGGTATAAAATGGGAAAATCCTCAAATACTGGGATTATAGTTTTAATACCAAAATGTGTGAAACCCACTGAAGTTGGTCAATATAGACCCATTACCCTCTTATGTACTGATTATAAAATATTCTCTCTCTGTATGCTAGGCAGACTGATGCCCTATGTAGAAAAACTAGTTGGAGATACACAATATGTTTTTGGTATGAACAAGAAAATTACAAATGTCTTACAAATGCTTCGTGAAGTGCTTACCTGTTATAGAGTCAATGGCAATATCCATGATAATGCTATATTAGCAATAGATTTTGAAAGAGCATTTGACTCGGTACACCATGATTACATATTTAATGTGCTTCAAAAGTACAGTATACGTGGACATTTTTTTGTCATCATTTAAAAGCCTTTATAGTAACGCAACATCCAAAATACAAATAAATGGATTTATGACAAGAGAACTTCCTATTCACAAGGGAGGAAGACAAGGTGACCCATTATCGATGATAGCTTTCTGTATCTCATTGAAACACCTCCTTTCTGCATTAGAAAAACAAGTACAAGGCATCACCATACAATCTATAAACACAAAAGTGTTGGCCTATGCTGATGATGTCAATGTATTAATAAATACGCAGTCTGATATTGCTGCAACGTCTAAAGTATTACAGGAATTTGGTCTCCTTTCAGGGCTCACAGTAAATCAGAAAAAATCAACTCTTACGCATTTAAACCCGGATATAACTTACCCTCAGAGCGGAGAATTTCATGTTGTTCCATCGATAAAAATACTTGGAATAATTTTCGCGCGCTCCCTTCAACGAATGATCCAGTTAAACTATGACAGAGTGATAAATGGTGTTAAAGCAGTTCTACAAATGAATACATTTCGAATACTTAGTATACAGTCAAGAGTGACGTTTGTACAGGTGTACGCTCTCTCCAAGGTGTGGTACGTAGCAAAAATCCTCCCGTTGCGGCAACTGGATATTTTTAGCTCAAGAGTGCTGTGAACTGGTTTGTCTGGAACGGTCAAATCTTTCGTGTAAATCACGCAACGCTTTGTTTACCCTATGAAGAAGGGGGGATGAACCTTGTAAACGTGGAATATAAAAGTCAGGCTCTACGTATTCAAGCTGATGTAACGACACTGATTCAACACCCAAACAGCCTCACTAGTAAAGTTCTGAGACAAGCCTTGCAAAACATTCAATTGGAGGCCCCTATTAATGTTACAAGACTTCCAGACAGATTATGGTATTTTAAGAATACAATAGTGGATATCAGTTATGCTTTAATACAATCTCCTATCCTTCCAACGCAAGAGACGTCAAAAATATATAGAAGAATGTGTTCACTATCACAAAAACAGTGTAAAATTGTAGATCGGAATCCAAGAGTCAATTGGCGGGAAGTATGGAATAATATACAGGCCCGCCACCTTACGTTAAGAGTCAGATCAGCGTGGTATATAATTGTACACCAAATATTCATTACTGGAGTTAAACTTTATGATATAAAATTAGTAAATACTCCAATATGTGCTACATGTAATGTACAAAATAATTTAGTGCATAAGCTTAGTGAATGTCAAATAATCCAAGAATCATGGTTATATATCAAAAAACTTGTGAGTACAATTTGTCGTACATCAGAACGTAACATTTCAGTAGATATTCTTTTGTATCATTCCTTTGCATATTATCCAAAAACAAAACGCCACAGTGTACAATGGCTCTTAGGCCAATATGCCCTTTTTGTATCCATATATAGGCAACAAGATTTTCACACCCAATATATCAATCACCTGCACCAGGAATACCAAATGATCCCTCGTTGTAAAAGAGATATGTTATATGCAAATTTCCTAAATGTAATGTTCACTTTAAAATGACCTAAAATGTATAACATGCACAATAATATGTAATAGTTTCAAATAAATAAATAAATAAAAATAAAAAAAGCGGTTAGCACATCGCGCTGCGACGCCAAGGGCCCCGGGTTCGAATCGCGCTCGGGCTTGGTTGTTTGTGAGTGTCTATTCTTCAATTTCATCACTCATCCATATCTTCGCAAATTAGCACAAAACGCGAAGTCAAATATCAAATCCTCCAAATAATTGTTCATGCATTTAAGACAAAATCAAATAAGAGAAGTCTTATTTCTCTCTTTGGTAATTTCCCATGCATTACAGAAAATAAATATATACTGCGTGCGAAGCGCTCAAGAAAATCCTTAGATCTAATTTCTTGCGAATTGGAAACAATATTTGTTTAATAGAGTGCAAATAATTTCACGGGGAGCCATACCATTCTCTCTTTTAAACCTTTTATCATATAGATCGTTCGGCGGCCAGGGTCGACTCCCGCCGCCCCTAGCTACGGCTCTGAACTGAGCTAAGGAGAATCGTGCAAGAAAATTTTACGAAATGTATTTTTGTTTGCATAAAATTTGGAATCTAGTGAGGCTTTGATTGATTGATTTAGTTTATTTTACTTCGCGTTTTGTGCCTCTTGGCTAATTTGCGAAGATGGGGATGAGTGATGAAATGATGAAATTGATGAATGGACATTCACAAACAACCATACCCGACCGGGATTCGAACCCGGGACCCTTGGCGTCGCAGCGCGATGTGCTAACCACTCGGCCACAGGGTCGGGCGCATCTAGTGAGGCAATTGCCCCTTTGTGACCCCCTGCAGGTGTTCTTGGCAGTGAATGGCCCCCTGGAATAAATTTTCGTCCAAGGTTGAGGGGTGGGGGCAATATCCCCTGTGGTTGAGCCACTGCTTTCAGCAGAAAAATCTTAGGATATAATAACAATTTGACGTTCTAAATAGTTCTACACACACTCATGTGTGTGGGAAAGACATACAGAAAATTTATGTGTAATAGAACCATGGTGTTTCATAGAGTGCAGTAAGAGTGTTGCATCGAGCCATTAAGACATGTGGGGACGGGTGAACGTAGAGGCCCACACATTCTCGATGCGTCCATTCTGCAGGTGAAGTGACCCACACAACTTCCCCTTAGCCTGTCCCCAACGTAGAGTATTAAACAAATATAAAATTGACACTTCAATTATTTTCATTGGCTTGTAATTTAAATCAGTTGAAAATTCCAAAGGAGAGCGTAATTTGAAATCCAACTTTCAAAAATTATATTCAGCATAACACCATTAAGCCTTGTTTCCATGATTATGAAAAACTAAATATGCTGACCAAGGCAGTAATTTATTCTATTAAAAACATAAACTAAACGTAACGTTTCAACCTTCTAGCAAGGTCTTCATCAGACTCTGTATCAAGTACAAAAGTAACAAGATACACAAAAAGGGCATTATATATACACAAACATTACTCCCTCCAGACTATTAGAAAGTATTTAGGAACTTTCTAGCAGGTGGCTTTAACTTGCCAACTATACTTTCACCTAAAAGGCTAAACATATTTACTTTAATATAGAATGTGGTTGGACTTTTTATCTCACGCTCTTTTTCCTTCATTTTTCTCCCTTCTCCTCTCCTCTTTCTCTCTTGTCCTTTCCACTCTTTCTAACACCTTCCTCCATTCTTTGTTTAACTTCAGTCCCTCATTCCAGTTCATTGTGTCTTCTTCGCCTTTTTTCTCTATTTCCTTGGCTTCCTTCCATTTTCCCACTAGCATTCTCTTCTTCCTTCCTATCTGCTTAGCCTCATCCCACTCTATGTCATGTCCTGTTTCTCTCGTGTGTTTAAATATTGCATTTCTCTCTCTCTTAAGTCGTACATCATCCCTATGTTGTTTCAACCTGTCTTTCAGATTTTTTAAATTTGTTTAAGTACACGCTCTGACATTCTTTACATTTCACTTCGTAGATAATCCTTTCCTCTTCCTCTTCTCTGTTCTCCTTTTTCTTGCTTGCATTCTTCGCTATTCCTAAGATGCTTCTCCCTCTCGTCCTGTAAGTTTTAATTCCCGCTTTCCTAAGCACTTTGCATATCTTTTCTGTGGTCTTCCCCATACTCCTTATTCCAAACCTTCTCTCCTCTTTTTCTTTCTCTTCCAATTCTCCCCTGTCCGTTTTCTTACTTCTTCTGTTTATGTCCAGTCTATCCTGCTTCTCATAGCCATTCTTTTCCAGCTGTTTCCATAGGCTATTTATTTTGCCTTCTTTTTCACATTCTTTCATGCATATTTTCTTGATTCTGTCCTCCATATTCTTTATAAAATTTATTTTTGTCACCTCACTTACATCACTTCTTTTGTGGCAGAATACCCCTGCTGCACACTTCTTCTGATGCCAAGCGGTTTCAATTTCTTGTCCTCTCTTCCTTTTCATCAATATATCTAGGTAGCTTAATTTGTTTTCTTCTATTTCAAGTTCCAATAATATCCCTCTTTCTTCATCTTGTATTTCTTTGGCAAAAATGTCGAGCTGCCTCTTCGTTCCCTTCCATATGCCAAAACAATCGTCCACATACCTGCAAAACAGAATTATTTTGTCACCTCCTTTTCTATCACTTTCCTTTCCCATTCATTCATAACCATAACAAAATAATTCTGTTTTGCAGAACCTTGCTAGAAGGTTGGAACGTTACGTTTAGTTTATGTTTTTAATAAAATAAATTACTGCCTTGGTCAGCATATTTAGTTTTTTTATATTCAGCAGTGTTCGCAGAATTTTATTTTGGAAGGGTCTGAAACTAGATAATCTGTACAGTATATAAGAGAATAAAAAAAATAAAACTTTCTTTATCATTGTAAAAATTGTTGAAATTTCTCTTTGATATTACTGTGAAATGAGTGTTTAACATAACTTAAAAATTTGATTTTTTTTGCTTGTTTTTATTGTTACCTGCTTACTTGCAAATTATAAAGTTTTAATATCATTTTTAATATATTCCCTATATCAGTTGAACAAAGTCACACTTATGACGATATGCTCATGTACAGTTCAGGAGGTGTGACTGACCCAAAAACATTAAATTGTTTAATTTGCTACTTACTTCTTGTGTCACATGCAAGTTCGGAAAACAAAGTACACCCATGAGATCCGCATCACAGGAGCAGTAATTTATTCCCTACCGAACGAAGGGCATGAAAATGAAGGTAAGCATGGATTTAATATATTTCCGATGTTATTAATTTTAATTTGTTTTATTTTACGAATATAACTTGTGGGAAAAATGTGATGTATAATTATCATTTTATTACCACTAATGTAAAAACGTAGCGAAGCGTGGACTGACGAAGGAGGCAAGCCATTATCTAGACATTATATATATATATATATATATATATATATATATATATATATATATATATATATATATATATATATATGTATATATATATATATATATATATATAATTGTTCATTAAAATTTTGCCCCTACCCCAATTCATATTAAGTTGGCGGTTCTGACACAGAGGACATAAACATTAAAATATCCATCAAAGCAGAAAGACACATGCATGGACGATGTACTTACTCACCACAATAAATTCCAAACTCCTTGAAGTGTCGCACAAACCCTCCACGAGATAACTCAGGTAAATTGGATGTTGGTCGCCTCGCTTCCACGATTTTCATTTTCACACTTTTCTCTCTCGAGTTAAACGAAGCAGATTTAAATTGCTAAATAATACATACACTCCTAAGCCTTCCCCGATGACGTAGTGGGAACGTCGCCTTGTAGTCAAGGGGTCCCGGTTTCAATACCCGGTTCTACGGTTGTTCGGATCCCACTTTAAACTGTAGGTCCAGTCCTGATTACCCTATCTGCGCAGAAAGTGAACTTAAAATCCCAACTCAAACAAACAGTAAGGAACTTCGCCGTATCAACCGTTCCCAAATCCATGTTCGTTTCGATCAGTTCAAAGCATCCAAACAAGATTACTTTGAAACGCTCTGAAACAACAGAAAGTGATACCAACCCATGTCCATAATTTTATCACTCACGGGAGAGAAGATTTATTAGTTTGGAAATAGAAATTACGTTGTGGAATGAGAATCATTATAACAGAAAGAGTATGTTTACATTATTAAACTGCCACATTAATACAAAAGGTGCTTTTGGCCTCAATGTGTACAACGTATACCTACGATTTAGATTGTGCTGTTTACAAATATCAGACGCAGTGGCGTACCCAGGATGTTTGAAAGGGAGGGGTTATGTACAGTTTTTCTGGTAGTCATCCCTCATTTTGATATCTTTTCCTACCTTTGACGTTGTTCTTTTTAGGAATACTGGGCCAAAGGGGGGGGGGGTTATAACGAGGGTGCAGACTGTAGACATTTCTCTTCCCGGAAACACAGCCGCTCGCTCTTTCTACCTTTGCCCCAACTCCTAAATTCAAATTTTGAAGCGTTTTAATATTCGCGAAATAGAAAATAATTTGTAATTAAAGTGACCTACATGGAATTTAGAGCAACAATAATTGCTTCTTTCAGTTATTTTATGTTTAATAATTATCAGAATCCTTGTGATCTACTTTATGTGCTCATGAAGACACACATTGTTTATTGGTCTGCTAGCAATGTTTCTTTCTGTTTGCGGTTGCTTTTCGAGAAGCACTAAGATTCTCAGCTTTTCTGTAAGGGTTGCGGCCCGTTTCTCCAACAAAATTTCACGCGTCGCCATGTGATCCTTTGGGTGCATTGGTTCCCAGTGTTGGCGGCCGCAAGCAGAGAGTCTGCTGCTTGGAACGGGCTGCTCAAAGAGTTTTGAGGCCGTAAAATTTTGTGAAATCGATTGCGATGGGAACTCGTAAATCAGGCTTAAACATTAAGTACACTAAATAATATTCTAATAGTGCAAGCAGTGCTTGCATTGCTTGTACTATATCTTCGCCACTTGTTATAAAAGGTAATTTTGAATATGTCAAAAGGAACAAATGAATATTGATAAGTAAGTATATTAATATATGGAGCTTTATACATGTAGTATTGTCATCTGAGTTTTCAGTCGACACTAGCAAAATGTAAGAAACCATTTATTAGAAGCAGAGATTAGATGATCTGTTGGGGCATAGCACAAGAGCTTGCTCAGTGTTCTCATATAGATAATTTAGTAAAGTTTATTTAGACCAAAAATATTTTTTTGAAAAATATTTCTATAGTTTCCACGGCACTTGAACTCCTATAAATTACATAAAACTTAACTGATATTCCTCATTTGCACTTCGGGAGAGGGAGCTACAGACCCCACAGCCCTCCTCTTCGGTACTCCTTTGATTCTATTACTTTACGTTATGTCAAGTGAAGATAATGCATGTTTAGAAATGTACCAAAGTGACACATTCGTTCAAATTAAAATAAAATTCATCTTCATCTTCTTAGAAGGGCGAGTTTGAACGTTTGCTGTTCTACCACCTGAAGTTTTTTCTGAAGGAATTTAGGTCAGTAGTATTTATTTTCAAAAGAAGCATTTATGTTTGTAGCACAAAGAGGGAAGTGATACTTGTAATGAATTTGCTTGCAAATTTTTCACGGCGATAATAAATTGTGCACGGGTTATTAAGTTCTAATAATACATTCAGTTTTTCATCTAAACGAAACCAACATGCGTTAGATTGACTCTTTCAAGTAACTTTTCAGAGCAAATAATGTTCCCATAGGTTGTAATAAAGTCTTGTTCTTCTAAACATACATCTCCTTACTTCCAAAATATTATTCAGTACGAAAACTATAGGCTACCAGTGGCAAGGTTGTGCAATTACGCGTAAAAAGGTTTTCTACATGACACGCAATTTAGCGGAATAACGTGTAAAATACGTATATAACGTAAAGTACGTAACAATCTAGAATGAGACCTAAAATTTAAGAGAAAACATGGTTTTTGTCATTCTTATTGCAGTTGGCACTGGCAGAAAACAAATTAAAAAAAAGTATTTCGAAAACAATTCCTTCCGAATGTGTATTGGAATTTTACAAACTAACATTTTACAAACTAATATGTCAAATTCATAAATTAATTTGTTTAATATGGAATAAAGAAGAAATTCCTCAACAGTGGAAAGAATCCATAATTGTTCCTGTGTTTAAAAAAGGTGATAAAATGAACTGCAATAATTGCCGTGGAATTTCTCTACTCTCAACAACATATAAAATATTATCTAACATTCTTCTAACAAGACTAACTCCACATGCTAATGAAATTATAGGTGATTATCAATGTGGATTTAAAAGTAACAGATCAATTACAGATCAAATTTTTCACATCAGACAGACACTTGAAAAAAAGTGGGAATATAATCAAAATGTCCATCAGCTATTCATTGATTTAAAAAAAGCATATGATTCGGTCAAAAGAGATAAATTATATAGTATATTAGTCAAGTTTTGAATACCTAAGAAGCTTGTTAGTATGATAAAAGTATGCACCAGTGAAACAGAAAGTAAAATTCGTGTGGGTAATAATGTGTCTGACAAATTTACAATTCATGATGGGTTAAAGCAAGGAGATGCGTTATCTCCATTACTCTTTAATTTTGCCTTAGAATATGCTGTTAGGAAGGTAAAAGAAACTAAAGAAGGACTAAAATTAAATGGTGTGACTCAGTTGTTAGCATATGCAGATGATGTAGACTTATTAGGGGATGATATAAATACAATTAAGAATAATGCTAAAATATTTTTCAAAGCAGCTAAAAAGATAGGTTTGGAAGTTAACAAAGAGAAAACTAAACATATGCTTACAGGCCGAAACCAAGTGTTAGGTAATAATCAAAATCAAATTATTGATAACAACTCGATTCAACCAGTTTCCAAATTCAAATACTTAGGAGTAATATTAACAAATGAAAATGATATTAAAGAGGAAATAAAAGTTAGGCTTAATTCAGGATATGCATGTTACTTCTCTCTTCATAAACTTTTGTCTTCTCGTTTAATATCTAAGAAACTAAAAGTTAAAATATACAAAACAGTAATTTTCCCTGTAGTATTATATGGATGTGAAACTTGGTCCCTTACATTGAGAGAGGAACAAAAATTGAGGATGTTTGAAAATAAGATCCTTAGGAAAATCTTTGGACCTAAAAGGGATGAGCAGACAGGTGAGTGGAGAAGGTTACATAATTTAGAACTACATAATTTGTATTCATGTCCAGATATTATTAAAATGATTAAATGAAGAAAACTTAGGTGGGCAGGCCATGTGGCACGAATGGGAGAGGAAAGAGGAGTTTACAGGATTCTTGTTGGGAAACCTGATGGTAAGAGCCCTGTAGGAAGGCCAAGACGAAGATGGAGGTACAACGTTGAGATGGACCTAAAGGAAATCGGTAGGGATGGAAAAGAGTATATAGATCTTGCTCAAGATAGGGACAGATGGAAGGCCTGTATTGCTGCAGCCATGAACCTTCGGGTTTACGAAGGCTAGAGAGTTAGTTAGTTAGTCATATTCACATTCACATTATAAATAGCCTACGCAAGTGTCGCAATTCACATGTGTGTACGTTTTACTCCTAGCTTTGTCCATAATATCACAAGAAACCAGCTCAGCTACGAATGTTTCAAGCAACTGCTTCACATATATTACACACTGAAGTTACAAGACGACACCAGTGATGAATTCTTGGCTGGATTTACACATGGATATTATCATAAGACAATAAATTAACCCTCAAGCAAAGTGACCAACTCGAACCCGGAACATTTCAGAAAGTTTGCAATACTGACTCCTAAGGTTTCTTAGAACATAATCAACTAAAGTGAATGTCAATGTCGTTGGACATCGAATTACTTATTAATTATTTGTGCAAAAATTAATGGAAGGGGATAGGGGGAACATGATTTTAGGTAAAGAGACCAGACTGTAGATTCTCGTGAACGAAGGAATTTGTCTCGTCTCGTGTTGCCAAAGCCTCTTTTGTTCTCGCTGTATAACTTCAAACTCGTCGGAAGAAAAGTCTCTCGGTCTCGTTTCGATTCTCACAATTATAGGTAATAGAAATATTAAAAAGATAATTATTAATTCAACTTAAAAAACACGTTTTGAAGAATAAACAATACCCATTTTGAAGTTAAAACTCAACCATCCCAATGGTATATTAGAATAAGTTGCATACTAAAGATTATGATGAAATTTTAATATACTTTACGCTACAATTTTAAATGTATGTATTCACCCATGCTACTACAAGTTTCTTTGTATCTATATTGTATTTAGTTTTATTCACGGTTGAAATATGTCAGACCTTTTGTAGACACCAGAGTGCGAAGTCATTGAAAATGGTGGGGGATCTTAAACATGAGTAAGCAAATATATATATCATCTAATATAATTATTATATGATATACATATTATTAATTTTATTAAATCTAAAATAATTATTAAATATTAAAAATATCATTATTATTGAATACATATAAGGGAATTAATTTGTGACTTTTATATCCGATATTTGTAAAGAGGCAAACTAATTCCTTTACTAATCGGTTAAATATGTTAAAAATTTACAAAATAGTTGAAACGATTTTATTGTGTAATAGTTGAAATGAAATAGTTTTGCTTTCTATTAATATTAACCAATTACATTTCTTATATATGTTTTGCAATATTATTATTATTGGTGTAAGTTGTTAATGATCACTTAAAAGAGAGAATGTGTGTTTTCGATATTATATTTTGTTAAGTAGATTTGAATTCATAACTAATTGCTTACTTTTTGTTGTTATAACAAAAACTCCCCCCCCCCTGGAATTTTTTGGGGATTTTTGAATTTGAATTTTGAATCTGATTTTAAAATTTTGGGTGCGTCAGCATTCAGGCTATTTTGCACCCGTCACATTATACGGGGTTCAGCCCCTTACCGTTACAAAGAACAACTCTAACGTTGCATAACTAAAATATTACAATATTCTGACTTCCGTGAAAAGCTGAGGCTGTAAAGGAGCGCTCAGCACACACAGAGACAAATAACAGGACAACACACACAAAATTGAGGACTAAAAGTGGTAAACGTTGTAAATGCCAAAAGCGAAAGTGTTGGGAAATCGCATCGTTCCGCACATCAGCACACTAGTAACCTTTTCACACGCCCTTTGACTGCTTAGAGGGCTACAAGCCACATTTTATGTTTACCACATTATAAAGCATGGCACATTCCACAGTTTAACGTGGAAAACGGTGTTTGAATTATTGTGGCACTTACAGCGTTTACCAATTTTAGTCTTCCATTATACTGGCCATAGTGCCAGTCGCCATAGCCTCGTTGGTCTGCAAAATGCAGTCCAGGGTGTAATACGTGAAAGTGAGGTTGACAGTTGGGTGTGCTACGTGAAAGGTGACCCCTTACACCCCGGGGATTTTTGAGAACAAGAATGTTGGTGGGGGAAATCCCCCGTGTCCCCCGCAGGATTTCGCCCCCTCGTAGATGCCCTGTACTTTACACTACAATTTACTAATGTTGAACAAGACAAGGCCTCCTTTCCATTGCACAGACCTGTCTTGTTGTCGGTGTCGAGTCGACAAGTATCGACAGATACGCTCTTGTTCTTGTTTCCATTTATAATTGTGTAACTCTTCCACGTTGCTATGAACACTTTAGAAACTTCCCTGGACTACATTATGAAGACTAAAGAGGCTCTGGTGTCTTGGCCCATGGTCAATACAATCATCTACGGGACTTGTGTAGTTCTCTATGTTTGTAATTGTCCTCTCATCTATTTCATTTCTTCACCATTCATTCACATCTTCGCAATTAACCAAAATTAGCAGAAAAGCGATGTAAATAAATTCATCCATAAATGAATCAATCAACCAACTTGCGAAACTAACAGAGCTACAAAGGAAATTATGGCGAACAGTTAGACTAACTAACTAAGTAAATAACTCTCTAGCCTTCTTAAACCCGAAGGTTCATGGCTGCAGCAATACAGGCCTTCCATCTGTTCCTATCTTGAGCAAGATCTATATACTCTTTTCCATCTCTACCGATTTCCTTTAGGTCTATCTCAACGTTATCCCTCCATCTTCGTCTTGGCCTTCCTACAGGTCTCTTACCATCAGGTTTCAAAACAAGAATCCTGTAAACTCTTCATTCCTCTCCCATTCGTGCCACATGGCCTGCCCACCTAAGTCTTCTTCATTTAATCATTCCAATAATATCTGGACATGAATACAAATTATGGAGTTCTAAATTATGTAACCTTCGCCACTCACCTGTCTCCTCATCCCTTTCAGGTCCAAATATTTATCTAAGGATCTTATTTTCAAATACTCTCAATTTATGTTCCTCGTCCAATGTAAGGTACCAAGTTTTGCATCCATGTTATAATACAGGTAAAATTACTGTTTCGTATATTTTAACTTTTAGTTTCTTAGGTATTAAACGAGAAGACAAAAGTTTATGAAGAGAGAAGTAACATGCATTTCCTGAATTAAACCTAATTTTTATTTCCTCTTTAATATCATTTTCATTTGTTAGTATTACTCCTAAGTATTTGAATTTGGAAACTGGTTGAATCGAGTTGTTATTAATAATTAGATTTTAATTATTAAATAACACTTGGTTTCGGCCTGTAAGTAAATATTTAGTTTTCTCTTTGTTAACTTCCAATCCTATCTCTTTAGCTGCTTTGAAAAATATTTTAGCATTATTCTTAATTGTATTTATATCATCCCCTAATAAGTCTACATCATCTGCATATGCTAACACAGAAGTTATATGTTAATATTTCTGAATTCAGCCCATTACAAGGTTCTACATATCTGCCATTACCTGCCAATATTAAAAATAAAAGAGCCGTGGTTAACATAGAAAATAATGATGAGAAATGCTTCTTGTGGTGTATTTTAGCTGCTTTGTTTCCAGTTTTAAGGCATCCTGAGAGAATAAGTTATTATAAACAACATGAGCACGATTTTGATGATGCAATAAAGGGCTTAGAATATCCAATATCAGTTCAGAATATTGATAAATTTGAAAAAAAGGCCAGGGATATCAATGGCAAACAATTATCTATTAATGTTTTTATTTGTTCTACTGGCCGTGGCAATTGCTTGATAGCACCTCTCAGAATCAGTACACTTGATGATGATTCTGCTGTTCCGATTGATCTGCTCTTAATTGAAGGGGATGACACATACCATTACACTTTGATACATAATCTTCAAGCTTTAGTCAGAAAACAACTAGACAAATCCAATACAATATTCAAGTTGTGCAGAAGATGTTTAACTGTATTTGATGGTAAAAAAATAATAAATGGGATTAGTGAAGTGAATGCAGAAATTGCTAAAAACAAGTTAATTGAGCATCTGAAATACTGTGGCAACCATAAACCTGTTCATATGGTGATGCCTAATCCAAGTGAAAATGCCAAATTGAAAAGGTTTGAAGCCTTGTTGGAACACCCAGCATATATAGTCTGTGATTTTGAATCAAATCTCAAACCTCTTGCATTCTGTAGCCCAGACCCTGAGGAATCTTCAATTACATCATATCAATTACATGAACATTCTAGCTTTTGTTATATAATTATACGGGATGGTGTAGCTAGTGAACCACTCTTATACATGGGACCAAATGCTATCAAAGAATTTGCACATAGAATAGAAAATGAGTGCCATAACATAGCATCTAATACCTTATTAAAATCAAAACCCATGTTGCCTTTAACAGAGAAACAGATTGAAGATTTCAACAATGCAGGAAAATGCCCGGTATGTGATTCTGAATTTTCAGATACAAATATCAAGGTGAAACACCATTCTCATACAGATGGTAAATTCTTAATGGCCCTGTGTAATAGCTGTAATATTAAGATCCAGAGACCAAAATTTGTCCCCATATTTTGCCATGGGGCATCCAATTATGATTTTCATCATTTGATCAAGTACGAGGGGTTTGACAAGCAGAATTTAAATATTTTAGCTGAAAATGATGAGAAATATATAGCTATTAGCAAAATAATTAAAGTTAATGGTGTTCCTATTCACTTAAGATTTCTTGATTCATACAGAATTCTGTCTGCCAGCCTGGCTACACTGGCCACTCAATTATCTGATGATCAATTCAAAATCACATGTGCTTTGTTTCCAAATCAGGACCTGCAATTAATTAGGCGTAAGGGTGTATATCCATATGATTATGTTACAGATTTTTCTAAATTTGATGAGTGTTCTCTGCCACCACAACAAGAGTTTTACAGCAAAATCAGAGCATCTGGAATCACTGATGATGATTATCACCATGCCCAGTTGATGTGGAACAATTTAAAATGCCAGACATTTGGTGATTATCACAAGGCATATTTAAAACTTGATGTGACCCTCTTAGCTGATATACTTCAGGCATTTAGAAAATCTTCCATGCAAAATTATAAGCTGGATCCAATGTATTTTTACAGTGCGCCAGGCCTAGCATGGTCTGCAATGTTTTTAAACACTAAAATGCAATTGGATCTGATCCAGGATCAGGACATGTATCTGTTTATGGAGCAATGTATAAGAGGAGGGATGGTGCAATGCTCTCAGAGATATGCCAGAGCAAATAACAAATATATTCCTGATTATGATCCAGAATTGCCATCAAATGATATACTTTATGTGGATGTAAATAGCTTGTATGGTTACGCTATGATGGAGAAACTGCCATATGCAGGGCTTGAGGGGGTTGAAGATTTCAATATTGAAGATCTTCAGGATTTTGATGACAGTAACTATGGCCTGTTCTTAGAGGTTGATCTGACAATTCCTGATGATTTACACAACAAATTTTCTGATCTGCCCCCAATTCCTGAGGTTGAGTGTTCACCTGGCTCTAAACAGAAGAAGCTCATGATGACACTGGAGCCAAAACAGGGCTATGTCATATATTACAAAAACCTCCAGTTCCTAATGAATCATGGTGTTCAAGTGCCCAAAGTTGGAAAAGTCTTAAGGTTCAGGCACTCAAGATGGTTGAAGCCATATATTGATACAAACACAGAGCTTCGAACATCTGCAATGAGCCAATTTGATAAATCTTTGTTTAAATTGATGGTCAATTCTGTGTATGGCAAAACCATAGAAAATGTCAGAAAACATACTGATGTTAAAATAATTACTGACCCCAGCCTGAGCAAAAAATTGATTGCAAAGCCTAATTTCAATTATAGAAGAATTTATGATGAAAATATGGCACTTTTCAACATGAAAAAAACAAAGATTAAGTTTGATAAGCCTATTTATGTAGGGGCTGTGATATTGGAATTGGCCAAATTACACATGTTAAAGCTCTATTATGATGTGCTCAAGCCCTTTTATGGTGATTGTGTAAAACTGATGTACATGGACACAGATAGTTTTATTCTTGATATTCAGACAGAAGATGTTTATGAAGATATGTCACAGCCTGAATTGCTTGAATATTTTGATACCAGTGAACATACAAGGATTCAACCCCACAACAAAAATGTGCCTGGCAAGTTAAAAGATGAGACACTTGGTGATGTTATTGTGGCATTTGCTGGGTTAAGGGCCAAGATGTACAGCTTTGAAACATGTAGTGGCGCTGTTGCCAAAAAGGCCAAGGGCATTGGCAGAGTAACTGTTGACAAAGAGCTCCAATTTAAAGATTATGAAGATTGTCTCAAATCATGTAGCACAATCAGAACATCAGAATGCAGAATTCAGAGTGTGGATCACTTGTTGACTACAAATGTTGTAAGAAAAGTGGCTCTGGACCCACATGATGATAAGAGATGTATTTTATCATGTGGCATACATACTCTACCATGCGGTCATTGTGATTTGAAAAGTGGCAATCAATGCCCAATTACAGAGCATGATTTGAAATAAATAAACATGCCTATGAACTTATTTGGGTTCAAAAAACAAGGTATTATGGACCTGCCGACACCAGCACCCTCTCCTGATGTACAGTCTATGCTGTCTAAACTGAGTGCTTTCTTAATTATTCATCTGAACAGCATACTTACAGATGTTGATGATGCAACAGGTAAAACATTGTACATATTTAACAATAATTTAAACCACTACCAATTACCTGTAGGTGGTCAATTACAATTTATTACAACCCCTGAGGGTGATGTCAAAGTTTCAGTGGGGAGAAATATTTACAGGATAAAGCACTCAAACATGATTTCTGGCACTGTATATACTGTTTCTGCTGGTGACTGCTTATATATTGAGGTCCCGGGATCCTATGACAAGCTTATACCTTTTTTTATAGAATTAAGAATCAGGTATTCAATAATAAATAACCACTAAATCAAAATGCCTAATGATATATTTGGCCATACAAGACATGAAGATCACAGTGATGAGATTCTGATGCTTGATGTCAGAGTCAAGAAATTAAGGAGTGATTTACAAGCTTTACAAACCACACTCAATGCCAGTCTTCAATTAGAAATTACAAATTTACAATCACAATGCATGGACCCTCTTCTTAAAATTGACTCAGAACTTAAATTATTGCTTCAGAAATATACTGACCTGGCAACATTGGATAATTTTCAAAGTTTAGAAGAAGCTGTAGCAGCTCTTCAAGCCAAATTTAAGATTCAGGCCACCAACTCTGAGCAATTAAAATAACAATTGGAAGAGCAGATTAATAATGTCCAGACACAGCTCCAAACAATTGTCAAAAGCATAAAATCACAAGAAGATTTTGATCTAGTGATTTCCACTCTAAAGGAACAGATTCAATCACTACAGATACCAAATCTGGATCCTCTGAACAATGCTATAGCCGATGTTAAAGAAAAAATTGAGACACTTGAAAATTTTATGAACAACTTGCCATCTTCTGATGCTTTGAGTGCAATAACTCGGAGTGTTGCCAACATTAAGCTGCAACTTGAAACATATGAAGATTTTGGAAAAATTCAAAGTACCATAACTCATCTTGAAGGTACAATAGCAGCAGTGCAAAGTGATTTGACAAATGTACAAGAATCTCTAGAATCCCGCTTGCCGGGTATTGTAGACACTCTTGTCAGTGTCCAGCAACAGATCACAAAACTTGAAAACCTCAACACTGAATCTGAGCTATCTCATTTTCATCACTTGATCGATGATATCCAAACAAAGCTTGAAATTTTACAACAATCAACACCTACTCAGGCAGATATAGCCCTGCTCCAAGATGCTATGCAAAATGTGGCTGATGCTTCTGAATTAAATAATGTGAAATTGGCACTTGAATCTTTGCAAAATACTGTATCAAATCTGCCTACATCACAGGAACTTAAAAATATAAAGAGAGCTGTGAATCGCATCTTGAAATCAGAAGATATCAAGAATATCCAGACAGAGATCAAACAACTTACTCAGACAGTGGCCACTCTACCAACTAATCAACATATTAATGAACTGCATGCCCTGTTTGAGGATATCAGAAGACAAGTCCATGATCTTACTGCTCAAAATTCAAAATTGGCAGTTATTGAAAATTTACAGCAAATTGTAGCTAATATCAAGCAACAGCTAGGGACCATGGAATCCAATCAAGCAAATGCTTTGTCTGTTTTTGCCACCCAGCTACAAGAGATTGTGCAACAATACAAGAAACTTATTGTGGACATAAAAATCAAGCCAGGCCATGATGATGTTGTTAGGACTATCAATGAGCACCTTGAATCTGTAACAAGTAGATTGCTTACAGCAGAAAAAGAAATAACAGGCATAATCGAGAATCCTAAACATACAGTAATTCTTGAATTGTACAGTATCCCCAACAAAGAATATGATTCACCATTTACACCAGGTGGCAAAATATATATGTTGTCCCCTGCACAATTTTATTACCAGTTTTTTGTTGGGGGCACACTTAGACCAATCAAGATCAAATATTGGCTTCAACCACAGGCACACCACTACCCTACCTTATCAATAACAAATGCTGAAAACAAAGCAAAAGTCACCAGTGTAGAGTTAGAGGATTTTACAGACCCCAATACATTAGAAACATCTTATGTTGAAGATGATGGCTCTCTGGAATTTTATATACAAATAGGAGACAAACTGTATTTAGAAAATCCTGTAGTATCAGCTGCTGAACACCCTATAGTTGCAATATTCTTGTTTACATATTATGTCTAGACAAATTATTGTTGATGAATTACACAGACAAGCCAGACATAATTATATGAGACTGCCAGTAGTTACAAAAGGCATAGATGATTTATGGCAGTGTGACTTGGTTGAGTTGGCAAGTGGACAGCTGAAAAACTTAGACAAAATCAACAAGGGCTACAAGTATCTACTCACTGTCATAGATACATTTTCAAAATTTGCCTGGGCTGTGCCACTCAAATCCAAGACTGGAAAATGTGTTACAGAAGCCTTCAGGACAATCATCAATCAGAGTGGAAGATCACCGCGCTATTTGCAAACAGATAATGGCAAAGAATTCTATAATTCAGTGTTTCAACAATTTATTAAAAGCCAGGCAATACAACATTACTCGAGTTACAGTGATCTCAAGGCCTCAATTGTAGAAAGATTCAACAAAACCCTAAAAAATCATATGTATAAACAATTTACACTTCAAGGTAATTATAAATGGCTTAATATTCTTCCAGAACTTCTACATAAATATAACAACTCGGTCCATTCCACAATCAACATGAAACCCTCTGAAGTAACTTCATCTGATGAGCAAAAATTGATCAGCACTGTTTATTATCCTAGATACCAGCCAACAACAAGAAAAGCCAAATACAAGGTGGGTGATCAAGTAAGAATCAGCAAATATAAGCACTTATTCAAAAGAGGTTTTACAAGAAACTGGAGCACTGAATTATTTACAGTGGTTCAAGTTAAACCTGGGACCCTTAACACATATATAATAAAAGATCACCGAGGAGAAATTCTCAAAGGCAGGTTCTATGAAGAAGAGCTCAACAAAACTAAGCAGCCTGACACATATCTCATAGAAAAAATCATTCGCAGAAAAGGCAACAAGTTATTTGTCAAATGGCTAGGACTTCCAGAACACAGCTGGATCGATGCAAACAAAGTGATAATATGAACACCTGGGATGTTATAAAGAGGCTGCCAGAACCTGAACAGCAGATTAAGAGAAATGGCAAGTTGCTGCCTGATAATATTAGATGTCTTATTGTTGGGCCATCTGCTTGTGGTAAAACTACACTAATGATTGATAATTTTTTATTGGCACCCAACTGGTTAGAGTGGAAAAACAGGCACTTGTATGTATTCTCTAAGAGCTTGGAACAATTAAAATATCAGCAGTTGATGAAGCTATATGATGGATTGGATATAGCCACTTTTGAATCAGATGTTAAGCCACTCCATGACTGTCTCGATAACTCTGTTGTTGTGTTTGATGATATTATACTGGATAATCAAAACAAGGTTAGAAATTTTTTTACACAGGGCCGACACAAAATCATAGATTGTTTCTACCTGGCACAGACTTTTTCTAAAATACCCAAGCAGCTGATCCGAGACAACAGCAATTTTATATGTGTGTTTCATCAAGACCATACCAACCTCAAACACATACATGATGAATATGTAGGTGGGGACCTGAGCTACAATGATTTTTCTAAGATTTGCAGTAGGTGCTAGAACCAGGACAGTTATGGGTTTGTCACAATTGATATGACAAGGAAACCCAATAGTGGCAAATACAGAAATAAAATCAACAATTTTCTAGACATTGAAACATATATAAATAAACATGAAAAGGCCAATCATTGATGATCTTAAATTAAAAGATTATCTTGTAAAAAGATTTAAGGGATGGAAATCAGAGAACCGAGGTTTTTATGAGCAACACAAGCGCACAGAACAGCCTATTATTGATGCTATTAGTGAATTAGGTAAAAATATCAAAACTGTTACAGAGCAAAATCAAAATTTAATCACAGAGCTTGTACCTGTAGCTGCTAGGAACATATTAGATTATCCAATCACCCCACTTTCTAGTATTCATACACCTAGTCCTGTTGGTCCTCGAAGAATTGAAGCTACTCAGGATCCTATTGAATTGGGTCTTCTAGCTCAAAAATATTTAAGCACACCTAAAGACAACAAAGATGAGGTCTTTGGCTTATATGCTGACACAGAGCGTGATGGTAACATCATACATAAAATTGGCAATTTCAGAGTAACATTTATGGGAGATGATATAATTGTATATTCAGAATCTCATCTTGGAGAAAAAGGTGCTTTTGTTAAGTATCCTGGAACACCTGGATTGTGGGAACTGGGGAGGAAAATGCTGGCAACCACAATTTTTACAATGAAAAAGTTGGAATTATGGACATGATAAGCACCAAATTGTCTAATTTTATAGTGAATGACACTAAGGGGATTGGATATCTTATAAAAATTATTAATACTCTACCACCTAAATTTTGGAATATCTCTGAGGGTCGGGGGCTGGTTAATGACATTATAAACAAGCTGCCATTTGAACTACATATTCCCGGCTATCAGTATTGTGGTCCAAGCACAAAATTGGACCATAGATTAAACAGAGGTGATCCTGGTGTTAATCCCCTAGATGCTGCTTGTAGAGACCATGAAATAGCATACAACACACATTCTGATCTTGACAAGAGACATGTTGCAGACAAGAAATTAGAAGAGGCTGCATTTGGTAGATTTGTAAGCATAGATGCTTCTTTGAGTGAAAAAATAGCAGCATTGGGGACCACCATAGCTATGAACACCAAACAAAAACTGGGGTGGGGGTTGTGAATATGTATTTAATAAACCTACAATGAAGGCCAAGGGTGTTATGTATCAGATACCTTATGCAGGTCTCAAATCTCTTAAAACTATTGATAGTCTTTTAACCAAAAAGCAGCGCAAGAAAAAAAAATTCTTGTCTTGCCAAGGGCCATAGTATGAAATTGTTACTTAGTACCCCCCAATTAAAAAAATTACAGCAATCTAGAAAAAAATCACATGTGGGGGGATTTATATTTACTATCCCTGCCATCTTAGCTGCTCTCTGGGCTGTTGGGAGCTTGGCCGGGGGATCAGCCGCCATAGCAAAAACAGTAATAGATGCCAAAAAAAAGAAGGCAGAATTAGATGAGCAGAGGCGCCATAACCTGGCCATGGAAAAACAAGGCAAAGGTGTTAAGAGAGCCTTGAATAAGTTTAAAAAAAACAAGAGCCGCTTACAAACCAAGATATTGAAGCTTTAATCAAGCCAATGGGCATCAGAAATTTTAGAGGTGTATACATGTCTGATTCTTTACCAGAACAACCACTCAACAAAGAGTGTGGCATAGTTAATTTGGATAAGTACAAAAATCAGGGTACTCACTGGATTTGTTATCTTAAATATTTAAAAAATGAGGCATTTGTGTTTGATTCATTTGGAGGTGTTCCACCTGAAAATTTAGTAAAATATCTAAAATCAACTAATCTTTATTACAATAATGCCCGTGTTCAAAATTTCGAAGATGTTAATTGTGGACATTTGTGTTTATCTGTTCTTAGATATATGTCTCAAATAAATAAACCATCAATTGAAGATTTTCAAAAAGCCTTGTGGTATTTAAAACATCATGGGGGTATTCCATCTCACCAGCCAAAATTCAATATTGAAACTCAGATTACATGATGATATAGTGTATCCCAAAACAATAGCTCTCAGAGCATTTTATGGCATGTACTTGATCCCTAATATTACACACCACAACAACACAATTGCAGTAGGGGATGAAAAAATTGTCATCACTCCAGGGCAGTATAATCTCTCTACTTTAAATGCTCAGTTACCCAGAGGTGTAGTGTTAAGTCAAAATTCTGTCACTCACAGAGTAGAGATTTTATCTGCTACAGAGACAGTGGATCTGGGTACTATAGGAGAGCTGTTAGGCTTTGAGAACAACACAAAACTTGAACCAGCCATCAAACACACTGCTGTTAATATACCTAAATTCTTAGCCATAGAGACTCTAAATATTCACTGTAATGTGGCCGAGGGTATGATCACCAAATCAAATGGCATAGGCACTCACAAACAAACTGGCATCATTGCAACATTCAAACCTAACTCTGAATTTATGGAGCCAATCATCTACAATCCATCCCCAACATTATATTTTCCTGTGTGTCATAACAGAATAGACTAGACTACATTGAATTGATGGTCACTAATGAAAAAGAAGAATTAGCTGATTTTGCCTGAGCCACAACAACTGCATTCATAGAGATTAATATTTAAATAAAAATACATACAAAAAAAATGGAAAATATTGAGAGTTATGAGCTACAATCATTCCCTCCAAACAGGAGGACATTTGCAAATTTAAATCAACCCAACACAGAGATTGAGGTTGATCTTGATGTAGGGGATGGCTTTATACACCCTCACAGAGCAGATCTATACATCAAATTTGATGTTGTAAAGCTCGATGGTACCGATTATCCGGCAAACACAAATATAAGATTGGTGGAAAATTTTGTGCCACATCTGTTCTCTGAAATTGAGATCAGAAAACATGGTGTTGTTATAAACAGAGTAGATTATTCGGGTATTACCTCTACAGCTTTGGCCACACTAAAATTATCCAAAACCGAGGCTTCTTACTACAAAATAGGTGGATTTGAGGCTGGTGATAAAATAATATCTAAGAGCCACACAGTGCTGTTCCCCATGCGCCTGTTGCCAGGATTCTTCTCAGATTACAAAGATATTATGTGGAAGGGTGGTTTAAGAATTACATTTAGAAGAGCTGCAAATGATAATAATGCTTTGATGAGGTACAGTACATTAAACTCTACAGGGGAAGCTCTGCCTAATACCCTACCTGATGAAGGCAAATGCATTATTCAGACTATGGAGCTAAGAATGCCAGTTGTTGAATATGAAGCCAGTTATGCTCTTAAATACAAAGCAGATATAATAAAAAATCCACAGGTACCTTTACAATTTTATACATATCAATGTGTACAGAAGCCTGCCTCTGGTACCTATTATGAGTTTGATGCTACAAATTCATTCTCCAGTATACAATATGACATGCCAGATTTTGTGGTGGTACTGTTTAAGACTGGAAGACACAATAATCAGGAAAAAAATTCAAGTAAATTTGATAACTGCAACATCAAGAACATATATCTTAAAAATGGCAGAAATGAGGTGTTTCCTAGAGAAAATTATAATTTAGACATGTCCAAGGATGATTTTCTTAAATTATATGAGGCATTTACAGCATACAAAAGGGTCACTACTGGCAATACTGACATGTATTACACACCAGATGAATTCAAAGCACAGAGACCCATGTTTGTCATCAACACTTCAAAAAGAAAACAAGTTGTGGTTAATGACAGGACAAACATTAAAATTATCTGTGAATTCCACGATACACTCCCTGCAGACACCATATGTAGTGTTATTCTCATAGGTGAAAAATCATATGTTTATGATGTAAGAAATGAGAGAGTCACAGAGCAATTCTAGAAGGCCTCTGCATATTACATTGTTTTAATATTAGATAAACAAATTGAACCTGGTTTCCAATTGAACTTAAACCAGAAGTAAATATGTGTAGGTGGGTATGGGTGGGTGTGGGTGGTTGTGGGTTTTATGAGCATCTTGGCTTAATTTCAAGTGAATCCAAAACAATATCAAGAGGGGCATATTTTTGACAAGTTTATGGACAACAATCTGGCAGGTGCAGCTTTTGTAAGTGTAGGCAAATCAATCTGAGGGGGCTCATCATTTCACGGGAAAGTCCCGAGGGCATTTTTACAAAAATCTTGGATTAGACAGAGTACCACACTTGAGCAATAAGCTCATATGGGCATGTTGAGCTTGTTTTAAGTGTAGCCAAATCTGCTTGAGGGGGCTCATCATTTGTTGAGTTTATAATATCATCAATACTACTACTCCCTGGCATAGTAGCGCTGTGCTAACCACTCCGCCACTCAGATAGGCACTTAGTGTTTATTATTATTTACATTTAATGCTCATAATATTTGAATAGTTCTATATTCTACAATTTAATAATACGTATTTTCAAATTTCTTTTTAATTTTCCTTTTGACGAGTTCCATGTTTAGAATATGACATATGTATAGAGTAATTTATGCGTTCTAATTATGATTGTCACAACGAAGAACATGTCTCAATAGTTATAAAACTAAATTATCAAATATTACAAGTAATTTGTGCAAGGATAAAATCGAAAATATTGCAAAACATGAAAAATTGTTAATGTTGTTTTCGTGTCTTTTCATAGGTTCACATTTTAAAATATCATAGTTCGAGAGGACATGGCAAGCTTGCCCTCCCTTGGGTAAGGGCCTGATTACATCACGCAAATATAAAATTTCATTCAATGAAAAAGGAAGCATGAAAAGATATTTAATTTCTCGAACGACCTGTCTGTCTGCCAGAGAGAGAGAGAGAGAGAGAAAGAGAGAGAGAGAGAGAGAGAGAGAGAGAGAGAGAGAACCAACAATCTGCCTATTCCTATCAAAGAAACAATTATAAATTACTACTAAAAGTCCCTGGATTCCATAATTAGTTTAAACATATTTCAAGTTACTTATTGCATTTAGGATTATATGTCCTTAATTTTATATTAACGCTTATTTTCACTCTCTGGCACTGGCGGTTTCAGGATTCGTGAACAAGATGAACGATAAGCAAAACAGCGCCCCCTGTACTTATACAGAATGAAAATCGATTACACAGTTTCACACCGTCTTTTATACAGGGAGTCCATAAAGTCAATGGACCACATCATTCGAGGAAGACACGGTAAATGGCAACAACTATCTGAACATGCTACAGACATTCCTTGTGCCAGAACTTAATAGGTTAGGCATCATCAATGACGTCCACATGCAACAAGATGGTACGCCGCCGCATTTTGCCCTTCAAGTTCGACAGTTTCTTAACGAACAATTTCAAGGTAGATGGATTGGCCGAAAAGGGCCCACACCTTGGCCTGCAAGATCACCAGACTTGACACTTTGCGATTATTGGTTGTGCGAACATGTAAAGACCGAGGTGTATTCACAGAAACCAGCTAATCTGGATGACCTAAAAGAAAAAAATAAGAGATGTGATTCTGAATATCCCAGGGGAGCACCGTCAGCACGCAATTCTCGGTTTCACAAAAAGACTGCAACAGTGTTTGGACGTGAATGGTGCGCAATTGGAGGTTTGGCGATGAACCTAACAAGCAGGAAATAAACTTTGAACCTTGCTGTAAGTACACACAAAATATTTTGTTAATAAATTTAATAGTTTTCAAGTTATAGAGTTTTAGTTTTTTGCAGGACTTTATGGACTCCCTGTATATTACAATACCTTTACCAATTGACGTGACTAATGTACAATTTACTGCAAAACCGAAGCAAGTGCAAAATCAAACTATTTTTGCATAAGTGCGTAACCTATTTTTGTTCACATTGAATTTCAATAAATTTAAAATTTCCTGCTTTTCCGTTGTTCCATTGATAATTTTGTACAATAAAATTTGCTCGTGGATTTATCTTCTACTAGAATGTATTATACTAATTTTTTTTCTAGCAATTTTATATGTAGTATCTGTATGACGATTTTTTTTTCAGTTTAATAATACAGTATAATTAACGTAATAACTTTTTGGTAAACTAGTAAAAAGGATCCCATATTATATAGGCATATTTCTATATGGTTCTAACGAAACTATTAACATTTAATTATTAATATTTAATAATTAAATAATATAATTAATGCCTCTATATTGTTAATGTGTTTTGTATTTGTTATAATAAAACCTAGTACATGATACGAGGTATTACATAAAATATTTTTTTTAAATATGTGTTCCAAAATATTAGCATCCACCTTACACTCTAAGCAGACGAAATCTACCTTTCTCTTGTTGCGCCAGTGCAGTAAGGTTTATTTAATTTTCCTCTCTTTGTACTTTCAGTTTGTGCATGTTAAAAATACCAAGGTTAACATTTGAGTTTACAAATGAAGCCTACGAGGGCCGTACGATCTTAATCTATCAATGCAATGCGAAATATTAACATTTCTGCACAAGCGTTGTTCAACAAACATCATCAATAATTCCTGGAGTCGATCTTGTGTCATCGTGTTTCTTATTTTTGATTTCACCAGTCAACATCGAGAAACTTCTCTCTACGTTGGCTGTCGAAATTGGTATGCACAAAGAAGAAAAGTTAAAGAAATGCATAATATTTTTTGCAAACATCTTCCCCATTAGCTACCGTGTTAACCCTAAGAATTAAGATTTTTGGTCCTAAGTATACATACCAACATAAAAAAAATAGAAGCCACAAAGAAGAAATCGGGAACTTCAGAGTTCCGAACAGTATAATTACATGTCTAATCCTCATATTGATTTTCTTTGGGGGACGATAAAATAGAATTTGTTTCTTGCTTTTAGAATCATTACGACGACCGGAAGTATCAGAAATGGGTGAAACTATAGAATTTGGTACGACTACTTCACTCAAATACTCCTCCAAAACGTATGATTTGGTTAACTTTTTTCTCAGGGGCGAAATGTTATGTGTTCTCATTGTCTCTCAATAACTGAACTTCACGGACGAAAGGTTAATTAAATAACTCACGTTTCGTTTTGTTGTTGTTAGCCGTACCTAATACTATACGTAGTATTACCAAGAAATGTCCAATTCTTGCAGCAATATTTTATTGTGATTTCAAAAGAAAAAAAAACAGAAGAGAAGCAAAGACATAAACAATACTAAACCTGACATAACTAATGTTATCCAAAATTCAAGTGTCAATATTTCTAGTGTCCAAACTCGAATCGCAAAATTTTTTTCGCTATGATACTGTTCGGGAAAGGTGTACAAAAATGATTCGCTAGAAGTAGGCTGTTTTTCAATGATTTAATAACTCGCCTGATTTCGAACGTTTCAGAAAATTATTCATGAAAGTAGACTGACGCGAGGTAGCCTTTTCCCGTTCTCTCTGCCTTTTTATATTTTCTGCCCCTGACAGTTTTTGCTTGGATGCGAAAACGGAAAACATGTTAAGACCGTACTCTTCTAATGCATAAGATTCACTCACTACCAGACCAACTGAGTATCCGAAGGGAAGCAATACTACGAACTATTTAAAAAAATGTTTATCATGTCGCTTATTGTTTAGGATTATTGAAATGTTCAAAAACGTTTAGTAGTCCTTTCGAACAGCCGCCTGTCCCGTTCTGAAGCAGTGAACGGCAAGAGAAACACAGACAACTTAATTCGTAAAAGTGAGAATGGATCTTATAAGGGATTGTTGACATTAGAGGAGAGGTTCCGCGCGATTATTGACAGTTGATTGAAGCAACAAACAAAAGGAACGATGTTTTGGCATTTTTTCCTTTTACATATCTCCAAAGTGTTTCAGTCGGAACTTTGCAACGTGGAAGTTGCACAGCAACAGATATGCGCAAGAACAAGAATAAGTTTACCCCAAATGATGCATTCAGTAAATACAATCCGGCCACGTTCTGCCTTCACGTCGCCCGCCCCGGCTTCCTTGAAACAACAGGGGGTACGGCCGTACCATCGTACCCCCCCCCCTGGACCCCCCGGTGCTCTCTGGAATACTTAAACAAGTTCTTACGTAAAAGTCCGAATACATTTTAGACGAAATTACGTTCGAAATATATACAAATACAGAGAATCATTAATCTTATGGAAATGACTATTTGGATACTCGCTTACCAATACCACAGCCAGGACTCGAACCTGGATCCCAAGTAGCGAGAGTGTCACACTACAGCTTAGCACCAAGTCCGTGCAAGTTTCCTTTGAAACACTTATTGCTTTTTAATCTAGGAAGAGCCTATTAGCTACCTTTGGTGATGAATGTCACATTATATTTTGGGGGGTAGGTGGTAGAAGAGCCGCAGACTGAACCTCGCCCTTTAATAAAGGAAAAATTGAAATGGAAAATAACCGTTATATTTATGAAGCTACAGTAAATGAAGTCCTCCTCCGTGGCCGTGCGGTCTAAGGCATCATGCTTTGGGCGGCGGTTGCGGGACGTCGATCCCGGGTTCAGTCTCCGGGAATTTTCGGCCTGTGTACAGGGTCGGTGGCAACCCACCATCGTGAGGAAATTGGGGAGCTCCGAGTGAGTGAGCGTAATCCGGTCGCGAAGTAGTACAACGGCTGGGGGTCGGTCGGGCTGACCACCCGTCCCACTAGTCTGGCTGCAGATCTCCACGCCCCCTGGTGGCCCGCGTGGAAGAGATGCCAGCAGTCGGTGGGTAAGCCTTGGCCCAATATTGGGCTGTTACAGTAAGTTTTCAATATTGAAGAATGGGACACGAAGAAACAGCCATTCTCGCCGCTCTAGAGGGCTGATTCTGTAGGAGAATTAAAGTATTATATTATACAACAGTATTTGTGAAGTACTTGACATTATCAAGAAAATAAATGTTGTGCTTAGTTTTTTCAGGACGTTCGTATCCTCAGAGCACTTCCATGTTATCATGCTAAGCTCTACACCACCCAAGATTGGAAGAATTTCCCTTTTCGTAGTAGCTTTCCTTGTTTGAGCTCCAGTCACGTGTCGTAAAAAACGCGCACTTTTCGTGGGTACCTCTGAAATGGCATGCTTGGAACACGCCTCAGACAGCACATGGGACTACTTGAAGGCAAGAGTGTCTATCGATGGTTGAAGTCGCCATCCCAGAACAGCCTTGCCAGCAGAGTTGAGTTGTACTGGCGTGTTGGACAGTGGAGATAGAGACCGGCGTTCGAAGGTAAGTCTTCACTATTTTTACATGTTTAAGTTATATATAGGTATATATATATGATGATCAGATTGTCGTACCTGAAATAGTTACACCAACGGTGCATTTCGTTGTCACGGGTGGGATACACGGACTACATATTTTATATTAAATTAATTATTCTACTGATAGTTAAGCAACATTTTTCTTACAGTTTATGTGCAATAAAATATTATACTTAACACTTGATTAAGCACAATTGCCTGTTCACTTAATAAAAAAAATCTAATTTCTGTGAATTGTCAAATGATTAAAAATATATTGTTTAAGACAGAGAGAGAAAGAGAAGGTAATTGGCCTTTGATTGGATTGATTTGTTGATTTATTTGTTGTTTAAAGTCCACTTTATGCATAGTAAGGCTAATCTGAACTGGACCTACATTTTAAAGTGGGATCCGAACCACTATGTGCCTCCACCGGGAATCGAATCCGGGACCCCTTGATTACAAGGCGACGACGCTACCACTGCACCATCGGGGAGGCTAATTGGCCTTTGAATATTTTTGTGGAGTTGAGGGGGAAATGTAACAGTTGAAGCAGAAATTATTTGTTTTTTGGTGTCACGGGTGGGACACAATATAAAACACAAGTAAATCAAAACATTACAATAAACGAACAATATGTAAATACGTTTTACCCTCTAACTTAATTCTATATAATAATTGAAGTTTTATGCAAATGACAATTTTGGTAGCACATTGCCTTGTAATCAAGGGGTCCCGGGTTCGATACCCGGAGGAGGCACAAGTGGTTCGGATCCCACTTTAAACTGTAGGTCCAGTCCTGATTAGCCTAACTGTGCATAAAGTGGACTTAAAACAGCAACTCAAACAGCAAATGACAATTTTTGATAGTTCACTTACAAGATAGGATAAAGTTACAGCCATGTATTTAATTGTAAACATTGAGGTTCAGGGGCACTTTCGCATGGAATACCCCCAAAATGTGTTTCAGATTTAGAAATAATGACAGTTCATTGGGAGGGGTGGTCGCGTTGAAAGTCTCAGATTCTCTGTAGCTTAGCCGTTGCGAAAGTGATTTTTTATGGCGTTGCTGAAATTATTCTCATGCCCGTTTGCACAAACGTCGATTTGCTCGCAAGAAAGAGTAAACTCAAAGTTAATCCACAAATAGACTGAATACCTGTTGCACCGGCAGAAACAGTGAATAACCTCGAAGCAGTGGCGTAGCGGCCGCCTCCACAATGCGGGACGGAGGGACGAGGTGTAGGGCCAGGCCAAGTTCTCGATAGGCTCTTGACATTTTTGCGTAATCCCAGAATTTTAACAGGTTGTGTCGCTTATATCGAAAAATAATGTTGAAGAAAGATATGTTGTGGGTTAACAATGACGCAATTCGATCTGGAAATTCTTTGACGCGAGCGTTGTATGGAAAGAGCTGTCCTTTCGTTTATTGTCGATGAACTTAGACGTATGAACAATCTGAGTTAGCTCAACTGGACGAATCAACGTGCACCACAAACAATTATACCCGACTAGGAGTTAATTTTTAATTAATATGTAGGAAGTGGTCCATGTGCCGAATTACTAACTCGCAGTCAAATTCTCCCTTAAGCCTGGTCCACACGTAATGTTTTGTCAGTCTTGCATGATGAGGTAAATTTGACAGATATGAATGACTCAATACACGCGGACACACTATTCATGCTTTCTCTATCTTTGCTTCAGTCTTTCCAAAACACCATAGATGAAGCGCGTTATTGACAAGTATATTTCAGTGTGTACGGTAAGAATGATAAATAAAAATTTTCATCTTCCACTGTGGTCACGAGAGTGGTTACTTAAGGGAGGAAAATTCTCACATTTCAATTTGCTCCGTGAATTAGAGCAGGAACATGAAGATAGGCATAATTAATTAAATTACGTATGGATGTTACGATTTGGAAGCCTACTGCAAAATAATAGCGAAAGTAACACCAGAAATTAAAAAACAGGACATTGCTCATCCAACATCAACTAGACCCGGCGCAAAATTATACCAAGTGTCACAGTTTTGTTTGAAAACAAAGCTCAAACTCATCAGTTTTTCAATTGGTCTTCAAACCTCACTCTGTTCATGCAAGACGCCCAACTTGTTTGGTTTGATCCGTCTTCCATGATCATACAAGACTGACAATGATACATTACGTGTGGACCAGGCTTCATTTTCAGAGAAGAAAATAACTTTGTAATTCATAACTTTTACAGCTAATAGTTAATACTTATTTTGTGTGTGTTATTTAAAATGCAACTTCCCACAAAATATATTCAACGGGACCCCACGACAAAATTTCCATTATGTTATTGCGTTACACGTTACTCTAGACTTTTACCTGTACTACGAAAAGGTAATAGATTTTTCATTTAACTGTTATACACTTCAAAAGGGCCCAAAATACTCAGTAGGAGGTAGGGCCCAATGCCCTAAGGCCCAGTGCCCCCTGATAATAAGTTGTGTGTTTTACATCTCTCTTCGGTCTCGCAGGGTTCCGTATACAAGTTAAATGCCGTCATTATTTTGAGAGGTTTTGTAAAGTTCATTTTTTCCTTCCGTATTATAGTTCTATGGGCATTTGCGTCGTACCAGTTTGAGGATTTAATATATTTGAGTATCTTGATTCATGAAAAATTCCAAGAAACTTATATTGGGTGGTAAAATGGAAAAAATCGCATCTTTTAAATTTTGTATTGCGCTTTCCATAAAGACAACACTGCGACCGGTTGCCAAGGAATTTGGGTTGGACGAAACTTTCTCAGGTTGATCCTACTGCAGCGGCGGCTCGTGGCTCTGAATTAGGATTGATTGATTGATTGAATTGTTGTTTCAAGTCCATTTCATGCACAATAAGGCTAATCGTGAATGGACCTACAGTTTAAAGTGGATTCCGAACCACTGTACCATGTACCTCCACCGGGTAACGAACCCTGGACCCCTTGATTACATCTCGAATTAGGAAGAGGACTATTAGGAAAACGAGGTAATAGCTATAGAAAATTAGATCAAAACTTACACATACTAATTAGAATGGGGTTTCTAATAAAACACATATTAAATTTTAGTGTGTTAGGAACTCTATTTTTTAATTTGTATCTGTTGATCTAATTTTCTCTATTACCCCATTTTTCCTAATAGCTGTTCTCCCAATTCAGAAACACTAGCTGCTCCAATTCTCCCCATTTCTTTCTTTGTTGTTGATCTACTGGGTGAGTCAATACTTAGGCTATTTGCACCCGCCACATTACACAGGGACCACTCCCTTATCGTAACTAAAATCAAATGTCTCCGAGGAATAAAATATCCTTTCCCTTGGTTAAAAGCAGAGGTTGTAAAAGGGCACTCGACACATACAAGGACTAAACGGGCTCCGTTACTTTGTAACCCCACTTTTTTGTACCATCGAAACCTCATTTGTTAAATTTTGTACTATTTTTGTACTAATCAAAAATGCTAAAAATAATTTTTGTACCACTCAATTTACCGTCGAAAAACAATAATCAATTTTGGGGTTACAGAGTAACGTCTCAACCTCATCATCAGTTTCCGCTAAGTTATCCACATCAAAATATTGTACTATTTATGTACCATTTTTTACCACTATTTAAAAATTTTGTACCCATCAGAAACAGCCAGAAAAAGGGCGGGAAAATTTGTACCTTACAACCATATATTTTTGTACCGTCTCGAGTTGCTTCAAATAATATTATGCTATTTTGTACTAATTTTTAAAATTAAACTTTATACACACTACTTTACAACAAGTGGATATCCGATTTTTATACCATTCTTAAAAATCCCCCCCCCCAAAAAAAAATTGAAATTTGTATTTACTTCTTAGAGGCAGCAATTCACGGAAAAAATTGGACAAAATGTTATCTAATGTGTGAGGTTTTTGTCTTCTTAATATTTTAATAAAATCTCTAGAATGAGTACTTTCCAAAAAGCCCCTCTATTATTTTTGTACCGTTACGAAAAACCCGAAAATAATTTTCAAATTTTGGATTTTTCACATCAATGTACTAATTCATATGAATACATGGACAAAATATTATTATATTGGTGAGGTTCGGAGCTCCCAAGCACATTATAGATATGTACTTTGTATCAAGTCCCTTTCCAGTTTTCGTAAAGTCACGAAAAACCCGGGAAATATTTTATAAATTTCACGTTCCTCGCATAGACATGCAGTTCACAAGAAAATATGAACAAAATATTAACGAATGTGTGAGGTCTATATCTGTTTAACGTTTAAATAAATGTTCTAAATGAATACTTTCTATTAGGCCCCTTTTTCATTTTTGTACCGTCACGGAAAAACCCAAAATAATTCTCATATTTTGATTTTTTCACATCGATGAACAAATTCTATCGAACCCATGGACAAAATGTTATTATATTAGTGAGGGTTAGCGCTCTTTAATCCTTCAAAATAACGATATGGGCTCTAACTTTGTATCATGTACCTTTTTCATTTTTGTACCGTCACTGAACACCCGGGAAATATTTTTCTTATTCTTACTTCTTCGCTAAGACACGAAGTTCAAAAAGAAACTATAAACCAAATTCTATCGAATATGTGAGGTTTGTATCTAACTATTCTGTAAATAAAATTTTCTATGTGATTACTTTCTATTAAGCACTTTTTAAATTTTTGTACCGTCACGGAAAACCCAGGAAATATTTTTGAATTCTTACTTAATCATTCAGACACGAAGTTCACAAGAAACTATGGACAAAATATTATCAATGTGTTAGGTTTCTATCTAAGTAATCTCTAAATAAAATATTCTATATGATTACTTTCTACTAAGACCGATCTTGACTTAAGTACCGCCACGAAAAACCCGGGAAATATTTTTGAATTCTTACTTCTTCACTGAGACACGAAGTTCACGAAAAAACTACAGACCAAATAGGATCTAGTCTCTGAGGCTTGTATTTAGGAAATCTTTATATAAAGTCACCTATATATTTACTTTCAATTAAGCCCGCTTTCGATTTTTGTACAGGCACGAAAAATCCAGGAAAGAATTTTTAAATCTTACTTCTTTGCAGAGAAACGAAATTCACAAGAAATTCTAAACCAAATATTATCGAGAGTGTGAGGTTTGTATCTAAAAAATCTCTAAATAAAATATTCTATGTGATAACTTTCTATTAAGCCCTTTTTTGATGTTTGTACCGTCGCGGAAAACCCGGGAATAATTTTTCAATTCTTACTACTTCTCTGAGACACGAAGATCAAAAGAAATTATAGACCAAATTTTATCGAATGTGTGAGGCTTGTATCTAAGTAATTTTTAAACAAGTTCTCCTATATAATTACTTTCAATTGAGCCCGTTTTATATTTTTGTATCGTCACGAAATATCCGGGAAATATTTCATGAATTCCTACTTCTTCGCCAAGACAAGAAATTCACAAGAAAATATGGTCCAAATATTATCGAGTGTGTGAGGTTTGTATGTAAGTAATCTCTAAATATAATATCCTATATGATTACCTTCTATTAAGACTGTTTTTGACTTAAGTACCGCCACGGAAAAA
Organism: Lepisma saccharinum; assembly: GCF_977018435.1. Lineage (NCBI taxonomy): Eukaryota > Metazoa > Arthropoda > Insecta > Zygentoma > Lepismatidae > Lepisma > Lepisma saccharinum. Next base: position 127,378 of record NW_028143077.1, read on the forward strand.
CCGGGAAATATTTTTCAATTCTTATATCTTCGCTAAGACACGAAATTCACAAAAAATTATAAACCAAATATTATCGGGTGTGTGAGGTTTGTATCTAAGTAATCTCTAAATAAAATATGCTATGTGATAATTTACTACTATGCACGTTTTTTTTATTTTTGTACCGTCACGAAAAATCTAAGAAATATTTTCAAATTCTTACCTCTTTGCTGATACAGGAAATTCCCATGAAACTATGGACCAAATATTATCGAGTGTGTGAGGTTTGTATCTAAGTATTCTTTATATAAAGTCATCTATATAATTACTTTGTATTAAACACGTTTTTGATTTTTGTACCGTCACGAAAAACCCGGGAATAATTTTTGAATTCTTACTTCTTCGCTGAGAAACGAGGTTCACAAGAAATTATAGACCACATTTTATCGAATCTGTGAGGTTTGTATCTAAGTAATTTTTATATAAAGTCATCTATATAATTACTCTCAATTGAGCCCGTTTTTTGTTTTTGTACCGTCACGAGAAAAACCCGGACATATTTTTCATTTCTTACTTCTTTGCTGAGACACGATATTCACAAGAAACTATGAACCAAATATTATCGAGTGTGTGAGGTTTGTATTTAAGTTATCTTTCTATAATGTCATCTATCCAATTTCTTTCTATTAGTCCTTTTTATTATGTTTGTACCTTCACAAAAAATCCGGGAAAAATTTTCTAATCCTTCCTTCTTCGCTGAGACATAGAACATACAAGAAGAAACTATGAACCAAATATTATCGAATGTGTGAGATTTGTATCTATCTAATATTTATATAAAGTCATCTATATAAATACTTTCCATTAAACACGTTTTTCATTTTTGTACTATCACAAAAAATCAGGGAAAGATTTTCTAATCCTTACTTCTTTGTTGCGACATGAAATACACAAGAAACTGTAGACTAAATATTATCGAGTGTGTGAGGTTTGTATCTAGCTAATATTTATATAAAGTCATCTATGTAAATACTTTATTTTAAGCCCGTTTTTAATTTTTGTACCGTCACGAAAAATCCGGGAAATGTTTTATTAATCTTCCTTCTTTGCTGAGACACGAAGTTCACAAGAAACTATGGACGAAATATTATCGACTGTGTGAGGTTTGTATCAAAGTAATTTTTATACAAAGTCAACTATAAAATTACTTTCTAATAAGCCTGTTTTTTATTTTTGTGCCATGTCAAAAAAACCGGGAAAGATTTTCTAATCCTTACTTGTTCGCTGAGAGATGAAATACACAAGAAACTTTATACCAAATATTATCGAATGTGTGAGGTTTGTATCTATCTAATATTTATATAAAGTAATCTATGTAAATACTTTCTATTAAGCCCGTTTTTTATTTTTGTACCGTCACGAAAAATCCGGGAAATATTTTATTAATCTTCCTTCTTTGCAGAGACACGAAGTTCACAAGCAACAATGGACCAAATATTATCGAGTGTGTTAGGTTTGTATCAAAGTAATTTTTATACAAAATCATCTATATAATTACTTTCTAATAAGCCTGGTTTTGATTTTTGTACCGTCACAAAAAATCCGGGAAAGATTTTCTAATCCTTACTCTTTCGCTGCGATATGAAATACATAAGAAACTTTAGACCAAATATTATCGACTGTGTGAGGTTCGTGTCTATCTAAAATTTATATATAATCATCTATGTAAATACTTTCTATTAAGCCCGTTTTTGATTTTTGTACAGTCACGAAAATCCGGGAAAGATTTTTTAAATCTTACTTCTTCGCTGAGACACGAAATTCACAAGAAATTCTAAACCAAATATTATCGACTGTGTGAGGCTTGTATCTAATTACTCTGTAAATAAAATATTCTATGTGATCACTTTCTATTAAGTCGGTTTTTGACTTTTGTAGCTTCGCGGAAAACCCGGGAATAATTCCAGAATTCTACTTCTTTGCTGAGACACGAATTTCACAAGAAATTATTGACCAAAATTTATCGAGTGTGTGAGGTTTGTATCTATCTAATATTTATGTAAAATCATCTATGTAAATACTTTCTATTAAACCCGTTTTTAATTTTTGTACCGTCACGAAAAATCCAGGAAATATTTTATTAATCTTATTTCTTTGCTGAGCCACGAAGTTCACAAGAAACTATGGACCAAATATTATCGAGTGTGTGAGGTTTGCATCAAAGTAATTTTTATACAAAGTCAACTATAAAATTACTTTCTAATAAGCCTGTTTTTTATTTTTGTGCCATGACAAAAAATCCGGGAAAGATTTTCGAATCCTTACTTCTTCGCTGAGACATGAAATACACAAGAAACTTTATACCAAATATTATCGAATGTGTGAGGTTTGTATCTATCTAATATTTATATAAAGTAATCTATGTAAATACTTTATATTAAGCCCGTTTTTTATTTTTGTACCGTCACGAAAAATCCGGGAAATATTTTATTAATCTTCCTTCTTTGCAGAGACACGAAGTTCACAAGCAACAATGGACCAAATATTATCGAGTGTGTTAGGTTTGTATCAAAGTAATTTTTATACAAAATCATCTATATAATTACTTTCTAATAAGCCTGGTTTTGATTTTTGTACCGTCACAAAAAATCCGGGAAAGATTTTCTAATCCTTACTCTTTCGCTGCGATATGAAATACACAAGAAACTTTAGACCAAATATTATCGACTGTGTGAGGTTCGTGTCTATCTAAAATTTATATATAGTCATCTATGTAAATACTTTCTATTAAGCCCGTTTTTGATTTTTGTACAGTCACGAAAATCCGGGAAAGATTTTTTAAATCTTACTTCTTCGCTGAGACACGAAATTCACAAGAAATTCTAAACCAAATATTATCGACTGTGTGATGCTTGTATCTACTTACTCTGTAAATAAAATATTCTATGTGATCACTTTCTATTAAGTCGGTTTTTGACTTTTGTAGCTTCGCGGAAAACCCGGGAATAATTCCAGAATTCTACTTCTTTGCTGAGACACGAATTTCACAAGAAATTATTGACCAAAATTTATCGAGTGTGTGAGGTTTGTATCTATCTAATATTTATGTAAAATCATCTATGTAAATACTTTCTATTAAACCCGTTTTTAATTTTTGTACCGTCACGAAAAATCCAGGAAATATTTTATTAATCTTATTTCTTTGCTGAGCCACGAAGTTCACAAGAAACTATGGACCAAATATTATCGAGTGTGTGAGGTTTGCATCAAAGTAATTTTTATACAAAGTCAACTATAAAATTACTTTCTAATAAGCCTGTTTTTGATTTTTGTGCCATGACAAAAAATCCGGGAAAGATTTTCGAATCCTTACTTCTTCGCTGAGACATGAAATACACAAGAAACTTTATACCAAATATTATCGAATGTGTGAGGTTTGTATCTATCTAATATTTATATAAAGTCATCTATGTAAATACTTTATATTAAGCCCGTTTTTGATTTTAGTGCCGTCACGAAAAATCCGGGAGAATTTTTTAAATCTTACTTCTTCCCTGAGACGTGAAGTTCAGGAGAAACTATGGACCAAATATTATCGAGTGTGTGAGGTTTTGTATCCAAGTAACCTGTAAATGAAAATTCCCATGTGATAACTTTCTAAAAACTCCGTTTTTGATTTTTGTAGCGTCGCGGAAAAACCGGTGAATAATTTTTGAATTCTTACTTCTTCGCTGAATCACGAACTTCTCAAGAAATTATAGACCAAATTTTGTCGAATGTGTGAGGTTTGTATCTATCTACTATTTATATAAAGTTATCTATGTAAATACTTTAGAGTAAGCCCGTTTTTGATTTTAGTGCCGACACGAGAAATCCGGGAGAGATTTTTTAAATCTTACTTCTTCGCTGAGACGTGAAGTTCAGAAGAAACTACGGACTAAATATTATCGAGTGTGTGAGGTTTGTATGTAAGTAATCTGTAAATAAAGAATCCTATGTGTTAGCTTTCTAAAAAGTCAGTTTTTGATTTTTGTAGCTTCGCGGAAAACCCGGGAATATTTTTTGAATTTTTACTTCTTCGCTGAATCACGAACTTTACAAGAAATTATAGACCAAATTTTGTCGAGTGTGTGAGGTTTGTATTTATCTCTTATTTATATCAAGTCATCTATGTAAATACTTTCTATTAAGCCCGTTTTTGATTTTTGTACCGTCACGAAAAATCCGGGAAATATTTTATTAATCTTCCTTCTTTGCTGAGACACGAAGTTCACAAGAAACTATGGAACAAATATTATCGAGTGTGTGGGGTTTGTATCAAAGTAATTTTTATACAAAATCATCTATATAATTACTTTCTAATAAGCCTGGTTTTTATTTTTGTACAGTCACAAAAAATCCGAGAAAGATTTTCTAATCCTTACTTCTTTGCTGCGACATGAAATACACAAGAAACTTTAGACGAAAAATTATGGAGTGTTTGAGGTTTGTGTGTTTCTAATATTTATATAAAGTGATCTATGTAAATACTTTCTATTAAGCCCGTTTTTGATTTTTGTACCGTTACGAAAATCCGGGAAAGATATTTTAAATCTTACTTCTTCGCTGAGACACGAAATTCACAAGAAATTCTAAACCAAATATTATCGAGTGTGTGAGGTTTGTACCTAAGTATTCTGTAAATAAAATATTCTATGTGATACCTTCCTATTAAGTCCGTTTTTGATTTTTCTAGCGTCGCGGAAAACCCGGGAATAATCCTTGAATTCTTACTTCTTCGCTCAGACACGAATTTCACAAGAAATTATTGACCAAATTTTATCGAGTGTTTGAGGTTTGTATCTACCTAATATTTATATAAAACCATGTATGTAAATAAAATATTCTATGTGATACCTTCTTATTAAGCCCGTTTTTAATTTTTGTACCGTCACGAAAAATCCGGGAAATATTTTATTAATCTTACAACTTTGCTGAGACACGAAGTTCACAAGAAACTATGGAACAAATATTATCGAGTGTGTGAGGTTTGTATCAAAGTAATTTTTATACAAGATCATCAACATAATTACTTTCTAATAAGCCTGTTTTTTGTTTTTGTACCGTAACAAAAAATCCGGGAAAGATTTTCTAATCCTTACTGTTCTGCTGATCCATGAAATACACAAGAAACTGTAGACCACATTTTATCGAGTGTGTGAGGTTTGTATCTATCTAATATCTACCTATATAAAGTCACCTATGTAACGACTTTCTATTAAGCCAATTTCTTATTTTTGTACCATCACTGAAAATCCGGGAGAGTTTTTTTTAATCTTACTTGTTTGCTGCGACATGAAATACTCAAGAAACTGTAGACCAAATATTATCGAGTTTGTGAGGTTTGTATATATATAATATTTATATAAAGTCATCTTAGTAAATACTATATATAAAACACGTTTTTTATTTTTGTACCGTCAAGAGAATCCGGGAAATTTTTTTTAAATCTTACTTCTTAGCTGAGACACGAAATTCACAAGAAACTATGGACCAAATATTATCGAGTGTTCGAAATCTGTAACTAAGTAATCTTTATATAAAATCATCTATATAATTAATTTTTAATAGGCTTGTTTTTGGTTTTTGTACCATCACTGAAAATCCGGGATAGATTTTTTCAATCTTACTTCTTTGCTGCGACATGAAATACACAAGAAACTGTAGACCAAATATTATCGAGTGTGTGAGGTTTGTATATATATCTAATATTTATATAAAGTCATCTATGTAAATATTTTCTATTAAGCTTGTTTTTAATTTTTGTACCGTTACGAATAATCCAGGAAATATTTTATTAATCTTCCTTCTTTGCTGGGACACGAAGTTCACAAGAAACTATGGACGAAATATTATCGAGTGTGTGAGGTTTGTATCAAAGTAATTTTTATACAAAGTCAACTATAAAATAACTTTCTAATAAGCCTGTTTTTGATTTTTGTACCGTCACAAGAAATCCGGGAAAGATTTTCTAATCCTTACTTTTTGCTGCGACATGAAATACACAAGAAACTGTAGACCATATATTATCGAGTGTGTGAGGTTTGTATATATCTAATTTTTATATAAAGTCATCTATGTAAATACTTTCTATTAAGCCCGTTTTTAATTTTTGTACCGTTACGAATAATTCGGGAAATATTTTTTTAAATCTTACTTTTTAGCTGAGACATTAAATTCACAAGAAACTATGGACCAAATATTATCGAGTGTTCGAAATCTGTATCTAAGTAATCTTTATATAAAATCATCTATATAATTAATTTCTAATAGGCTTGTTTTTGGTTTTTGTACCATCACTGAAAACCCGGGAATAATTCCTGAATTATACTTCTTCGCTGAGACACGAATTTCACAAGAAATTATTGACCAAAATTTATCGAGTGTGTGAGGTTTGTATCTATATCTTATTTATATAAAGTCATCTATGTAAATACTTTCTATTAAGCCCGTTTTTAATTTTTGTACCGTTACGAATAATCCGGGAAATATTTTTTTAAATCTTACTTTTTAGCTGAGACATTAAATTCACAAGAAATTATGGACCAAATATTATCGAGTGTTCGAAATCTGTATCTAAGTAATCTTTATATAAAATCATCTATATAATTAATTTCTAATAGGCTTGTTTTTGGTTTTTGTACCATCACTGAAAACCCGGGAATAATTCCTGAATTATACTTCTTCGCTGAGACACGAATTTCACAAGAAATTATTGACCAAAATTTATCGAGTGTGTGAGGTTTGTATCTATATCTTATTTATATAAAGTCATCTATGTAAATACTTTCTATTAAGCCCGTTTTTAATTTTTGTACCGTTACGAATAATCCGGGAAATATTTTTTTAAATCTTACTTTTTAGCTGAGACATTAAATTCACAAGAAACTATTTACCAAATATTATCGAGTGTTCGAAATCTGTATCTAAGTAATCTTTATATAAAATCATCTATATAATTAATTTCTAATAGGCTTGTTTTTGGTTTTTGTACCATCACTGAAAACCCGGGAATAATTCCTGAATTATACTTCTTCGCTGAGACACGAATTTCACAAGAAATTATTGACCAAAATTTATCGAGTGTGTGAGGTTTGTATCTATATCTTATTTATATAAAGTCATCTATGTAAATACTTTCTATTAAGCCCGTTTTTGATTTTTGTACCGTCACGAAAAATCCGGGAAATATTTTATTAATCTTCTATCTTTGCTGAGACACGAAGTTCACAAGAAACTATGGACCAAATATTATCGTGTGTGTGAGGTTTGTATCAAAATAGCTTTTATACAAAATCATCTACACAATTACTTTCTAATAAGCCTGGTTTTTATTTTTGTACCGTCACAAAAAATACGGGAAAGATTTTCTAATCCTTACTTCTTTGCTGCGACATGAAATACACAAGAAACTTTAGACCAAAAATTATGGAGTGTTTGAGGTTTGTGTGTTTCTAATATTTATATAAAGTGATCTATGTAAATACTTTCTATTAAGCCTGGTTTTGATTTTTGTACCGTTACGAAAATCCGGGAAAGATATTTTAAATCTTACTTCTTCGCTGAGACACGAAATTCACAAGAAATTCTAAACCAAATATTATCGAGTGTGTGAGGTTTGTACCTAAGTATTCTGTATATAAAATATTCTATGTGATACCTTCCTATTAAGTCCGTTTTCGATTTTTCTAGCGTCGCGGAAAACCCGGGAATAATTCTTGAATTCTTACTTCTTCGCAAAGACATGAATTTCACAAGAAATTATTGACCAAATTTTATCGAGTGTTTGAGGTTTGTATCTACCTAATATTTATGTAAAATCATCTATGTAAATACTTTCTATTAAGCCCGTTTTTAATTTTTGTACCGTCACGAAAAATCCGGGAAATATTTTATTAATCTTACTTCTTTGCTGAGACACGAAGTTCACAAGAAACTAATGAACAAATATTATCGAGTGTGTTAGGTTTGTATCAAAGAAATTTTTATACAAGATCATCTACATAATTACTTTCTAATAAGCCTGTTCTTGATTTTCGTACCGTCACAAAAAATCCGGAAAGATTTTCTAATCCTTACCTTTCTGCTGATCCATGAGATACACAAGAAACTGTAGACCAAATTTTATCGAGTGTGTGAGGTTTGTGTCTATATAATATTTATATAAAGTCATCTAGGTAAATACTTTCTATTAAACCCGTTATTGATTTTTCTAGCGTTGCGGAAAACCCGGGAATAATTCTTGAATTCTTACTTCTTCGCAAAGACATGAATTTCACAAGAAATTATTGACTAAACTAAACTACTAATCGAGTAAACTTTATCAAAAAGAATGTCAAACAAATTTCAGGCATATTATAATACTTAGTCTATTGTTTTGATTGAATACGTTACTCATAAAGGTGATCTGAAATTTGAAAGGTATTATCAGTATTTTCCGTATCGGTACAAAAATCAGAAACGAAGTTAATCTTAAGTACTCATGTACATAGTTTCATATGAGTAGTTGTATTGACTGTATTATAAACTCGATAAAGGAAGAGCCCTCCTCCAGCAGATTTGTTTACACTTAAAACTAGCTCAACATGAGCATATGAGCTTCTTGCTCTAGTGTGGAACCCCCTCTAATCCAAGATTTTTGTAAAAAAGCCCTCATGGATTCCATGAGAAAGGAAGAGCCCCTCAGATTGATATGCCTATACTTACAAAAGGCACTTCTGTGAGATTGTTGTCCATAAACTTGTCAAAAATATGGCCCTCTTGATGGCCACACTTAAAACTAGGCCAAGAGACACACACACACACACACACACACACATATTTACTTCCAATTTAAGTTTAATTAGACCCCAGCCTCAATCCAATATTAAAACAATGCAATATGCAGAGGCCTTCTAGAATTGCTCCGTGACTCTCTCATTTCTCACATCATAAACATATGATTTTTCTCCTATGAGAATAACACTACATATGGTGTCATCAGGTAAAGCCTCATGAAATTCACAGATAATTTTAATGTTTGTTCTGTCACTCACCACAACTTGTTTTCTTTTTGAGGTGTTAATTACAAACATGGGTCTCTGTACCTTGAATTCATCAGGTGTGTAGTACATGTCAGTATTGCCTGTAGTGACTCTCTTGAAAGCCGAAAAAGCCTCATATAATTTGAGGAAATCATTCTTGGACATGTCTAAATTGTAATTTTCTCTAGGAAATACCTCATTTCTGCCATTTTTAAGATATATGTTCTTGATGTTGCAGTTATCAAATTTGCTTGAATTTTTTTCCTGATTGTTGTGTCTTCCAGTCTGAAACAGTACCACTACAAAATCAGGCATGTCAAATTGAATGCTAGAGAATGAATTTGTAGCATCAAACTCATAATAAGTACCAGATGCGGGCTTCTGTACGCATTGATATGTATAAAATTGCAGAGGAATCTGTGGATTTTTTAGAATATCTGCTTTGTATTTAAGACCATAGCTGGCCTCATACTCAACAACAGGGATTCTTAGCTCCATAGTCTGAATAATGCATTTGCCTGCATCTGGTAGGGTATTAGGCAGAGCTTCTCCTGCAGGGTTTATTGCACTGTACCTCATCAAAGCATTGTTATCATTTGCAGCTCTTCTAAATGTGATTCTTAAACCACCCTTCCACATAATTTCTTTGTAATCTGAGAAGAATCCTGGCAATAGGCGCATGGGGAACAGCACAGTGTGGTTCTTAGATAATATCTTATCACCAGCTTCAAATCCGCCTATTTTGTAGTAAGAAGCCTCGGTTTTGGATAATTTTAATGTGGCCAAAGCTGTGGAGGTAATGCCGGGATAATCCACTCTGTTTATAACAACACCATGTTTTCTGATCTCAATTTCAGAGAACAGATGCGGCACAAAATTGTCTACCAATCTTATATTTGAATTTGCCGGATAATCTGTACCATCGAGCTTTACAACATCAAATTTGATGTATAGATCTGCTCTGTGAGGGTGTATAAATCCATCCCCTACATCAAGATCAACCTCAATTTCTGTGTTGGGTTGATTTAAATTTGCAAATGTCCTCCTGTTTGGGGGGAATGATTGTAGCTCATAACTCTCAATATTTTCCATTGTATGTATTTTTATTTAAATATTAATCTCTATGATTGCAGTTGTTGTGGCTCCAGCAAAATCAACTAATTCTTCTTTTTCATTAGTGACCATCAATTCAATGTAGTCTATTCTGTTATGGCACACAGGAAAATATAATGTTGGGGATGGATTGTAGATAATGGGCTCCATAAATTCAGAATTAGGTTTGAATGTTGCAATGATGCCTGTTTGTTTGTGAGAGCCTATGCCATTTGATTTGGTGATCATACCCTCTGCTACATTACAGTGAATATTTAGAGTCTCTATGGCTAAGAATTTAGGTATATTCATAGCAGTGTGTTTGATGCCTGCTTCAAGTTTTGTGTTGTTCTCAAATCCTAACAGCTCTCCAATAGTACCCAGATCCACTGTTTCTGTGGCAGATACAATTTCTACTCTGTGAGTGACAGAATTTTGACTTAACACTACACCTCTGGGTAATTGAGCATTTAGAGTGGAGAGATTATATTGCCCTGGAGTGATGACAATTTTTTCATCTCCTACTGCAATTGTGTTGTTGTGGTGTGTAATATTTGGGATTAGGTACATGCCATAAAATGCCCTGAGAGCTATTGTTTTGGGATACACTATATCATCATGCAATTTGAGTTTCAATATTGAATTTTGGCTGGTGAGATGGAATACCCCCATGATGTTTCAGATACCACAAGGCTTTTTGAAAATCTTCAATTGATGGTTTATTTATTTGAGACATATATCTAAGAACAGATAAACACAAATGTCCGCAATTAACATCTTTGAAGTTTTGAACACGGGCATTATTGTAATAAAGATTAGTTGATTTTAGATATTTGATTAAATTTTCAGGTGGAACACCTCCAAATGAATCAAATACAAATGCCTCATTGTTTAAATATTTAAGATAACAGATCCAGTGAGTGCCCTGATTTTTGTACTCATCCAAATTAACAATGCCACACTCTTTGTTGAGTGGTTGCTCTGGCAAAGAATCAGACATGTACACACCTCTAAAATGTTTGATGCCCAATGGCTTGATTAAAGCTTCAATATCTTGGTTTGTAAGCGGCTCTTGTTTTTTTTAAACTTATTCATGGCTCTCTTTACACCTTTGCCTTTTTTCTCCATGGCCAGGTTATGGCGCTTCTGCTCATCTAATTCTGCCCTATTTTTCTTGGCATCTATTACTGTTTTTGCTATTGCAGCTGAACCCCCAGCCAAGCTCCCAACAGCCCCGAGAGCAGCTAAGATGGCAGGGATGGTAAATATGAATCCCCCCACATGTGATTTTTTTCTTGATTGCTGTAATTTTTTTAATTGGGGGGTACTAAGCAACAATTTCATACCATGCCCCTTTGCAATACAAGAATTTTTTTTCTTGCGCTGCTTTTTGGTCAAAAGACTGTCAATAGTTTTAAGAGATTTGAGACCTGCATAAGGTACTTGATACATAACACCCTTGGCCTTCATTGTAGGTTTATTATATACATATTCACAACCCCCACCCCAGTTTTTGTTTGGTGCTCATAGCTATGGTGGTTCCCAATGCTGCTATTTTTTCACTCAAAGATGCATCTTTGCTTACAAATCTACCAAATGCAGCCTCTTCTAATTTCTTATCTGCAACATGTCTCTTATCAAGATCAGAATGTGTGTTGTATGCTATGTCATGGTCTCTACAAGCAGCATCTAAGGGATTAACACCAGGATCCCCTCTGTTTAATCTATGATCCAGTTTTGTGCCTGGACCACAATATTGATAGCCTGGAATATGTAGTTCAAATGGCAGCTTGTTTATAATGTCATTAACAAGGCCCCGACCCTCAGAAACATTCCAAAATTTAGGTGGTAGAGTATTAATTATTTTTATGAGATATCCAATCCCCTTAGGGTCATTCACTATAAAATTAGACAATTTGGTGCTTATCATGTCCATAATTCCAACCTTTTCATTGTAAAAATTGTGGTTGCCAGCATTTTCCTCCCCAGCTATCACCAATAACCTATCTACAAGTTTCCTGACATCATCAACCCACACAAATTCTTTGGGCAGGGTGTTGTATTGTTTGATTCCACTGCCAGTCTTGATCTGAGACCATATGGGCTTGATTAAATTGTTGTATTTTGCCCCACTGCTAGACTTGACTCTTTTTTGTGTGGGATCATTGTTCTGGTATAGGGCATCTGATTTTATTAATATTTCCTTGTAATCCTCATAATCCTGATCTGTATAGCTGCCAGGCCTTTTCCTAGTCATCAGTTCCCACAATCCAGGCGTGCCGGTGTACTTAACAAAAGCACCTTTTTCTCCGAGACGAGATTCTGAATATACAATTATATCATCTCCCATAAATGTTACTCTGAAATTGCCAATTCTATGAATAATGCTGCCATCAAGCTCTGTGTCAGCATATAAGCCAAACACCTCATCTTTATTGTCTTTAGGTGTGGTTAAATATTTTTGAGCAAGAAGACCCAATTCAATAGGATCCTGACTAGCCTCAATTCTTCGAGGAGGACTAGGTGTATGAATACTGGAAAGTGGGGTGAATGGATAATCTAATATGTTCCTAGCAGCTACAGGTACAAGCTCTGTGAGCAAATTTTGATTTTGCTCTGTAACAGTTTTGATATTCTTACCTAAATTATTAATAGCATCAATTACAGGCTGTTCTGTTTGTTTGTGTTTTTCATAAATTCCTCGGTTCTCTGATTTCCATCCCTTAAATCTTTTTACAAGATAATCTCTTAACTTAAGATCATCAATGATTGGTCTTTTCATGTTTATTTATATACGTCTCTACGTCTAGAAAATTGTTGATTTTATTTCTGTATTTACCAGTATTAGGTGTTCTTGTCATATCAATTGTGACAAACCCATAACTGTCCTGGCTCCAGCACTTGCTGCAAAATTTGGAAAAATCATTGTAGCTCAAGTCCCCACCTACATATTCATCATGTATGTGTTTGAGGTTGGTATGGTCTTGATGAAATATACATATAAAATTGCTATTGTCTCGGATCAGTTGCTTGGGTATTTTTGAAAAAGTCTGTGCCAGGTAGAAGCAATCAATGTTTTTGTGCCGGCCCTGTGTGAAGAAATTTCTAACCTTGTTTTGATTATCTAATATAATGTCATCAAACACAACAACAGAATTATCGAAACATTCATCAAGTGGCTTAACATCTGGTTCAAAAGTGGCAATATCCAATCCATCATATAGCTTCATCAGCTGCTGATATTTTAATTGTTCCAAGCTCTTAGAGAAGATATACAAGTGCCTGTTTTTCCAGTCTAACCAGTTGGGTGCCAATAAAAAATTATCAATCATTAGTGTAGTTTTACCACAAGCAGATGGCCCAACAATAAGACACCTAATATTATCAGGCAGCAACTTGCCATTTCTCTTATTCTGTTGTTCAGGTTCTGGCAGCCTTTTTATAACATCCCAGGTGTTCATATTATCACTTTGTTTGCATCGATCCAGCTGTTTTCCGGATGACCCAGCCATTTGACAAGTAACTTTTTGCCTTTTCTGCGGATGATTTTTTCTATGAGATAAGTGTCAGGCTGTTTAGTTTTGCTGAGCTCTTGTTCATAGAACCTGCCTTTGAGAATTTCTCCTCGGTGATCTTTTATTATATATGTGTTAAGGGTCCCGGGTTTAACCTGAACCACTGTAAATAATTCTGTGCTCCAGTTTCTTGTAAAGCCTCTCTTGAATAAGTGCTTATATTTGCTTATTCTTACTTGATCCCCTACCCTGTATCTGGCCCTTCTTGTTGTTGGCTGGTATCTAGGATAATAAACAGTGCTGATCAATTTTTGCTCATCAGATGAGGTTACTTCAGAGGGTTTCATGTTGATTGTGGAATGGACAGAATTGTTATATTTATGTAGAAGTTCTGGAAGAATATTAATCCATTTATAATTACCTTGAAGTGTGAATTGTTTATACATAAGATTTTTTAAGGTTCTGTTGAATCTCTCTACAATTGAGGCTTTGAGATCACTGTAACTCGAGTAATGTTTTATTGCCTGGCTTTTAATAAATTGTTGAAACACTGAATTATAAAATTCTTTGCCATTATCTGTTTGCAAATAGCGCGGGGATCTTCCACTCTGATTGATGATTGTCCTGAGGGCTTCTGTAACACATTTTCCAGTCTTGGATTTGAGTGGCATAGCCCAGGCAAATTTTGAAAATGTGTCTATTACAGTGAGTAGATACTTGTAGCCCTTGTTGATTTTGTCTAAGTTTTTTAACTGCCCACTTGACATTTCAATCAAGTCACTTTGCCATAAATCATCTATGCCCTTTGTGACTACTGGGAGTCTCTTAAAATTATGTCGGGCCTGTCTGTGTAATTCATCAACAATAATTTGTCTAGACATAATATGTAAACAAGAATATTGCAACTATGGGGTGTTCAGCAGCTGATACTGCAGGATTTTCTAAATATAATTTGTCCCCTATCTGTATTTTAAATTCCAGAGTGCCATCATCTTCTACATAGGCTGTTTCTAATGTATTGTGGTCTGTAAAATCCTGTAGCTCTACACTGGTGATTTTCACTTTGTTATCAGCATTTGTTATTGATAAGGTGGGGTAGTGGTGTGCCTGTGGTTGAAGCCAATATTTGATCTTGATTGGTCTCAATGTGCCCCCAACAAAAAATTGGTAATAAAATTGTGCAGGGGACAGCATATATATTTTGCCACCTGGTGTAAATGGAGAATCATATTCTTTGTTGGGGATGCTGTACAATTCAAGAATTACTGAATGTTTTGGATTCTCGATTATGCCTGTTATTTCTTTTTCTGCTGTTAGCAATCTGCTTGTTACAGATTCAAGGTGCTCATTGATGGTCCTAACAATCTCATCGTGCCCAGGCTTGATTCTTATGTCAACAGCAAGTTTCTTGTATTGCTGCACAATATCTTGTAGCTGGGTGGCAAAAACAGACAGAGCATTTGCTTGATTGGATTCCATGGTCCCTAGCTGTTGCTTGATATTAGCTACAATTTGCTGTAAATTTTCAACAACTGCCAATTTTGAATTTTGAGCTGTAAGATCATGGACTTGTCTTCTGATATCCTCAAACAGGGCATGCAGTTCATTAATATGTTGATTTGTTGGTAGAGTGGCCACTGTCTGAGTGAGATGTTTGATCTCTGCCTGGATATTCTTGATATCTTCTGATTTCAATATCCTATTCACTGCTCTCTTAATATTTTTAAGTTCCTGTGATGTAGGCAGATTTGATACTGTATTTTGCAAAAATTCAAGTGCCAATTTCACAGTGTTTAATTCAGATGCATCAGCCACATTTTGCATAGCATTTTGGAGCAGGGCTATATCTGCCTGAGAGGGTGTGGATTGCTGTAAAATTTCAAGTTTTGTTTGGATATCATCGATCAAGTGATGAAAATGAGATAATTCAGATTCAGTGTTGAGGTTTTCAAGCTTTGTGATTTGTTGCTGGACACTGACAAGGGTATCTACAATCCCAGGCAATCTGGATTCTAGTACATTTGCCAAATCACTTTGCACTGCTGCTATTGTACCTTCAAGATGGGTTATGGAACTTTGAATTTTTCCAAAATCTTCATATGTTTCAAGTTGCAGCTTAATATTTGCTACACTCCGAGTTATTGCACTTAAAGCATCAGAAGAGGGCAAGTTGTTCATAAAATTTTCAAGTGTCTCAATTTTTTCTTTAACCTCGGCTATGGCATTGTTCAGAGGGTCCAGATTAGGTATTTGGAGTGACTGAATCTGTTCTTTTAAAGTGGAAATCACGAGATCAAAATCTTCTTGTGATTTTATGCTTTTGACAATTGTTTGGAGCTGTGCCTGGACATTATTTATTTGCTCTTCTAATTGCTGTTTCAATTGCTCAGAGTTGTTAGCCTGGGTCTTAAATTTGGCTTGAAGAGCTGCAACAGCCTCTTCCAAACTTTGAAAATTATCTAATGTCGCCAGGTCAGTATATTTCTGAAGCAGCAGTTTAAGTTCAGAATCAATTTTAAGAAGAGGGTCCATGCATTGTGATTGTAAATTTGTAATTTCTAGTTGAAGACTGGCATTGAGTGTTGTTTGTAAAGCTTGTAAATCACTTCTTAATTTCTTGACTCTGACATCAAGCATCAGAATCTCATCACTGTGATCTTCATGTCTTGTATGGCCAAAAATATCATTAGGCATTTTGTTTAGTAGTTATTTATTATTGAATACCTGATTCTTAATTCTATAAAAAAGGGTATAAGCTTATCATAAGATCCAGGGACCTCAATATATAAGCAGTCACCAGCAGAAACAGTATAAACAGTGCCAGAAATCATGTTTGAGTGCTTAATTCTGTAAATATTTCGTCCTACTGAAATTTTAACATCACCCTCAGGGGTTGTAATAAATTGCAATTGCCCACCTACAGGTAATTGGTAATGATTTAAATTATTGTTAAATATGTACAATATTTTGCCTTTTTCATCGTCAACATCTGTAAGTATACTGTTCAGATGAATAATTAAGAAGCCACTCAGTTTAGATATTATATCAGGAGAGGGTTGTGGTGCTGGCAGCTCCATAATAGCCTGTTTTTTGAACCCAAATAAGTTCATAGGCATGTTTATTTATTTCAAATCATGCTCTGGAATTGGGCATTGATTGCCATTTTTCAAATCACAATGCCCCCATGGTAAAGTATGTATTCCACATGATAAAATGCATCTCTTATCATCATATGGGTCCAGAGCCACTTTTTTTACAACATTTGAAGTCAACAAGTGATCCACACTGAATTCTGGATTCTGATGTTCTGATTAAATTCTGGGATTTGAGACAATTTTTATAATCCTCAAATTTAAGCTCTTTTTCCACAGCTACTCTGCCAATGCCCTTGGCCTTTTTGACAACAGCACTACATGTTTTAAAACTATACACCTTGGCACTTAACCCAGCAAATTCCACAATAACATCACCAAGTGTCTCATCTTTTAACTTGCCGGGCACTTTTTTGTTGTGGGGTTGAATATTCAAATGGCTTGGCAATTCACTGGTATCAAAGTATTTGAACAATTCAGGCTGTGACATATCTTGATAAACATCTTCTGTTTGAATATCAAGAATAAAACTATCCGTATCCATGTACATCAGTTTTACATTATCACCATAAAAAGGTTTCAACACATCATAATACAATGTTAACATATGTAATTTGGACAATTCCAATATTGCAGCCCCTACATAAATAGGTTTATCAAACTTAATCTTTGTTTTTTTCATGTTGAAAAGAGCCATATCTTCATCATAAATTCTTCTGTAATTGAAATTAGGCTTTGCAACCAATTTTTTGCTCAGGCTGGGGTCAGTAATTATTTTAACATTGGTATGTTTTCTGACATTTTCAATTGTTTTGCCATATACAGAATTGACCATCAATTTAAACAAGGTCTTATCAAATTCGCTCTTTGCAGATGTTCGAAGCTCCGTGTTTGTATCAATGTATGGTTTCAACCATTCTGAGTGCCTGAACCTCAAAACTTTTCCAACTTTGGTCACTTGAACACCATGTTTCATCAGGAACTGGAGGTTCTTGTAATATATGACATAGCCCTGTTTTGCCTCCAGTGTCATCATGAGCTTCTTCTGTTTAGAGCCAGGTGAGCACTGAACCTCGGGAATTGGGGGCAGCTCAGAAAATTTGTTGTGTAAATGATCTGGAATTGTCAAATCAACCTCTAAGAATAAGCCATAATTACTGTCATCATAGTTCTGAAGATCCTCAATATTGAAATCTTCAACCCATTCAAGCCCTGCATATGGCAATTTTTGCATCATAGCGTGACCATAGAGGCTGTTTGCATCTACATACGCTATATAATTTGATGGCCGTGTTGGATCATGATCAGGCATATATTTGTTATTTGCTCTGGCATATCTCTGAGAACATTGCACCATCCCTCCTCTTATACCTTGCTCCATAAACAGATACATATCTTGATCTTGGATCAGATCCAATGGCATTTTGGTGTTTAAAAACATTGCAGCCCATGCTAGGCCCGGGGCACTGTAAAAATACACTGGGTCTAGTCCATAATTTTGCATACAAGATTTTCTGAATGCCTGCAATATATCAGCTAAGATAGTCACATCAAGTTTCAAATATGCCATGTGATAATCACGAAATGTCCGGCATTTTAAATTGTTCCACACCAATTGGGCATGGTGATAATCCTCATCAGTGATTCCAGATCCTCTGATTTTGCTGTAAAACTCTTCTTGTGGAGGCAGGGAACACTCATCAAATTTAGAAAAATCTGTAACATAATCATATGGATATACACCCTTCCGCCTAATTAATTTCGGGTCCTGATTTGGAAACACTGCACGTGTGATTTTGAATTCACCATCAGGTAATTGAGTGGCCAGTGTATCCAGGCTAGCAGGTAAAAATCTGTAAGAATCAAGAAATCTTATGTGAATAGGAGTTCCATTAACTTTAATTGTTTTGCTAATAGATATATATTTCTCATCATTTTCAGCTAAAATATTTAAATTCTCCTTCTCAAACCCCTCATATCTGATCAGATGATGGAAATCATAATTGGATGCTCCATGGCAAAATATGGGGACAAATCTTGGTCTCTTGATCTTAATATTACAGCTATTACACAGGGCCTGTTTATATCGACCATCTGTATGAGAATGGTGATGCACCTTGATATTTGTATCTGAAAATTCACAATCACATAGTGGGCATTTTTCTGCATTGTTGAAATCTTCAATCTGTTTCTCTGTTAAAGGCAACATGGGTTTTGATTTTAATAAGATGTTAGATGCTATGTCACGGCACTCATTTTCTATTTTATGTGCAAATATTTTGATGGCATCTGGTCCCATGTATGAATCTATTTTGGTAACAACACCATCCTGTACAATCACATAACAAAAGCTGGAAGGTTCATGTAGCTGGTATGGTGTAATAGATGATTCTTCAGGATCTGGGCTACAAAATGCAAGAGATTTGAGATTTGATTCAAAATCACAGACAATATATGCTGGGTGTTCCAACAAGGCTTCAAACTTTTTGAATTTGCAATTTTCACTTGGATTGGGCATCACCATATGAACAGGTTTATGGTTCCCACAGTATTTGAGATGCTCAATTAATTTGTTCTTAGCAATTTCTGTATTCTCTTCCCGAACCCCATTCACCATTTTCCTGCCATCAAATACAGTTAAACATCTTCTGCACAACTTGAATATTCTATTAGATTTGTCTAGTTGTGTTCTCACTAAAGCTAGAAGATTATGTATCAGAGTGTAATGGTGTGTGTCATCCCCTTCAATTAAAAGCAAATCAATCGGAATATCAGAATCATCAACAAATGTACTGATTCTGAGAGGTGCTATCAAGCAATTATCACGGCCAGTTGAACAAATATATACATTAATAGATAATTGTTTGCCATTGATATCCCGGGCCTTTTTTTCAAATTTATCAATATTCTGAACAGACATTGGATATTCTAAACCCTCCATTGCATCGTCAAAATCATGTTCATGTTGTTTGTAATAAGTTATTCTCTCAGGATGCCTTGAAACTGGATACAAAGCAGCTAAAATACACCACAAAAAGCATTTCTGGTCGGTATTTTTAATATTAACCACGGCTCTTCTGTTTTTAATATTGATAGGTAATGGCAAATATGTGGAACCTTGTAATGGGCTGAATTCAGAAATATTAATATATAACTTGTGTGGAGAGCCGCATAGGCTCCATCCAGACTCTCTTGCTGCAAATTCAGAGTGCTTAATGTTCAATTGATCTATCAACCTGCTTATTATTCTGTCCGAATTTGCATTTGAATATACAGGTACAGTTTCTGTTATGTGGGGCTGTGTAAATTTTGTGCCGTTTGGCTTCTTATATTGTGTAAACAATTTGAGGGAGAGCTTATAAGAGCCATTTTGTGCATTTAGAATTGCCTGCACATCAGGTTTTACACTGTTCAAGAAATTCTGAATGCCACATCTTGGCTCTGATACAAACCGATAATCCCTAAGTTGGGCATTAAAACTGCTATGGATAGGTGCAAAGCATGGCTGCTTTGCTGCTCTGGCATTAACAGGTGCTTCATGCTTCCTTTTCAGACCAGATGTGGATGGTTGTGGGGGCAATGTTGATGACTGTGCAGAGCAAGTATTTTTATGTTTATATGTGAAATATTCCATGCTATATTTTCTATTGCATTTGGGGCATATTTTTGTGGGAGTTCTGTATTTGTCTGGGTCACAAATCTTTCGGTGTCTGGCCCAATTAGAGCTAAATATATTCTTATTGCATTGGTCACAATATTTTTGATTCGGCATTTTTGTTGTTTGTTTATTATTTACAATTTCCTGGGTTTCAATTCAAAACTCTATACTGAATAAAAAATATCAGTTGGGTTCAGCACTGTGCTTTGTGTGTGTGTGTGTATGTGTGTATGTGTGTATGTGTGTTAATATTTCTCGCTTTGGTATTTATATAAAATTTCCTGGGTTTTTAAATCAAATTTTTATGCCTATTATGACAGGTTGTAAGGCCAATAGCCCACAAGTGGAAAAAGAGAATAAATATTGATTCACACTGACCTAGCGCAAATACCTGCACGAACATGCATATCTTGAATGGCAATGACCCAGCACTGAGTGTTATGTATTGATTTTTGTATAACAAGCTGTGACAGGTATAGGCCCGACCCTAAATAACAACAAACAAGCTAGATGTAACAAATATCAGGCAACAATATATATTTAATTAAATCAAACAAGCCTGTAAGTATGAGGAGCAATGTAAAAACACATCTGTTCTTCTCAGCCACTCTCACAATACTGGCTAATGCAATACAAAATCTCTTTATATACCCTAAATTCACGGGAATTTCCCGGCTGATGTAATTTTGTTTGCACGCAAAGCTTCAATACTCGGAAATTGCATCAGCCGGGAAATTTCCGTGAATTTTGTTTTTTACAAGAATTTCCCGAGGGTTTTTTCACAGAAAATTCCGAGAGGGCATATTTTTCACGGAAATTTCCCGGCTGATGCAATTTTGTTTGCACGCAAAGCTTCAATACTCAGAAATTGCATCAGCCGGGAAATTCCGAGGGGGCATATTTTTCACAGGAAATTCCCGGCTGATGCAATTTTGTTTGCACGCAAAGCTTTAATACTCAGAAATTTCACACATTAATTAATATGAAACATGTAAACATATGATGTAAGAAATGAGAGAGTCACGGAGCAATTCTAGAAGAATTGCATTGTTTTAATATACAATTTGAACCTGGTATCCAATTGAACTTAAACCGGAAGTAAATATGTGTGTGTGTGTGTGTGTGTGTGTGTGTCTCTTGGCCTAGTTTTAAGTGTGGCCATCAAGAGGGCCATATTTTTGACAAGTTTATGGACAACAATCTCACAGAAGTGCCTTTTGTAAGTATAGGCATATCAATCTGAGGGGCTCTTCCTTTCTCATGGAATCCATGAGGGCTTTTTTACAAAAATCTTGGATTAGAGGGGGTTCCACACTAGAGCAAGAAGCTCATATGCTCATGTTGAGCTAGTTTTAAGTGTAAACAAATCTGCTGGAGGAGGGCTCTTCCTTTATCGAGTTTATAATACAGTCAATACAACTACTCATATGATATTTTAATATTTCAAATTTTTCCCTATTTTCGTGTAAATTTCTGTATCTAAGTCCTAAACCAAGAATTCATAACATAAATTTGGGGTCTTAGATAAAGGTAGAAAAATATGAAATACACTTTATGGAAGGTAATCATCAAGATTGTTTCATTGGAAATATTCCAGATATAAACCTGAATCATTTGATTATATTTAGTTTATAATTTTGTATGAATATCTCACTCTTTATGCAGAAAAAAAAATTGAAAGGAATTTTATTTATGTTACGTAGTGGAAAGAAAATCGAAACATACATTTATATAAAGTAGTAGCTGAAACGACTCCATCAAGAAATGTAATCATTATAAGAGCATGAAATTTTCTTTTCGTGTGAACTACTACCTGCTAGTGATAAAATAATAAATAAATAATTATTACCAGGGTATACGTAAAAGTAAAACAAAATGCGAAAGGGACTTTAGGTATACTTATCATCGACAGGATGTATAGATTGATTGATTTGGTGTTTTAAGTCCACTTTATGCACAGTAAGGCTAATCGGGACTGGACCTACAGTTTAAATTGGAATCCGAACCACAATGTGCCTCCACCGGGTATCGAACCCGGGACCCCTTGATTACAAGGCGACAACGCTACCACTGCGCCATCGAGGAGGCCCAGTCAGGATGTATTAGAGAAGATTAAAATGTAAACCTAATTCGTTAAATGTTATTTTGTCTATATTTTTCCATATTTTCGGGTTTTCGTAACGGTACAGAAATCAAAAAGGGGTATAATAGCAATTAATCATATAGAAGATCTTATTTAAAGATTACCTAGATACTAACCTCACACATTCGGTAATATTTTCTCCTTAGTTTCTTGTGAACTGCGTGACATAGTGAGAAAGTAAGAGTTAAAAAAATATTTCCTGGATTTTCAATGACGGAAACAAAAATAAAAAACGACCTTACTTGAAAGTAATAATATAGATTATTTATATAAAGATTACTTAGAAACAAACTTTACACATTCGATAATATTTGGTCTATAGTTTATGTAAACCTTGAGTCTCAGCGAAGGAGTAAGAATTAAAATATATCTCGCGGGTTCTCCGTGACGGTACAAAAGTCAAAAGAGGGCTTAAGTGAAAGTAATTATATAGATGATTTTATGTAAAGATTACTTAGATACAGATTTCGAACACTAGATAAATTTGGTCCATAGTTTTTTGAGAATTTCGGGTCTCAGAGAAGAAGTAAGAATTGAAAAATCTTTCCCGGATTTTCGTGACGGTACAAAAATTAAAAACGTACTATATTTAAAGTAATTATGTACATGACTTTTATAATGATTACTTGGATACAAACCTCACACACTCGATAATATTTGGTCCATAGTTTCTTGTGAACTTCGTGTCTCAGCAAAGAAGAAAGATTAATAAAATATTTCCCGAATTTTTCGTGACGGTACAAAAATTAAAAACGGGCTTAATAGAAAGTATTTACGTAGATGATTTTATATAAATATTAGGTAGATACAAACCTCAAACACTCGATAAAATTTGGTCAATAATTTCTTGTGAAATTCGTGTCTGAGCGAAGAAGTAAGAATTCAAGAATTATTCCCGGGTTTTCCGCGACGCTAGAAAAATCAAAAACGGACTTAATAGGAAGGAATCACATAGAATATATTATTTACAGAATACTTAGGTACAAACCTCACACACTCGATAATATTTGGTTTAGAATTTCTTGTGAATTTCGTGTCTCAGCGAAGAAGTAAGATTTAAAATAACTTTCCCGGATTTTCGTGACGGTAAAAAAATCAAAAACGGGCTTAATAGAAAGTATTTACATAGATGATTTTATATAAATATTAGATAGATACAAACCTCACACACTCGATAAAATATGCTCAATAATTTCTTGTGAAATTCGTGTCTCAGCGAAGAAGTAAGAATTCAGGAATTATTCCCGGGTTTTCCGAAAAGCTACAAAAATAAAAAAACGGACCTTTTAGAAAGTTATCACATAGGATTTTTTATTTACAGATTACTTAGATACAAACCTCACACACTCGATAATATTTGGTCCGTAGTTTCTTCTGAACTTCACGTCTCAGCGAAGAAGAAAGATTTTAAAAAATTCTCCCGGATTTCTCGTGACGGCACTAAAATCAAAACCGGGCTTAATATAAAGTATTTACATAGATGACTTTATATAAATAGTAGATAGATACAAACCTCACACATTCGATAATATTTGGTATAAAGTTTCTTGTGTGTTTCATCTCTCAGCGAAGAAGTAAGGATTAGAAAATCTTTCCCGCGTTTTTTGTCATGGCACAAAAATCAAAAACAGGCTTATTAGAAAGTAATTTTATAGTTGACTTTGTATAAAATTTACTTTGATACAAACCTCACACACTCGATAATATTTGGTCCATAGTTTCTTGTGAACTTCGTGTCTCAGCAAAGAAGAAACATTAATAAAATATTTCCCGGATTTTTCGTGACGGTACAAAAATTAAAAACGGGCTTAATAGAAAGTATTTACATAGATGATTTTATATAAATATTAGTTAGATACAAACCTCACACACTCGATAAATTTTGGTCTATTATTTCTCGCAACATTCGTGTCTCAGAGAAGAAGTAAGATTTCAAAAATTATTCCCTGGTTTTCCGCAACGCTACGAAAATCTAAAACGGAGTTAATAGAAAGTTATCCTATAGAATATTTTATTTACGGAATACTTAGACACAAACCTTACACACTCGATAATATTTGGTTTAGAATTTCTTGTGAATTTCGTGTCTCAGCGAAGAAGTAAGCTTAATAAAATATTTCCCGGATTTTTCGTGACGGTACAAAATTAAAAAACGGGCTTAATAGATAGTATCTACATAGATAACTTTATATAAATATTAGCTAGATACAAACCTCACACATTCGATATTATTTAGTCTACAGTTTCTTGTGTATTTCATGTCGCAACAAAGAAGTAAGGATTAGAAAATCTTTCCCTGATTTTTTGTGATAGTACAAAAATGAAAAACGCGTTTAATGGAAAGTATTTATATATATGACTTTATATAAATATTAGATAGATACAAACCTCACACATTCGATATTATTTGGTATAAAGTTTCTTGTGTATTTCATGTCTCAGCGAAGAAGTAAGGATTCGAAAATCTTCCCCGGATTTTTTGTCATGGCACAAAAATCAAAAACATCCTTATTAGAAAGTACTTTCATAGATGACTTTGTATAAAAATTACTTTGGTACAAACCTCACACACTCGATAATATTTGGTCCATAGTTTCTTGTGAACTTTGTGTCTCAGCGAAGAAGAAAGATTAATAAAATATTTCCCGGATATGTCTTGACGGTACAAAATTATAAAACGGGCTTAATAGATAGTATTTACATAGATGACTTTATATAAATATTAGCTAGATACAAACCTCACACACTCCATAATATTTAGTCTACAGTTTCTTGTGTATTTCATGTCGCAACAAAGAAGTAAGGATTAGAAAATCTTTCCCTGATTTTTTGTGATAGTACAAAAATGAAAAACGCGTTTAATGGAAAGTATTTATATATATGACTTTATATAAATATTAGATAGATACAAACCTCACACATTCGATAAGATTTGGTCTATAGCTTCTTGTATGTTCTATGTCTCAGCGAAGAAGGAAGGATTAGAAAATTTTTCCCGGTTTTTTTGTGAAGGTACAAACATAATAAACAGGATTAATAGAAAGTAATTGTATAGATGACTTTATAGAAAGATTACTTAAATACAAACCTCACACTCGATAATATTTGGTTCATAGTTTCTTGTGAATATCGTGTCTCAGCGAAGAAGTAAGAAATGAAAAATATATCCGGGTTTTTCTCGTTACGGTACAAAAACAAAAAACGGGCTGAATTAAGAGTAATTATTTAGATGACTTTATATAAAAATTACTTGGAAGGATTATAAAATTTTTCCCCGATTTTTTGTGAAGGTACAAACATAATAAACAGGATTAATAGAAAGTAATTGTATAGATGACTTTATAGAAAGATTACTTAAATACAAACCTTACACATTCGATAAAATTTGGTCCGTAATTTCTTGTGATGTTCGTGTCTCAGCGAAGAAGTAAGAATTCAAAAATTATTCCTGGTTTTCCACGACGGTCAAAAAATCGAAAACCTGCTCAATAGAAAGTTATCACTTAGGATATTTTATTTACAGATTACTTAGTTACAAACCTCACGCACTCGATAATATTTGGTTTAGAATTTCTTGTGAATTTCGTGTCTCAGGGAAGATGTAGGATTTAAAAAATCATTCCCGCATATTTCGTAACTGTACAAAAATCAGAAACAGGCTTAATACAATGTATTTATATAGATGACTTTATAAAAATTTTAGATAGATACAAACCTAACAGACTCTATAATATTTGGTCTATAGTTTCTTGTGTATTTCATGTGTCATCGAAGATGTAAGATTTAAAAAATTTTTCTCGGTTTTCCGTGTTGATACTTAAGTCAAAAACGTTCTTAATAGAAGGTAATCATATAGAACATTTTATTTAGAGATTACTTTGATTCAAACCTTACACAGTTGATAATATTTGGTTCAAATTTTCTTGTGAATTTCGTGTCTTGGCGAAGAAGTAGGAATTCATGAAATATTTCCCAAATTTTTCGTGACGGTAAAAAAATATAAAACGGGCTCAATTGAAAGTAATTATATAGATGACTTTATATAAAAATTACTTAGATACAAACCTCACAGAGATCGATAAAATGTGGTCTATAATTTCTTGTGAACCTCGTTTCTCAGCGAAGAAGTAAGAATTCAAAAATTATTCCCGGGTTTTTCGTGACGGTACAAAAATCAAAAACGTGTTTAATACAAAGTAATTATATAGATGACTTTATATAAAGAATACTTAGATACAAACCTCACACACTCGATAATATTTGGTCCATAGTTTCATGGGAATTTCCTGTATCAGCAAAGAGGTAAGAATTTGAAAATATTTCTTAGATTTTTCGTGACGGTACAAAAATAAAAAAAACGTGCATAGTAGTAAATTATCACATAGCATATTTTATTTAGAGATTACTTAGATACAAACCTCACACACCCGATAATATTTGGTTTATAATTTTTTGTGAATTTCGTGTCTTAGCGAAGATATAAGAATTGAAAAATATTTCCCGGTTTTTCCGTGGCGGTACTTAAGTCAAAAACAGTCTTAATAGAAGGTAATCATATAGGATATTATATTTAGAGATTACTTACATACAAACCTCACACACTCGATAATATTTGGACCATATTTTCTTGTGAATTTCTTGTCTTGGCGAAGAAGTAGGAATTCATGAAATATTTCCCGGATATTTCGTGACGATACAAAAATATAAAACGGGCTCAATTGAAAGTAATTATATAGGAGAACTTGTTTAAAAATTACTTAGATACAAGCCTCACACATTCGATAAAATTTGGTCTATAATTTCTTTTGATCTTCGTGTCTCAGAGAAGTAGTAAGAATTGAAAAATTATTCCCGGGTTTTCCGCGACGGTACAAACATCAAAAAAGGGCTTAATAGAAAGTTATCACATAGAATATTTTATTTAGAGATTTTTTAGATACAAACCTCACACTCTCGATAATATTTGGTTTAGAATTTCTTGTGAATTTCGTTTCTCTGCAAAGAAGTAAGATTTAAAAATTCTTTCCTGGATTTTTCGTGCCTGTACAAAAATCGAAAGCGGGCTTAATTGAAAGTAAATATATAGGTGACTTTATATAAAGATTTCCTAAATACAAGCCTCAGAGACTAGATCCTATTTGGTCTGTAGTTTTTTCGTGAACTTCGTGTCTCAGTGAAGAAGTAAGAATTCAAAAATATTTCCCGGGTTTTTCGTGGCGGTACTTAAGTCAAGATCGGTCTTAGTAGAAAGTAATCATATAGAATATTTTATTTAGAGATTACTTAGATAGAAACCTAACACATTGATAATATTTTGTCCATAGTTTCTTGTGAACTTCGTGTCTGAATGATTAAGTAAGAATTCAAAAATATTTCCTGGGTTTTCCGTGACGGTATAAAAATTTAAAAAGTGCTTAATAGAAAGTAATCACATAGAAAATTTTATTTACAGAATAGTTAGATACAAACCTCACATATTCGATAGAATTTGGTTTATAGTTTCTTTTGAACTTCGTGTCTTAGCGAAGAAGTAAGAATAAGAAAAATATTTCCCGGGTGTTCAGTGACGGTACAAAAATGAAAAAGGTACATGATACAAAGTTAGAGCCCATATCGTTATTTTGAAGGATTAAAGAGCGCTAACCCTCACTAATATAATAACATTTTGTCCATGGGTTCGATAGAATTTGTTCATCGATGTGAAAAAATCAAAATATGAGAATTATTTTGGGTTTTTCCGTGACGGTACAAAAATGAAAAAGGGGCCTAATAGAAAGTATTCATTTAGAACATTTATTTAAACGTTAAACAGATATAGACCTCATACATTCGTTAATATTTTGTTCATATTTTCTTGTGAAGTGCGTGTCTATGCGAGGAAGGTGAAATTTATAAAATATTTCCCGGGTTTTTCGTGACTTTACGAAAACTGGAAAGGGACTTGATACAAAGTACATATCTATAATGTGCTTGGGAGCTCCGAACCTCACCAATATAATAATATTTTGTCCATGTATTCATATGAATTAGTACATTGATGTGAAAAATCCAAAATTTGAAAATTATTTTCGGGTTTTTCGTAACGGTACAAAAATAATAGAGGGGCTTTTTGGAAAGTACTCATTCTAGAGATTTTATTAAAATATTAAGAAGACAAAAACCTCACACATTAGATAACATTTTGTCCAATTTTTTCCGTGAATTGCTGCCTCTAAGAAGTAAATACAAATTTCAATTTTTTTTTTGGGGGGGGGGTTTAAGAACGGTATAAAAATCGGATATCCACTTGTTGTAAAGTAGTGTGTATAAAGTTTAATTTTAAAAATTAGTACAAAATAGCATAATATTATTTGAAGCAACTCGAGACGGTACAAAAATATATGGTTGTAAGGTACAAATTTTCCCGCCCTTTTTCTGGCTGTTTCTGATGGGTACAAAATTTTTAAATAGTGGTAAAAAATGGTACATAAATAGTACAATATTTTGATGTGGATAACTTAGCGGAAACTGATGATGAGGTTGAGACGTTACTCTGTAACCCCAAATTGATTATTGTTTTTCGACGGTAAATTTAGTGGTACAAAAATTATTTTTAGCATTTTTGATTAGTACAAAAATAGTACAAAATTTAACAAATGAGGTTTCGATGGTACAAAAATGTGGGGTTACAAAGTAACGGAGCCGACTAAACGCAGCACAGAGGATTTTACTGGCGATAGGTCCTGACGCCAGAGCCTCGTTGGCCTGCAAAATTGCAGCTACCGGAGTGTACTACGTGGAAGTGAAGTTGAATTTTGAGTCCTTCTCAAAAGGTCACCCTTACACCAGGCACGTAGCCGGGGGTGGGCTCTGGGGGTTAAAGCCCCATCCTAAACCCCAAAAATGTTTCGTTTGAAGTAGTCTATAGTGGTAATTAATCTTAATTCGGTACTAGTTTACTATCCTCCGGACAGATTTCCTCATTTCTACAGAAGAAACTACTTACCGTATTAAGTTCCTGTAGTATTGTCTAACATCGGGAAGGTGTTTTGTGTGAAATTCAGGTAAGTTTTCCGTATCCTGGAAACAGATTTCTTCAAATTTAAAAGTTTGAAGCTCGTTTGGGGGCGGGTGACTCTGGCCAAATTCTAATATGCCTTTAACAGGGAGTCTATAGAAATAGCCGGAGCGGAGCGGAGGCGGGGCCGCGTTAGCGGTTGGGGTAAGTAGGTCAATTACCCCAGGGGCGGAGCCCGGAATCTGTGGGAAATTTGAGTCAAACATTTCAAACTAAAATAATTGTTTGGTTTAAATTTCGCACCGATTCCGGGATGGATAGCCCCAAAAACCATTCACGGAATGTTCCGCGAAGCAGATAGGTAAGTACGAACGTCAAAAATTGACGAAACTCAGAAGTTATAGGTGTCCGAAGGATAGTAAACATTTACCTTTACTTCATTAGCAGTATTAAACATCTTGTATAATAAGTTAAAATGTACTCCGAAATTCGCCTTCACGACTTATACGGTCCACTTTTTCGCCATGAAATGGCGGCTGCTGATAAGTGATGAGCCCCAACCTCGAAATAAAATTCTGGCTACGGGCCTGCATTACATCCCTACCTGTTCCTCTTTATCAATCTCTATTATCTTTTCCTTCCTATTCTTCTCTTCTTTGCTCGAATTCCTTTCTTCTATTTTTCTTCATTTTCCTTTCACTTTTTCCCTTCTGCTTCTCTATCTCTCACTTACGAGACCCTTCGGACTTCGACTGACGCTTTGTTGGTGTTCGTGTTCCTAAAGTCGAAAAGTAATTGGTTGTACACTGGCGAACTTTAAAAAAAGATCTCCCTCCTCTTAGTTAGATTGGAAGGTAGTTGGAAACACTTCATGGCTCTGTATTGGATAAGAAAGTGGGGGAAGGCAGTTGCAGACAAGGCCATCACTACCCTATGCGCACGTAAACTTGTTTCCGGAAAGATTTCTGTTGGAGTCGTGTCAGGCATGATCTGGGCAGTTTGTGGAAGAATTTTGTGTTCCTACCCCCCCCCCCCCTGTGCATGTGTGTGTGTGTGTGTCGCGGGCGCGCCGACACCCGTTTCTTTTTAAGTTTGGCGTATTTTTATTGCATCGACTAATTGCTGTTATGGCTGGGAATGAACCAGGTTAGCAATGGGCAAATAAAAAAGTATAAAAAATAGTAAAATTCCTGGCATGAGTAGTTAGTAGAAGTAAAGATTAGGTAAAGTTCCTCGTGCGTATAGAAACGTGCCAGGAAGGCACATTCAGGGGGCTGTGGTAGTAGGGCACCGCATATTCTCGAGCTCGGCCATTTTGGAGGTGATACGATCAGCACCACGCTCCAGCCACCTTTCTTCGCCAGGGTTGTAGTAGAAATGAGAAAATAGAAATGTTTTACATTCTGCGTATGTGACAGTATTCTTTGGATATTGTCCCTGATGTATCTGTTGACATCCTAACCAGCAGTTCTTTTCAGGACAAACTAGTTGAAGGCCGCGAGTGGTTCCTGAGAAGTAATGAACATATCACAGAATGCGCACTAGTTTAGCTCACGTTTCTTGGGAGGAGCGGGGGGGAGAATGATATACAAATTTATTCTACGAATGCTTACGTCATTGTGACCATGGAGTGTATTTTGCAGACTAACGTGGATGTGGCGTCTAGACACAAGGCCAATATAATGGTCTGAGGAGTTTGCGCTGTGCCCTACGTTTGTGATTGCCTTTCACAAATTTCATCTTAACACACCTTTCATCCTTATCTATGTGATTACTCACAAGTTGAAGAAAAGCGAAGTAAAATAAATAAATCAATTGGTCATTCTGTCCCTGCGTTTTTCAATATTTCTTCCTGATCGAAAATTAATATTTCACCGATGTAATGCATCACTATAGTCATGTGAATTATTATTTTCCGTCATCATAGTCTGCTTAATTATTCCTTAAAGCATAGACTTTAACGCTGTTGTCCTTAGTGTAAACGATCTTAACTGTGTGGAAGTTTTTATGTAGGCAAAAAAATGGTTAAGAGTAAATCCCAATTGAATGTTAGAAATTTAAAATATTATAACTCTGACGTGACGCATATTAACTGTTCTTGGCTCGCTGTCAAGGAACGATTTCTCCTAACTAAAAAGGATTCCGGCCTCTGTAGTAGAGTGGTTAACACAGCTTGCTTAAAAACCGCCTTGACATTGTGTTCATTCGGTGTTCATTGTGAGTGTCCCTTCATCAATTTCATCATTTCATCGCTCATCCTCATCGTCGCGTTTAGCCAAAAGTGGCAGAAAAGCGAAGTAAAATAAACCAAATCAATCATAAATAAGAAACTGAAGGGAAAAATATTCCATTACCAAAAATAAAATACAGTGATGGACAAAAGTATTCATACAAAGGCATTGTCTGAATGAAACATGTTATTATACAAAGAAGACCGTAAAGGCAAGTCAAGTCTGTAGCACATATGCTCCATTGGAATGGCAAGAATAGAAACGCAAAGCAATTGTGTGCATACAATTGAAATTGTCGTGAGAAATGTGGGTAATCCTTAGATAAACTGCTTTCTGGATGGTCATAAGTATTCATACGCCAGGTTATAAACCCCAAAAAAAGTTCGAGAAACAACAGTTTCCTACATTCAGTGCCAGATATTTGTTTACTGCACTTGCACCTGTGTAAGGAAGTGGTTGGTTTGGTGTTGGCGTGCTGCGGAAGTCAAATGGGCCGCAAAGGGAAGGAAACCACGATCGAAGATAGGAGAATTATGATATCATTATACCACAATAAGAAATCATATTCTGAAATCGCAGACATAGTTGGGAGAAGTCGTGCGACTGTGAAAAGTTTCATCAAACGATATAAAGACACAAAAGTGCTGATAAATAGGGAAAGGGTTGGGCGTCCTCAGAAACTTCCTTCGAGAGAGAAACAAGGACTGTTGAGAATGATCAAGAAAAACCCAAAATTAACATCGTCAGCAGTGTCTGCAGATGTTCACGAACACCTGGGGATAAAAGTGTCCTCAAGAAGTATTAGAAGGCTTTTCAACCGAGCAGGGTACAGAGCTAGTCTACCTAGAAGGAACCCATACATCAGTAAGAAGAACAAAAAGGCCAGATTAACATTTGCAAAGTAGTATGTGAGTAAAAGTTTGGACTTCTGGGATAAAGTGTTGTTTACGGACGAGAGCAAATTTAATATTATCCATAGTGATGGTAGAATTTTGGTGTGGAGATAGCCCAATACTGAGCTTGAGCCTCGAAATCTCTTGGCTACAGTTAAACATGGAGGTGGTGGCGTTATAGTCTGGGGCTGTAGGCTATGTCAGCCTCAGGTGTTGGAGAACTCGTCTTTATTGAGGAAACTATGGATAGATTTGTCTATTTGGATATTCTGAAGAACAATTTGCAGCAGAGTATCGATCATTTGGGTCTTGGGAATGATTTTTACTTCCAGCAGGACAACGACCCTAAACATACAGCTGAGATTGTCCGCCTTTGGTTGTTATATAATACTCCCCACACACTCAAAACTCCACCTCAGTCCCCCTATCTTAACCCCATTGAACATCTTTGGAGCCATTTGGAAACCAGACTCCTAAAACATGACATAACAAGCAAAAAAGACTGAAAGAGGTCATTTTGCATGAGTGGCACAGTATTACATCTGAAATAACCATGCCTCTTGTTCATTCTATGCAAAAGAGACTGACAGCTGTTCTCCATAACAGAGGAATGCATACTAACTTCTGACGACATGGTATTTGTTTCTTTCTTTTCTTCAAAGTGAACTTTTATGTTGGTGTATGAATACTTTTGTCCAGCCAAAGAAGCGGGTATTGAGAATGTATTGTATTTTATTTTTCTACAAGCAGCATCTGATATTTATTTTTGTTGTCAATATATCGTTTGGTGCATACATGGTACAGCATTAACAGTTTTGACTTCCTTATTGTTTTCCTAGCTGCTGCAATTCGTCCTTTCTTCCTTTCAGTTCCACTGTATGATTACTTTTGTTCATCACTGTATATAAAATACAGTAATTACTTTGTTGACACTACAGGTTTTTTTTTGGCAGTGTGTAGCTGTCTTAGGGTCGTATGTTCGAATTAGCTGACCTCAAAATATACGAAGACTGAACGATTAATGGAAATGGGGATGCACATTTCTATTACTTTAGTAAGCCTACAGTCGTAAATCCTGTGGACACAGTGTGATTTTCGTGCAAGGAAGGGTTCCTGGGACATCAACTAGGTCGACGTTTACTTATAACGTTACGAGGGTATGGATTTCTCTCAACAAGTGCAACAAATGTTTATGGTCATGAAAATTATTTATACAATTTGTTTGAGTAACGTCATTTTCTATCTCTTGAAATTAATGGTGACTGGAGGCATGGCCGTAGGCAAGAAAAATTTTCGGGGGGGGGGGGGTTCACTCATAATTGTTCCCATGGGCGTCGCCAGAAATTTGAATAATAGAAATAATAACAATAATTATACAATAATAATTAAATTTCATAATAATAAAACAATTTTATTCCAAAATAATAATAATTATTATTATTATTATTATTATTATTATATCCTTAAGGGGCTTACTCAAATCAGCAGATGAGTGAATATCGAGCACAAGTGTTTTTTTTTTTTTACGTTTCGTACAGTGTGTACTGAAATGCACAATTATTATACTTTATCAAATTTTAAGATACCTTCAAGAAAAAGCTCTAAAATTTAGATAGAAATTTTAGTCATAAAGCTTTTGTTGTTTGACCTTATAACTTAATTTTTGGAATTTTGAAAAGTGTGGAACCAGTTACTCTCTTTAAAAACTTAGCCTGGTGCATGGATTGTAACCTCAATCGCGAACGTAATGCGCTACGAAACTGTAGATCCTAGGTCTGAACTCCTATCAAGGGGGATTTTCAACTTTATCGGACAGGGAATTTAAAAGTTGGAAAGGGAATTTTGGGACAATCATAAGGGAATTTTCAGTGTATATTCCTTGTGACGCAGGAACTAAACTGGAAAGAGGACAGCAGAAATGAAAATGGAGGGGTCACGGGTGGGCTGCGATTCCGAGAATAAATCCTGTTTCACTCAAGTTTCAGAATTCCAAATGTATGAAATTTCTAGCTCGATCGTTTCAACATTGTCTCCTTGTATTTGTGTGATGCTTCGAAAAAAAAATTGAAAATAGTTACAGATTTTGGTTTCTGAACTTCCATTAATCCAACATGTCAGATGTTTCGGGGGGGGGGGGGGGTTGAACCCTAGAAACCCCCCCCCTCTAAATACGTCCATGACTGGAGGTGAAAAGCCACACGTGGCAGATTGTAACGTGCTTTGAAGACAGAGGTCTTAAGTTCGAACCATGATTAAGGCATGTTTGCCCCATCACATTCATGTTATCAATTGGTCATTCATTAACCAAGAGGCAAAAAGGCAACGTAATATATCCTAAATAGAAAAAAATACAGAAAAGGGACAAGGAAATGCACATATCGTGCCGAGTCGAGGTTGTGTGTTGCAAGACGGAAATGTGTAACTATTATCGCAAGAGCACGTTCAATTATATTAGGGCAGAACCATATATCACACAATACAGGTGAAATTATTGTAGGTTGACGTGAATTGTTAATCTGCCTACACTCTTAAAATACTCTAATATTAGGTTTTTTGTTCCACTTATTATTACAATTTTGAGGGTATTCATAACAGAGTGCTCTGCATACTGCTCTATGAAACCGGAGACCCTATGTTCTATTGATTGATTGATTGATTTGCTTTATTTTACTTCGCTTCTTGTGCCACTTTTGGCTAATATGCAAATATGAGGGAAGCCTCCCCGATGGAGCAGTGGTAACATCGGTGCCTTGTGATCAAGGGTTCCCGGGTTCGATACCCGGATCCCACTTCAAACTGTAGATCCAGTCCCGATTAGCCCTACTGTGCATAAAGTGTACTTCAAACGCAAATTCAATGAAATATGGGGATGAGTGACGACATGATGAAATTGATGAATGGAAACTCACAAATCCATGCCCAGGCCAGGATTCGAAGGCGGGACCCCTGACGTCGTAGCGCGATGTGTAACCACTCTGCCACTGGGGCCGGCATCTATTTTCGAAGGTTTGGTAATATTTAAGAGCTTATTGTGTTCGTTCATTTTTTCTGGTCACTCCAACATTCGTCCTTATCGTTGAAAGTAAACAAGAGGGATTTAATATGGTCGTAAAAATAGCATGTCACGTGCCGAAAGAAACTACCTTCTTTGCTCGTTTTCTTTTTATATTTGTTTTAGAGCTAATGACAAAAGAGAGAAAAGAAACGAAAAAATGAACAACCTATTTTCATTCATGAAGGAAATAAATCGCCAGCTCAGATTCTGATTTCTTGAGAGCTCAAAATGGACAACAAATATTTCTTCTGAGGCCGAATGACCACAGAAAGAAACGCTGTGCTAATTCCTTGATGACTCATGGTTAACATTGCTCTCCTGTGTGGTGTTCACGACTGACAGCTGTACAGCTCTTCCTTATCTTGCATAGAGTTTCGGCATTGACGATGCAGTGTTTCCAATTCAATATCAGTTTTTGTTTGTTTTGTTTGTAAAAGGTGAGGTCTCAGTGAGGCCTTACTAAAGTTTTATACTGTACTCAATCCACATTTTTTTCCATTTGTTATTGACTGAGGGAACACACCCGAGCAAACAATCAGTGATAGATTTTTAAGTAATAAAACCAAAATAAAGCAGTGGGGTATTAAGAGAGGTATAGTTAATTTGTATGGAAAATATTAAACAAAAATGTTTTCGTGAAGTTTTGTAAGAGTTCATAAAATATATTTATCAGCTGTTACTTAAACGCATTTGTTGAAGTATGGGCTATTGGGTGAAAATCATATTTTTTTTAAAGGGGAAAAGTCAATTTGTGGACAAGGGCAATGAAGTGATCCAGTTTTTCATGTAATTACAAGTCCTTCACAGTAGCTCAAATTTCTGTGTCTGAAATGAAACTGAAGTGAGAAAAATATGTAATATTACTTTCGGGGAGGGCAACGGTCCCCTACTTCCATCCAGATGCTTATGCAGGGTTTCGGAGCGGAGTGCGGAGCGTACTAAAGGAGCGCTCCGGAGCGACTTCGAAGCGTCAGTTCTACTCCGCTCCTCGCTCCGGAGCGGAGCGTGGTACGACAGCACTCCGATCCGGAGCGGAGTGGTTCGACTTTTTGAGACGTATGCTCCGATCCGGAGCGGAGCGTGATACAACAGCTCTCCGCTCCGGAGCGGAGTGGTTCGGCTTTCTGAGAGATATGATCCGGAGCGGAGCGTGATACTACAGTACTCCGCTCCGGAGCGGAGTGGTTCAGAATTTTTAGACGCACGCTCCGATCCGGAGCGGAGCGTGAGACAACAGCACTCCTCTCCGGAGCGTGGTGATTTTGACAGCACGCTCCGATCCGGTTTAAGAGGTTTTTTTACACGAATGCTGTAATGCAACTATTAATAATGGGAATGTGCACATTGAAGCCGGCTTCCCTGACGGAGTGGTTATAGTAGAACCACATGGAAAAGAGCCTGCAGTTCTGTTTCAACATACTCTAGTTGTTTGTCTGTATGATCGCCCCCGCTTGGAGGGGAGGGACAGAGTGGATCATGCTTCCTTATGGCCCTAGTCGAACGGGTGAAAGGGGAGGTGCGCGGGGACTTTTGGCCGAAGCTTTTTTGTTTGTGGTCGCTATACAGCACAGCACCCTATGACGTCAGGGATCCTTGGGGTGGTTCAAATCCCGGCATGGGCTTGTACAGGGTCAACGAAGTTAGTAATAAGTTTGTTTTATACACTTCTATGTTGAATTGTATCTTCTGCAAATATGCTGTGTAAAGAAACAAACTACCGGAGTACTAAGTGAGGCGAGTGTACAATCTTTGTGTGTATCGTTCATCAATTTAATCATAACATCGATCATCCCCATCTTCGAGATTATCCAAAAGCGACAAAGAAGAGAAATAAAATGAACTAAATCAATCAATCAATAATTCACATTAAACATTGGTAAAACAATACAAGAATGTTATTTTGGCTCGAGAGAGAGAGAGAGAGAGAGAGAGAGCTATAGTATGTAAATTGTTCATTTGATGTAAGCTGAAATATGAATTACGTAAATAGTATTTCTGTATTGAGATGTACTATTTTGTATTGTGACTCTTAGATATAAGAGTTTGACTGTTATGTGTTGAATGGGTTACGAATAATTTCAAGCAATCAGTTTTTCTGCTTTGCGGATTTGGCCGACCCACCTCCCCCATACAACAGACAGCTTCGTTTTGTGCCGTATTCCGTGTTCCTTGCAGGTGACTCAGTGCAATCGTCTAGCGCATTGGTCTTGTGCCCGTTTCAAGAGGGGAGGAGGGTGAAACTGGTACATACCTTGTTTGTGTGTGCTTTCGGGGTTGAGAACTTCGTTCGCTGCGCTGTACGTTGCGTTCGACTTATCCGTACATGGTAGAGACATCGCCTTTGCCAAACAGATCCAGTGTTGCCAGTTGTATTAGAATTATGCTACACGAATTCTGGCTAGATTGTTCTCTTTTAAAAGTATTACTTGCGCGTGTTGTTCTTCTCTTCACTGTCATAAAAAGAAGCCTTTAATGGCTGTGTTCTCTTTTATCATTACATGCATATTATGTGTGCTTGTCAACGGTGATGTATGGACATTTAATGAAATTTTTAACGCCGCTGATGCATGGACGTCTTCAGGATTTTTTCCAGGAAGGGACAAGCAAGGTATTTTTCCAAGGGAGGGGGGCAGAATGAGGCAGAATTTCCCCAAAGTAGTATTACTCCCTTTAAAAAAATTCTACAGTTTGAATTTATCATGTTCCTGCAACGCCCTTGCAATAATTAACATATATTACTGTGACTGAAATGAAATTATATGCGTGAAATATGAGCTTTTTGATTGACTTTCATTTCCGGGTGGCGTGGCCCCCTCCCTTCCGGACGTCCATGCGAATGGAGAAATCATTCCAACCAGTCTCGGTTAATGGAATTATAAGGTGACTAGATTTATTAAATCAATATACAAGAACAACAAAGAAAAATCCGTAATAGTTAATTCTATGCATCATAAGCCACGAGAATCATGGAAGATCCATACTGTAATAATGAATTGAAGGAAACCATGCCGAGTTTTTATTTATAGTTTACCTGTTCAAGTAGGAATGGAAAGGTGCACAAAAAGAATTACAAAAATGTATGTAAAAGAAAACCAAGTACAGTATTTCGATCAAGTTATTTCTATAATTGTAATCAACAATGACCAATTGTCCTTTCAACTAAGTATAAGTTTCAATTTGTCTTTTCCGGACTATTACCTTTGCCTTGCATTTAATCGTACATTTCTCATGATCCGTAATTTTAAACAAATCCTAGATAAGTCGGTAAAAAAATAGGACACCGAAGCTATGGAAAAGAAATATACTGTGATAGAGAAACAAACACAAAGGAAACACCAATGACATTAACGCG
Organism: Lepisma saccharinum; assembly: GCF_977018435.1. NCBI lineage: Eukaryota > Metazoa > Arthropoda > Insecta > Zygentoma > Lepismatidae > Lepisma > Lepisma saccharinum. The sequence goes on from NW_028143077.1 coordinate 166,447, forward strand.
GGTCAAATCAACACCATTTGTCGTTGAGAGCTGAACTCACATCCACGAACTCGCTGATATATTCCCATGGAATTCGTTATTCGTCTAATATTGAATACCCAATGATGCTTTCTGTTATGTAATAGACATTTATGAGTGAATACATATTAGAACTTTGCCAGATTTCAGAAAACACACACACACACATACGTAAAAGATATGCATAAGAGGTTGATCGTTTGGAAATGAATTTCCAAGTTGTATTTTTATGCTCTTGTGAATAGATGTAAAGGAAAGTGAAGTCTCTTATTGTTAAACAGAATTACAAATGTATATTTGCTTAAGGATTAATTTATCACAATATACACTGCAATTATACATTCAACATACGTTGAAACAATGCCTTTTGTTATGGACTTTTGTGGATTTAAGACTCAACAATACGCTATCGAGAATAGACCTACAGTTTAAATCCTACCTAAAGTGGGATTCGAGTCACTATGTCCCTCCACCGGGTATCGATCCCAGTGCCCCTTCATTACAAGGCGACATTGTTACGACTATGTTATCGGGGTACAGCGCGCTACTTTTTTTTTTCAGTTCACATTTATCAATTCTCTCATTATCATCGTCGCGATTAGCCAAAATTAAAAGCTAAGTAACAAAAATCAAATCAAATGCCATCAGTGAGGAAGGCACGTATTGCTCGCAGCCCTGTTTTCCAAAATGAAACCATAAAATTCAGGACATGACTATATCCAAGTAGATAATATTACATTTCGTGTTTATCACGGTTATTAAGGTTTATACATCTTGTTTCGACTTATCTGCTGCCTACAGATTGTTCATTACTGAAAACTTGCTTTCAGTTTGCTGTGTACAGCGTACTAAATACAAAAAATATTTATTTTATACGTATACGTTTTCTGGCTTTCTAGACTCAGAAAGTTAAATATAGCAACATTTCATTCGTTGTTTTTCCAAAATTTTTGCAATTTTCTTATAACCACCATGCCTATTTCCAGGTTACTGCTTACAAACTTGAAATGTTAGACATGGCAACCAGACATTTTGTAATTTTTTCAGTAGTATACGTATGTAACCATTAAATACCTATTTCAACTTCCTGCCTTGAAAATTGGGAAAAAGAATCGATATGACAACCCTGTATTTCATACTACTTAAATTCCCCTGTTCGGATGTATACAAACAGCATTCAGATTTTCGACTTTATACCTTCATAAAAGTAAACCAAATGTGGCAACTTACATTTTTGGTTAAGCCGGTTTTCAACTTTCTAGTGTCAGGATTTTTAAAAAGTTAGATATGAAAACTCTGTAGCTATTTCAAATTAAGACGTTTCCTTATTGGCCGACGGTAACATTAATAAGCATGATTCCGATTTTCAACTTCATACCTTCAAAAATCGAAAAGTTAAAATTAGCAACCTGAATTTTCAATTACTTTAAACTTTTCCCTTTCGCTACATTCAAAGTATCATACATAACCAGCGTAAAAGAAAGTAAGATATGGCAATCATGCACCAGCGAGTGTTTTGCATGAACACCTGTCCGCCTTTTATCTTCCTCCGTACAAGTTGCTTCGGCTTTCCTCTGCGCGCTCCTGGCCTTTTAGAAGGTCGAATGGATTTTCTGCAGTAGTTTCGCCAGTGTTACTCGAACCAATATTCCGGAAAAACTCACTTCTCCCGCGGCGTGGACTGTAACGTCGGGCCGATATGCCGAAGTGCTTAGCCCGAACCAGAAGTTGAACCGAAATGAGTTTCAGTCGCGATCCCTGGTGGCAGGAAATGAGAGAGTGGTTCCATTCTCTCAACTTATAAAACCACAGGTGGCACATATGCTATTGAAATATATTGTCCCCAGAAGTAGTAGTAGAGTAGTAAAAGTGATAATGATAATGTAATAATAATAATAATAATATCGCTCTTTTCACGAAAACGGTCCAGTGAAGATCGAAGCTTCCCCTTGCCTTCTCCACACCACTGGCCCTCCAGGTTTGCCACACTTCTTCTACGCTTCACAGTTGACACATTGTGCGTTGTACGTCACGGACACTGCTGGCTTGTAACGATTCCATTGAAAGTCAATGTATTCATTACAAGCCGGCAGTGTCCGTGACCGTACGTATGTGGTTGATTGTGCCTTATCTGGTGTATTGTGTAAGGATTATTTCTTGCTTATTGGCAACACTGTAGGTGAGTGACGTAATCTTTTCTGCACTGTTTCCGTGGCGTTAGCTTTAGTAATAATCAGTTTTATAACAACAATAACGGGTGGTTTTCAAATGCCGTACAAATTCCACAAACAAAATTACTAAGGTACTCGGAACCTTTGATCGTTAGTTTTCTGTATACACTCGTATTATCCAACCTCGGAGCGCTCCGGAGCGGAGTGTGTAAGTTCTTCGAATATCGCTCCTCGCTCCGGAGCGGAGCGTCATAAGGTATCGCTCCGCTCCGGAGCGGAGTGAACAGTTTCCTAAAATTTCTCTCCTCGCTCCGGAGCGGAGCGAGAAATTTTCCAACTTCCTCTGCTCCTATCCGGAGCGGAGCGTGTCAAGGTAGCGCTCCGCTCCGGAGAGGAGTGAACCATTTTCTAAAACTTCGCTCCTCGCTCCGGAAAGGAGCGAGAAATTTTACGATTCCCGCTGCTCCGCTCCGGAGCGGAGCGGGCTAAGACATCGCTCCGCTCCGGAGCGGAGCGAACCATTTCTTAGAATCTCGCTCCTCGCTCCGGAGCGTGGGCAACAGTCGGAGCGTTGATCCGCTCCGCTCCGAAACCCTGGTTATTGACAAGAAACAGCACTAATGCCAAAGGGCCTTTGCATGCATTCCAAAATCAAGTTCTCTATCTTTAGTTTAGTCTGCACTTTGGAGGGAAACGATCGTGTATTTGTCATTATGCCGAAATTTAGTGTGCCATTAAGTGGTAAGTTACATGGTTACGTGCGTGAATTTGGTGAAAATTGAAATGCTCTTCCCAATGTAGATTTTAACATTTTGCCAGAAATTATAAATAAAAGTAAGCGACTTCCAAATGTGCCTTTTTGTTTATTTTGACTTTTTTTTCATTTTTAGTGCCTATTTTCCACATTATAAATGCCTTTTTGCCTGCCTATTTTAACGAAAATAAATGCCCGAACTTTCGGGCTCTAATAATAATATAGGGGCATGGAAATCTGGAAGGGGGCGAGGATGGCCACCTCTCCCCTTTAGAAAACGAATGTCAGCTAAAAGTATATATTTCACACGTATAATTTGATTTGTCATAATAATTTACATTAATTATTATAATGGGGATGCAGGAATGCGATAATTTCGAATTCAAGTGGTGTTTCTTGAGGGAGCAACACTATTATCGGGTTCATATGCATATGGCATATTTCCCCGCGTCTAAAATATCAATAGATGTCCATGATTAGGCCCCCCCCCCCTTGCACCCCGTGCGCACGCCTATTGCTACTCATTTCTACACTAGTTGGAAGCTATATTCAATTTCGAGCCAAAAATGTAATTTAATATCAAATCAGGGTTGTTAAACGTCCACGAACCCATAAACTCTAATGGGTTCTATTGGGTTCCGCAACAAGACCGGAACTTTTTTTTTTGCACAGTTTAAATTCGGTCCAAGTTGCGTATTCTTTCATTTCAATATGGAACTTAGACCGTCTTTAAATTTATCCGGAAAGAAGGTCCCTGTGCCGTATTTCAATTGATCAGGAGAAAAGGTCCCTGGAACGAATTGAAATACTTTAAACATAAAAAGGCTCTCTACGGTCCAGATCTATTTATGCTTGCTAATATTCCCTGCTGAACCGGAATTGAAGTGATTTAAAATTCCTGACCCTTTAACAACCCTGGTTGAAATTCATTTTTTTTACAAACAACCATATTTTTAACGGCTATTTCACATTAATCCCATACGATATACTGAGTTATTTTTCGCAGTGTTCCAATGAAAGGTAAGAGATTTTGGCTATTCCTTTTTCTTCCTTCGTCACGCGCCTATAACGTTACTAGCTAACATTTGTGAATTGTTCTTCCCTTGTAACGTTAACATCTACCATACTGAATTTATTTACGTTAGTCATGCAGATGGTATGTACCCAACTGCATTTTGTTCCTTTCCGCTACAGTGGTTTACATTTTGCTACATTCCTATGCAACGTTAATTAACCACATTGCCTTTCACTTCATTCCGTTACGGAGGATTGCATTCATTACGTTCCTATGTACCGTTATTTACTACCATGTTGCATTTCGTTACGTTCTTGTAACGCTAGTATATACCATATTGCATTTCGTTACTACGTTCCTTGTAACGGTAGTATATACCATATTGCATATTCGTTCCGTTCCTTTATAACGTTAATATCTACCATAATACATTTTGTTACGTTCCTTGTAACGTCAATCTATAACATATTGCATTTCGTTACGTTACATGGATACCAGCAGTTGAAACATACTCTTCCTCCTACAAAATGGAACGTACCGTGTAACGCAAATTGGGTACGTTACGACTCCCTGCCTCACATTCCACTTCTCCAAATTTCTTAGTAACGAACTCTGAGTGTCTTGAGTTTATAAAATATAACACTAGCTATTTATTTATACTTGCGCCTCTTTCCTTATATTGAGGTAGATTTGAAGTGCCATTTAGAGGTGCCCATCTTATTCACTGTGCAATCACTTTTACAGCTGCTGTAATGTAAATGCATTGAGAAAGTTTTCTGCATGTTTATGCAGATATGATTAGTGTTTCCACTTTAGTACAAAATAGAAAAGTTATAAGGTTCGTAATTTGTAGTGATGGCAACCGAAGACAAGTACACATAAATAATCACACTCCGGACCTCGTGGCGGAGTGGTAACCGCATCGCGATAAGATGCCAGGGGTCCCGGGTTCGAATTCCGGCCTGGGCATGGATGTTTGTTCATTGTCCATTTTTCAATTTCATCATATCATCACTCATCCCCATCTTCTCAAATTAGCCAAAATGGCAGAAAAGCTAAGTAAAATAAACCAAATCAATGAATCAAGATAAGTAATCACCATTTTATATTATGACCATATGTAACAGCGATGCTCGAGAATGAGACAATCTCCGATTTTCACAGACCTCTTGAATACACATGGACGATTTTGTAGTAAATGCTCTGGACAGGCGCAGAATGCATTGCGTTCTGTTTATTCTATGTTTACTAATATCACTCATCCTTACAGTAACTCTCACGAAAACAGGTAAAGGAGAGAATTTAGATAAACACATCGCCAGACAATAGTATTGCTATTGATAATACATACGTCCAACTAATAAAATTATGCATTCATATTGATTGACGTTTTAAGTCCACTTTATGGAGAGTAAGGCTAACCGGGACTGGACCTACAGTTTAAAGTGGGATCCGAACCACTATGTGCCTCCACCGGGTATCGAACCCTGGACCCCTTGATTACAAGGCGACAACGCTACCACTCCGCCATCGGGGAGGCCTAGAAACCATTTTAGAAATCAAAAGATTTAAAATAAGAAAGTCACAGGAACTCGAAATGAACACTTTATTAAAAAAAACAAATGGAGACAGAAACCAGTGCAGGATTTTGTTTGCCTATTTTCGTAACCAAGAGGTAAATATGTGATCTAAAGTGAAACAAAACTGATTAAGATATAGTAAGTGCTATGTGATCTTCGGTGAAAGATCGTTAATGCTATCTTTGGAAATTGATGTGAAGTATAATGATTAACACACTTATCCGAAGCGTGGGCTAACTCAAACGAAACACTGACCATTTATTGTTATCGAATATTGTCACGCAGCCCCGTACCCAGTTTTTTTGAGGGGGGAGCCAAGCCCGAAACCTTCGTTATACTGTCCATATATATATATATATATATATATATATATATAATTGTCATGAAATAGATGTCAATTATTAATATCATTAATTAATTAATTAATTTATATATATATTTATATTTATAAACTAGCAAATTAATTCCTTTAACGACTGGTTCAAAATGTTAAGAAATTAGAAGATAGGTAAAATGTTTTTAATAAGTGTTCGATATTATTTAATTATTACTTTATATTAAAAATGAAAAATAAATTTTCATACTTTTATTGTGTCTTTATGATGGTGTAAATCTGTTAATGGTCTCTCGAAAGGAAATATTTCCTTATCAGAGTTGTAGCTAGAGATTTCAGCGCCCAGGACGAGAATGATTCTCGCACCCCTGCACCGAATTTGCATCCCCCTACCTAGATGCAGCTGACATACTTAGACATGTAGAAATTGTATGTATTGTACTTAGCCTACTCTTTTCCGCTGAATACGATGAAAGGAAAACTTAGCATTCAAGAAATGTGGCTAATAAAAGGACATCCCACACCATCTTCATTGAAGCAGTGTGTGTTATTGTTCACATCTGTAAAATCGATTGCAAATTAAAGAACTAGGTGGAGGGACAAAAAATTAGAAACTTTAAGAAGACATTAGTTTCCTATTAAATTAGCATGTAAATTATTTTTTCCCGACGAAAGGAGATGAGAAATGGAGGAGAAATAACAAGTTGGTCTAATTTCTATGTTCCCAGGGGCCTAGGGTGACAATTACAACCACCTTCGCAGCTATGGCTCCATTTCTCACTAGTCCAATTTGATATAATTTTAAAATCTTATCTATGACTGAAGCAGTACGTTCTTACCCCATGCTGATACCAGCCCTAAAGAGAGAGAGAGAGAGAGAGAGAGAGACAACAAAAGATGTTTGCAACATTCACACACAGGCTGACATCATTCTTTGTTATTCCTTCTTTGTATGTGTTTATGATGTTATTCTTAGTAAAGTATGTTTGAAGTCCAAATTAATTGCTTATCTTTCTTCTTATAACACAAACTTTTACCCTCGGATTTTTTTTTAAAAAGAACAAGATCGTTGGTGGGAGGGTGGGTGATCCCCCTTCCGCCATGGGAATTCGTACCCTGAACGTAACCACCAACGATATAGGATTATCCTTATAATGAAGAACATGTCTGAATGTGAATTAACCACAAAAAGAGGACATTTTCCCATGAAGACTGCACATCGAAAAAAGTCAAAGCAGGGAGTAAATATGGTGAACTGTCCCGACCAAATTTAAATATTTAGTAGTTTCTCATAAATTGTTATAAAACTAAAATTACTAAATATAGTAGACTGCAGACTTCTGGAGTCTGCCTCTCTACAGAGACAACACATTCATGTATACAAGAAGAAAATCTAAATTCTTGTAAATCTTCAAAAAATTATTCATGTTATTTTTGTAGGTTTGCATTAAAATATTTCATGGCTTTCTTGGGGGGGGGGGCACGTCCCCTTTGCTGAACGCATTACTTTCGTCTACAAGGCTTTTTTTTAAGGAGGGGCGGGTCTGGTTACTAGAACGACTAGAAAAGGGAAAGTAACCACTAGTGAAATGACGTAGCAGGTGTTTCAGAAATAACTGAGAGGTTATAAAAATAATAATTACTAAAACATTTACAAAAACATCAGATAATATAATATACAGTACAGTCGACACAAGTCTTCTGGAAATTTTTATCATTTTTAAAAATTAGACAAACTCAAATCGTGGATGTAAGTCAGCTCGCCTGGGGATTAAGAAATATAAACGTAGATATCTTCAAAACTCTGTCTAAATAATACTTAGTAGAAAAATCAAATTTGTGCAAGTGAAAGATATTTCAATTATTTTTTTTTGCGAGTGATCATTCAAGGGTTTTACTGTTTGTGTTATTTGCAATTTTACTTTCTGGTTAATCTGTCAGAACAACCGAATCCAAAAAACCAGACAAAGTTAATAATTAGCAAATAATAAAGTAAAAACGAAGATCACAAGCTACAAGAAGGTGTAGGCATCATATTCTGCTAAGCTTCCTCGTGACAACTCCTGCACCATGGCCGTTGGTGTAAGAAGTCATATTTGGGGCTGGAGGAAGCGTGACAACTTTTCACCTGTGCAAGAGACCGGTGGCCATCCAGCATCGTTAGGAAATTTGGGAGCTACGAATGAGTAACGTCAGCCGGTTACAGAAACATACAATGAAGGGTGTATGGTTCGTCGTGCTGGCCACACACCACCTAATAATTGGTTGGCTGATCTTCCACCTCGGCAGGTGGATGTAAGGCCTGCAGTCTGTAGGTAGACCCTGATTCTCCCGCCTGTTGCGCCACCAGTTGTTACATTGAATTGTTGTTTTAAGTCTACTTTTGGAACAAGGGTTAATCGGGATTGGACCTACCGTTTGAAGTGCGATCCGAACCACTATGTGCTTCCACCGGGTATTGAAACCGGGGCCCCTTGATTACAAGGCGACTACGCTACCACTGCGCCATCTGGGAGGCACAAAATATCACATTTATTATTATTATTATCATCATTCCTCGCGGCAACAACGAATCTTCATGTAGTGAGGAAACTTCAATATGTAGTATTAAATTGTATCTAAAAAAATCAATAAACCGGAACGGTTCTTGGCATTTCTGACGAGACTGAACGGTCCATTTCGAGCACCCAATATTGTACTTCACAGGAATATGTTAACAAAATTTGCAGTGAAATGTTTTTATAGATTGTAGTACTATTGTTAATACAAGTATGTCTCCATAGTTCTTAATGATTTGAATAAATCTCAAAACATACTTTCTATTTTTCTCATTTCAGATCAACGGCCTCTTTTCATTTGTCATCTCAGGATTGTAGAACGCGTTGAAGAAGAGGTACTACCAAGAGACTAGAAAAAGTAAACTTTAGAAGAGACTTATCTCCAGTCAGCAGCCATACTGTGAAGATTGAGATAATTTCTCAGGAGCTCCATTACTTGCATACAAGGTTTTGCGTCAGGCCGTGACTGTAGCTAGGGAGAATGCCAACAGCAGCCTACAAGACCTGCTTCTTTTGTGGGGAAGAAGTGGAGGAGGAAGAATTAGAAAATCATCAATTGATCTGCAGAGTTGAAGAAGTTGAATGTGGGAATGAGTGTGGGTTTAAACTTCCACGTCAAGTGCTGGTCCAACACGTGAATGAGAGTTGCAGAAAAAGAAAAGTCGTGTGTGATCTGTGTAGGGAGATATTTTTACAAGAGGAAATAGAAGAGCACAAGGGTCAGTGTTCACAACAGGTTGCGGCATGCATACTGGAGAGTGGTGAACAAATCGATAACTCTAATTTGTCCGAACACATCAACCAAGATGGTTCCAAAGCATCATCATCAACGTACAACAAACATGAGATGAAATCTGAAATGTGCGTCCATTCCTGCGACATGTGTCTGAAGGAAGTGAAACCAGAGGATATGGATATTTGTCTGAAAGAGGAGTGCAACATGTCTGAAGTGGAGTGCGTGTTTTGCGATTCGTTCGTGCCGGAGGATTCGTTTGTTAAACACTACGGCACCTGCGAATCAGCACTTGTACGCTGTGGAAATGAATGTGGAGAAAAGAAGGCGAGGAAGGAACTTAGTGAACACTATCGAAACGAGTGCCCCAAAGCACTGGTACCTTGTGAGCATTGTGATAAGAAAGTCGAGAGACAGTTATTGGAGGATCACCACAAGGAATGTGTAAAGTTCCCGATTCCTTGTCCTCAAAGTTGTGGTGTTGAAATTGCAAGAGATGACGTGGAACGACATTTGGGTGAAGAATGTCAGAAGCTCTTTCTTGCGTGTGCTTACAAGGAAATGCAGTGCAGCTATGAAGGTTTCCCTGCAGGGTTAATGCAACACATGAAGGGGGAGGTGCAGCTTCACTTGGAACTAACGAGAAGTGCCATCGGTAAGCTCTGTTGCAAAGTTGAAAATTTGGAAATGAAATTGGAGAGTGAGAAGAAGAGAAATGAAGAAGCAAGAGACATAGTAGAAAATATTCAAATGAAATTAGAGAGCGAGATGAAAAGAAACGAAGAATTGCAGATGGAGGTAAAGGTACTAAGACATGGGAGTTTCTTGTGGAAAGTGGAAAACATAGCTGAGGAGATAGTTAAAGCTAAGACAGGAAGAGCTCTGAGAATATTCAGTCCCCCTTTTTACAGCGGTAAACACGAGTACAAACTGAGAGTGATCTTGTTTCCTGATGGTTCTCTTCCTCAAGACAAAGGCTATTTTTCACTTTACATTCAACCATTGTCAGGAGAATATGATTCTCTTTTGAAATGGCCTTTCACAAAACTTGTCAAGATTCGATTAGCTGAACAAAGAACGCAAGGCGAGGACATTGTTGATAGTATTGGTGGATATTGTGGTCATATTTCACACAAGTTTCCTCGATTTGTCTCTCACGAAGTACTCAATAGCAAAAGTTACATTGTACGCGATGCGATTTTTCTGGAAGTATCTGTGGAATAGTGTTATTAAAGCCGAAAAGCATGGTGTAATAAGCATGGTGCTGCAGATTGTAGAGCTCGATATAGTTTTCTGTGTAGGAAATGTATAGTGTTTCAAAATCTGGACAACACTAACGTTGATTGCTTATAACACGTAAAGTAGATATATTATTCACACCAGTTTTTCTGCATTCTGGAGCCTCACAAAGAGAAATATATATTTAGTACTTTTGATTGCAAATTCATTCAATATAGGAAATTCTAGAAATTCATTAATAGCTCAATTCGGAGTGATTTCTTGCAGATTGTAATTTAAGAAGAAACTATGGCTATGACGAAATATCATCAGTCACTTTTTAGTGAGTGGTGATGTTAATTTGTGGTTTGTGTCCAGTGGAGTTCATTTGATGGGTTTGGAAATATTGCGTTTGTGGTCCAAGTGCAAAAGTAAGAATTTTACATTCGATTGCACTGCAAACACTGAGTGCATATTGGAATCTGCTAACAAAACTCGCTCAACTAAGATAGCGTTCCAACATTTTCAGGTGCCTGAAGAAGGCTTGCAAATAGACAGCTCTAAATTTATGGGATATAATGCAGCAAGAAATACCTTGTTTTCCCCCACTTCTAATGTTTCAAAGAGTTTAATGTAACTGTATTTTCCATAAGACTTCTGTGAGTTTCGTTTCATAAACTGAAAAAAGGACACTATAATAGGCACTATAATAAGAAAACACATAACCTAAGGGACATACTTTCAACAGTGAAAATGAAAATTTTTAAATTTAATTCATTTGATGTACTTTATGTTTTAAACACGCGCAGACACATACATACTGTATATACACACACATTGGTTATGAAAACAGAGAAATAAAGTTCTAACAAATCTTTGTTCTAATCTTTTCTAGTGTGGCTCAGTTTTGACCATGAATACATTATTTTTCTTCCTATCAACTTGAGAGTGGGCACTAAGAAATTTGAGAGTTTAATGACCCCAAACTTCTTTCCAATTTCCAATATTAACAAAAACCATAGAAATTTAGCTGCTTATGCACACTAATGCTGTAATTTTAATTGTCTATAGATGAGGTGGCCTATGTATTATGAAACTTACCGCTTGCACTATGTTGTAATGTCAGATGCAATTATCTTTAAATCCGATCAAGTAGAAATTCACCAGTTCATACACCCTGCGTGGTTGCAGTAACTGCAAGCAAACAGTGAGACAGAAATATCGGATAGATTTGGTTCATTTGATTAGACAGTCCGAACCATGGGCGTAACTTGGGACCTAACTTTGAGGGGGCAGAATTAAACTGGGCCTAATTTCGAGGGTAAAAAGGTAAAGTTCTCCCTTGTGCTTAGCACCACGCCATGAAGGCGTATAGGGGGTGCGGAAGGTAACGCCCCACACTTTCTTGATCCGGTCGTGAGTGGGGGTGATGTGATCAGCATCACGTCCCTGACCGCCTTTACATCCCCAGTGTTTCCTCCAGGTACCCATGTCATTCGACGCTGGGTGGGCGCCGGGGCCGCTTCCAACGTTAGAAAAGTTCCCGGATTTGAACCGGCCGGGGATCGAAAACGGGACCTTGAGCATGGTAGTCAGACGCGTTACAGACTTTTTTTTTAACAAACTTCTATTTTATCAGCATATATACAAAATAGATCTGCTTTCTTACATAAATTCTGTTAAAAGTATTGTATAGAATTTAACATAGTAAGTAATATAGTAAGAGTCCCATTTTCGCTATCTGATACAAGATTTTTGGCGTAAACATGCAGTTGTACCTGTAATACAAATATACGTTTCTTCATATATTAAATACCTGTTTACACTTTCACACCACAAGTATACAATTATTGTTGTCTAAACAACACTAAGGTAGTTTCCAAAATACTCATACATTTTTGGATATTGTAGCATTTTCCATCTGGTTCTTTTTAAATACTGTGTGAACAAAATGCTATTGCTCTCATACTTTTTACAAAATACATAATATATTGTATTAGCTATTAACCAAATTACTGCATTGTTTTTCTTTTCTGGAAAATATTTGAAATCTGGTCTTGTACACATCGACAAGTTTGAAAGTACTGGGGTGCTGTTCGACATATTTGTCCTAGATATGTCGTTAGGCATTTCCAAATTCCCTGTACTCCATTACATGTTACTATTCTATGTTCGGTGGTGTCTATCTCTCCACATATGTGGTATTTATTAGTTGTTAGTCTATTGATATTATGTAAGCGTTAATTAGTTGGTATAATATCATGTATTACATTGTACCAAACACTATACACTGATGTATCCAGAAATTTCTTATTTAAATTTTTCCAAATATTTTGCCATCTGTTATTGGGAAAATGTTTTTCAATGCGGTGAGTCTGTATCTGCAACTGCTTGTGAAACAGTGTATATAAGTATTGAGAGAGTTTTACATCTTCACCTTTTGGCGGTAGCACCACATAACTGAATTCTTGCATCAAACTTCCGGGATATAACCGTCCTTTTTTCAATCTGAGTAGATTTGGCGGCTTTTGGGGTGGAAATTCCTCCGTCCATAACTGTATCCATAATGATGTAATGGAGTCTTCAATGCCATAGAGCGTATAGGATCTTGCCAGGAATAGGGATTTGCATTTGATCTCAATATTTGTGAGCTCCAATCCTCCTTTTAGTTTCATTTGCCATAGATTGGATAGTGGTATTCGAAAAAAATGTCCATACCACATAAACCAACCAATTGCTGAATTCATTATTCTGAGGTATTTTTGATTGATTGGTATCACTTGGGCCGTATAGTTTAATTTACTAAACATATATGTTTGCAAAAACCACACCCATTGTATCATGTTCAACTGTCTGCTGCGCATTTGATAACATTGTATGCGAATGTCTTTCGCTATCTTTTGCCAATTGGATTCTAACATTTGTTCCTCGTCCTTGTGAAAAATTATTCCTAATATTTTAATTTCCTGTACATATGGTATCCCTATATCTAGATATTTTTTCCGAGCCACCGCGACCTAATTTCGAAGGGGCAGAATTAAACGGCCTATTTTTTGTGGAGCAGAATTAAACTGGACCCACTTTCGAGGACGCAGAATTAAACTGAGCCTAATTTCGAGTGGGGAGAATTAAATTGGGCCTAATTTGGAGGGGCAGAATTAAACTGGACCTAATTTCAAGTGGGGAGAATTAAGCTGGGCTTAATTTTTTGGGGTTAGAATTAAACTGGGCCTAATTTCGAAGGGGTAGAATTAAACTGGCTCTACTTTTGAAGGGCAGAATCAGACTAGGGGCCCAATTTTGAGGGAAGAGACTCGAAATGTTTTCCATTCCACAGAAACAGCTTCCAGGATTATTTACTAAATATCTGTGAGCCGTGGCGTTTGCGAAATTACAAATATTGATTACGTACCTTGCTCCTCAGGCCCCTAAGTTGTAAATAATAATATAACCGAAAATTTTGGGGGTTGGTGCCCCCATTGCCCCCGCCAAGTTACGCCTATGGTCCGAGCTATCATATTTTGATATTTTTAAACAGGTAGTTAAATAAAATTAACTCATTTTTAACTGAATAGGCAACATTATATCATTCCCTTAATTAAGTTCGCCTACTTTCTAGTTATGTCGCTCAATAATATTGCTGAACTCTAATGTTACTCTCCTATTCGACCATTCTTCAAGAAGACATCAAGCTGTGTGTACGAAAGTTTGAATAAACATGAAAGACTTACACAAATTATCTATCATAGAAGGATGGTGTTGCATAGAGTGCAGTAAGGAAGAGCACTGCATCGTGCCATGAAGGAATTTGGCGGGGATGAGGGTAGGGCACCACACATTCCCGATCTCGGCCATACTGTAGGTGACTTGAATATCTCATCCCCTTCGTAGAGTACTAAGTAAATTGAGAGTAGACACGCTAGTTCATTTCATGTGCTTGGAATTTAACTTATGTTAGTTGGAAATTGAAAGCCGAGAAGATTTTAATTGTACTTGATATCCCACATTATTTTTAAAGATCCAGTATTGTACCATAAATTTTATTTTTCTAAGGATCTGAACCTGGATATGTATTACATCCATTATTAATAAAAAAATATAAAGGAGAGAATAGTAAAATATATACTCATTGTTTTATTACATTCATTGTAATTTCACTTTGAAAATATTATCGTGAAATCAACTTTTAGGATAACTTAAGAAAATGTACTTGAAATTTTTTTGCTTATTTAATTGTTACGTGCTTACTTGCAAATTATATATTTGCATTACTATTATTATTAAATACTCCATATCAGTGGTTCTCATCCTCCCGATCCCAACAATTTTACTTTCAATTTTTGCTAATTTGTTTCAAATGCATATATTAATTAATTAATAAGTCTGCACCTTTGAAATTGAAGATTAATACATATATCATGGCATAATTATACAGAGAATTTGTTCCATTATGTTTAACCATGTTGACAAATATCAAATTAGAGTTAAAATACTTGTCAACTACAGAATGATTAAATTAATAAATTTAATTTGGAAGTCCAATTTTTTGTTCTGATGTTGCATTTTGAACTCCAAAAATTCCTATTACTCATAATACTTTCAATACAAAATATATTTCCCTCAAAATTCCTGCACATACTAAACAGACAAATTTTAGGAACCCATCTCGGGGCCCTGTATAATTGAATACAGGGTCCGATACGGGAACGCGGTTGAGAAACACCACTCAGTTCAAGTGGATCAAATGTTCCTGCACGGGTCAAGTGTTGTGACTGACCCCTTCACTTCTAATTTTTTCTGTAAGGTTACTCCACTTAAAGACCGCAAAACTCTCATTTGTGAACAATTTGTTCAAGTTTTATCGTGTAGACGAAGATTGAATGATTGATTTGCTTTATTTCACTTCTCTTTTTATGCAACTTCTAGCTAATTTGCGAAGATGGGGATGAGTGATGAATCGACGCTCACAAACACGCTTGCCCAGACAAGGATTCGAACCCGCGATCCCTGGCTAACCACTGAGCCACGAATGCCGGCATGCGTAGACGAAGAGTCCAACATCCGCTACCAAATAGAAAGTAAGCGATACGTGCCATGGTCTTGCTTGCAGAGCTGCTGCTTTTTACTTGCAAAATGTTTTAGGCCAATAATGAATTGTATAATGTTTTTTCAGTTCGAAAAATATATTCATTGTTTCACCTTATACAATATCCACCTTATACAAGGTGCAGCACAATTCATTAGACAGTTTGAAATTCCAAAACTATGTATTGTAATATAAACTGTTGATCGAACACTTATATTGCTACAAGGTACATACAAAAGCATTTCATTTGGTGTTTACGATTTGAAAATAATGTCAGTGAGATGAGCTCCATTGTTCTGCAAAGATATCTCTGCACGCTGCACAACAGATTCCATCGTCTTGCGCAGCAACTCCAGTGGATTGTTCTGAATTTTAGCTCTTCGGTAGTGTGGGGTCGATTTACGTACACCATTGGTTTTAAATATCTCCACAAGAGAAAATCACATGGATGGAGCATGAAGGCCATGTGCAGTCACCATTACGTGACATGACTCAGTAGCTGAGTCATTGTTCTTGACACAGCATACGCGCGGTGCTCACTTGACCAGACCTCCATGTCTACTGAAGGCTTTGCGCTGCTTCACAACAGCACGCTATCTATGGCAGACGTGAATGGCGCTAATTTCAAACTGTCTAATGAATTCTGCCACTCCATGTACAAGCAATAGCAGGGTTCACACTGCAGTGACAGGGGTCTCTTCATTTTGTAAGAAAGCTTTCACCGCGGATAGTAGTTATGTACCCCCGTTGAGTCCGATAAATCAATTGATTGGAAAAGATCGATCAAAGATCAATTGATGACGTAGCGCTATTGTTCTTTTTTGTCATAAAAGGGGCGTGGCTTATTTTGTAAGGGTGAATTTGATTGGTTGTGACGTCATAAATGGGCGTGGCTTATTTTGTAAGGAGTGTTTTGATTGGTTGATGGAATTCGGGTTTTTCCCGTGACGTCGGGAGTTTCCGGCGTCTGAAAACAGATGGCGTTGATGAGTCAGAAAGTCTGGGTTGGGAGGAGGAAAAGTAGGCGACGCGGTGACGGTTGGTTTTCTCGTAATTGGAGTACGTGTTTCCGGTGTCTGAAAACAGATGGCGTTGATGAGTCAGAAATTCTGGGAATTTGGTTGTTTCCGTTGTTTGAAGAGAGATGGCGTTCATGAGTCATTTATCTTTGATCGATCTTTTCCAATCAATTGATTTATCGGACTCAACGGGGGTACATAAACGTGGGAGTCACGTGACTTTGTGACGTCACAAAATGGAAGTCACGTGACCAGATTATATTAGTAAATTGTTATTAATTGAAATATTAGGATTATTATTATTATTATTATGAATTGTTTTAATTTCTGTGACGCCATTTTGTTTTTGTTATGTTATTTTGGTGTGTGACGTCATATATAAATTGGAGTACGTGTTTCCGGTGTTTGAAAACAGATGGCGTTGATGAGTCTGAAATTCTCGGATTATTATTATTATTATTATTATTATTATAAATTGTTTTTATTTCTGTGACGACATTTTGTTTTTGTTATATTATTTTGGTTTGTGACGTCATATATAAATTGGAGTACGTGTTTCCGGTGTTTGAAAACAGATGGCGTTGATGAGTCTGAAATTCTCGGATTATTATTATTATTATTATTATTATTATGAAATGTTTTAATTTCTGTGACGCCATTTTGTTTTTGTTACGCTATTTTGGCGTGTGACGTCATATATAAATTGGAGTACGTGTTTCCGGTGTTTGAAAACAGAAGGCGTTGATGAGTCATTCTGGGAAATTCCCCAGTTTTCGTCCTGTAGTCAAAATGTAAGAATTAAAATGCTTTTCAGGCTCTGAAAAGCACAATAATTCAACATATTCCTGAAGATCATCTCTGGTTTGCTTTGGGGAGAAAATGAGTTTCAAAAGAGTATTAGCATTGAACGTGAATTTTTCGAAAAACTGTTTTCGTCCTATAGTCGAAATGTAAGAATTAAAACGCGAAGCCGCTTTTGGAGTTTTTATTTCGTCGAATAAAATGTAGCATAATACTGATGGACCCCCTGTACATGGTGTTTATAAAATGAAAATAACTATTGGTAGTATGAATTGTAAATAAAGTAAAATGTGTAAAATGTTCTGAATTTTCAAGCTCTTATTTCGCCGAATAAAATACAGCATAATACTTATGGATCCCGATGTACATGGTGTTCTTAAAATGAAAACAAATATTGGTAGTATGTATTGTAAATTGAGTAAAATGTGTAAGTTTTCTCTGAATTTTGAAACTCTTATTTCTAAGAATTAAAACGCGAAGCCGCTTTTGGAGTTTTCATTTCGTCGAATAAAATGTAGCATAATACTGATGGACCCCCTGTACATGGTCTTTATAAAATGAAAATAACTATTGGTAGTATGAATTGTAAATAAAGTAAAATGTGTAAAATGTTCTGAATTTTCAAGCTCTTATTTCGCCGAATAAAATACAGCATAATACTTATGGAGCCCGCTGTACATGGTGTTCTTAAAATGAAAACAAATATTGGTAGTATGTATTGTAAATTGAGTAAAATGTGTAAGTTTTCTCTGAATTTTGAAACTCTTATTTCGTCGAATAAAATACAGCATAATACTTATGGAGCCCACTGTACATGGTGTTCTTAAAATGAGAACAAATATGGGTAGTATGTATTGTAAATTGATTAAAATGTGTAGGTTTTTCTGAATTTTGAAGCTCTTATTTCGTCGAAGAAAATACAGCAAAATACTTATGGAGCCCACTGTACATGGTGTTCTTAAAATGAAAACAAGTATTGGTGGTATGTATTGCAAATAGAGTAAAATGTGTAAGTATTGTCCAAGTAATAAATAGAGCGGTGTTTACATACAAAAGTAATGTTATTATTATTGCGTTGCACTATACTATGAATATTGTAAGAAATAATGCTGATTTAGAAGCCGCTTTTAATTTTGAAGCTCTTATTTCGTCGAATAAAATACAGCAAAATACTTATGGAGCCCGCTGTACATGGTGTTCTTAAAATGAAAACAAATATTGGTAGTATGTATGTATGTAGTATGTAGTACAAATATTGGTAGCATGTAGAGTAAAATGTGTAAGTCGTGTCCGAGTAATAAATAGAGCGTTGCACTATACTATGAATATTGTAAGAAATAATGCTGATTTAGAAGCCGTAAAATGTAGCATAATACTGATGGACCCCACTGTACATGGGGTTTTTAAAATGAAAATAACTATTGGTAGAATGAATTGTAAACGATGATGATTCTGGTAACTTCACAATCCGCTAATCCTTTATATACCACCCTTCCGATCTACGTCATCGATACACATTGCTCGCATCCGTTCCCGCAAAGCGTCCAACGCCCACGTGCCTCTCCTATCTTCTTCCTGTCCTGGTACACTATACACAGTCACTTCTTCCGCGAAACCTACTCGTTTTGCACTCTTTATTTTCTTTACATCTAGACTCCCCGACTCCTTTTTCTCTTTTTGCTGTTTTTCCTCCATTATATGCTAGCAGACTTTTATTCTCCTTTTCTTTGACAGTATGATGATGTCATAACCTCTTCTTTTCACCAGACACATTACCATTTCACCCACCCATCCCAACAAACACGCCACACATATCAGTCACTAATTCCAAGAATTGTAGCTATACACTCACACACTATCTGCTCTCATCCATTAACACCCGGGAAAACCTATCACCACACGGACAAAGACATCACACCAAAGCCGTTCGTAACAAACACCATTTGTTTTTGTCCATTAACAGTCTGCAACCCTTGGCTCCATTCCAAGGTCAAGGGTCAAGAAGTATATATTACATACGTATATATATTTATAGAATACTTTTTTCCGCAAATTATATAACCGATATTATAATATGCACCCTTATTAGTGGAGAGCTCAGTGCATAAAACGGATTTTCAACATCAGTTCAATCCGGCACCCGATAGATCGGACACTTTATACCATGCCCTCGTATATTTCTGTACAGATCAGCCTCGGTGCATAAAACGGATTTCGAATACCAGTTGAACCCGTCATTCGTTAAGAGTCTGGATATGAGATCACGGCGTTTTTGTGTGAGGCACAACAGTTCCTTGATGGTGTTTGCAGGAGTTAATTGATGATTGTCGCAGGAGTTCCTTGTTCCGTGTCGACTCAACTTCTTCAACGAGGAACGAGTGATGCCTTTTAAATGAATATAACGTAAAATGTGAAATGTCCTACGGATTGAACTAGTGTTTGAAATCCGTTTATGCACCGGGGGTAATCGGTACAGAAATATACGACGGCGTGGTAGAAAATGTGGAATCCTCTTAAGGGCTGATCGATTGATTGAACTGATGTTTGTAATCCGTTTTATGCACCAAGGGTGATCGAAACAGAAATATACGGGGCTTGGTATAAGTTGTCCTATATAGTGATTGAGTGACGGATTGAACTGATGTTTGAAACCTCTTTTATGCAGCGAGGATGAACCGTTTTATGCACCGAAGCTGATTGATACAGAAATATACGAGGGTATGGTATATTTTTTGAAAATTTAAAATCGCTGTATCTCATCTACTAATTGTGTTCTTAAAATGAAAACAAATATTGGTAGTATGTATTGTAAATAGAGTAAAATGTGTAAGTTTTTCTGAATTTTGAAGCTCTTATTTCGTCGAAGAAAATACAGCAAAATACTTATGGAGCCCGCTGTACATGGTGTTCTTAAAATGAGAACAAATATTGGTAGTATGTATTGTAAATTGAGTAAAATGTGTAAGTTTTTCTGAATTTTGAAGCTCTTATTTCGTCGAAGAAAATACAGCAAAATACTTATGGAGCCCACTGTACATGGTGTTCTTAAAATGAAAACAAATATTGGTGGTATGCTTTGTAAATAGAGTCAAATGTGTAAGTATTGTCCAAGTAATGAATAGAGCGGTGTTTACATACAAAAGTAATGTTATTATTATTGCGTTGCACTATACTATGAATTTTGTAAGAAATAATGCTGATTTAGAAGCCGCTTTTAATTTTGGGGTTCTGATTTCGTCGAACAAAATGTAGCATAATACTGATTTTAATACGCTTTCTCTTATTGCCTCGAACGCGTTCGAGGCATAAGAGACGAATTTTAAAGGCGCGTAGGCGGTTGTTTCCAACTTTTAAATGTTTATATTGTGTAAGGAATGTGCTATCAGATTAAAATGTGAAGGTACGTGCCAATGGTGGTAGTGGGAAAATGTTGAGAATGAAAGAGATTATATTTTTTACTGCACTTTTGCGTTTTCTTTTCCATTCGATTCACACAGATCTGCGATAAAGCAATTGAACACAACACAAAACCTTTGATTAGCAGAAAACTGAACAGTAAACTGAGTTTTGACTACAAGTTTGAAAATATTAAAGGGATCCCTGGTTCGATACTCGATGACATTCGCCTACGGACATCTTTTTTTCCCCTTATATGTATTTTTCGTACCTTGATAAGAAAAACCGTTGGAACAATCTGGAGGACTTAATAGTGAATAGGGAAAACAGTTGGGAATGAATGGACGTAAGAAATGGGCGTGTGTTGAATTTGATCAGAGAACAAACTTTTTATAATATTGAGCATGAATTATTATCCGAAAATGTTCCAGGGCGAATTATGTTTTTGGAAATTGAACAGTTTCTACACGTCATGTGATATATTGTTACAAATCGGATGATTGGTAATTGAAAAATGTGTCAAGACGGATTTGTTATCACTTAAGTGATATTTGGTGAAATATGGAGTATTGGCACGCCATACTGGGAAAGAAATTGCAAAAGGACGCATATGAATTTTTTAGATAAGGTATAGTTTGTGATGTCATGTGATCTATGTTTTACCACTTTTATATTATCGCGAAAGTAAAGGAATAGTGGTAAAGATTGATTGCCTTGGTGTTTTAAGTCCACTTTATGCACAGTAAGGCTAATTGGGACTGGACTTAAAGTTTAAAGCGGGATCCGAATCACTATGTGCTTCCACCGGATATCGAAACCGGGACCCTTTTATTACAAGACGACGAAGCTGTTGCCACTACGCAATCGGGGAGGCCAATAGTGGTAAGAACATAAGTATAGGTAATGTTACTTTCGTCACGTTATGATCAAGGTGGTCCCTTCTTCGATACCCGATGGTGACACCCAACAGCGCTAATAGCTTGTATCTTATGCCTCTCGAAACGCGTTGGAGGCGATAAGAGGAAGCGAATGTTTTAGGTGCGTTGGCGGTTGTTTCCAACTTTTATCGAAGCAGTGTTTTGAGAGGCATAAGATAGGTAAATTTGAAACGTTGAAAAACCTGACCGGAAAATTTTAAAGGGCTCTCCAGCCGGCCCTAATTCAACTAGAGTGAAAGGCAATTGTAGATTCGGAATCTGTACGTCAAGACCTTTCCATAGAGTATATGGACGGTGGTCTACGGTAAAAATAACAAAAACCAAGATGGCGGCCAAGATGGCGGCCCCCATTGCCATAACGAGCTGAGATGACAATTAATTGTATAATATTACATAGTAATCGTGGGTGATGTTTATTGTCAGCTCGTTGTTGTAGGTAAATTTGAAAAGTTGAAAAACCTGTCCGGAAAACTTTAAAGGGCTGTCCAGCCGGCCCTAATTGAACTAGAGTGAAAGGCAATTGTAGATTCTGAATCTGTACGTCAAGACCTTTCCATAGAGTATATGGACGGTGGTCTTCGGTAAAAATAACAAAAACCAAGATGGCGGCCCCCATTGTCATAACGAGCTGAGATGACAATTAATTGTATAATATTACATAGTAATCGTGGGTGATGTTTATTGTCAGCTCGTTGTTGTAGGTAAATTTGAAAAGTTCAAAAACCTGTCCGGAAAATATTAAAGGGCTGTCCAGCCGGCCCTAATTGAACTAGAGTTAAAGGCAATTGTAAATTCGGACCATAGAGTATATGGAAGGGGTCTACGGTCAAAATAACTCTAGAAGGTACCACATTTTCTACCATGTCCTCGTATATTTCTGTTACATTTAGCCTCAGTGTGTAAAACGGATTTGAAACAACGGTTCAATCCGTTATTCGGTCGGCCCCTCAAAAAATATCACATTTTTACAATGCCCTCTTACATTTCTGTTCCGATTAGTCTCTTTGCATAAAACAAATTTGAAACATCGGTTCAATCTGTCATTCGAAGAGACCTTCAACAAAATACCACATTTTCTACCACGCCCTCATATATTTATGTTTCGATTAGGCGTAGTGCATAAAACGAATTTGCAATATCGGTTCAATCCGTCACTTGTATAGCTACAATTCTCGGAATTAGTGAGTGATATGTGTGGCGTGTTTGTTGGGATGGGGTGGGTGGAACTTTAATGTGTCTGGTGATTAAGAAGAGGTTCTGAGCTGATCATACTGTTAAAGAAAAGGAAAATAAAAGTCTGCTAGCATATAATGGAGGAAAAACAGCAAAAAGAGAAAAAAGAGTCGGAGAGTATAGATGTAAAGGAAATAAAGAGAGCAAAACGAGTAGGTTTCGCGGAAGAAGTGACTGTGTATAATTTACCAGGACAGGAAGAAGATAGGAGAGGCACGTGGGCGTTGGACGTTTTGCGGGAACGGATGCGAGCAATGTGTATCGATGACGTAGATCGGAAGGGTGGTATGTAAAGGATTAGCGGATTGTGAAGTTACCAGAATCATCATCGTTTACAATTCATACTACCGATAGTTATTTTCATTTTAAAAACCCCATGTACAGTGGAGTCCATCAGTATTATGCTACATTTTGTTCGACGAAATCAGAACCCCAAAATTAAAAGCGGCTTCTAAATCAGCATTATTTCTTACAAAATTCATAGTATAGTGCAACGCAATAATAATAACATTACTTTTGTATGTAAACACCGCTCTATTCATTACTTGGACAATACTTACACATTTGACTCTATTTACAAAGCATACCACCAATATTTGTTTTCATTTTAAGAACACCATGTACAGTGGGCTCCATAAGTATTTTGCTGTATTTTCTTCGACGAAATAAGAGCTTCAAAATTCAGAAAAACTTACACATTTTACTCTATTTACAATACATACTACCAATATTTGTTTTCATTTTAAGAACACCATGTACAGCGGGCTCCATAAGTATTTTGCTGCATTTTCTTCGACGAAATAAGAGCTTCAAAATTCAGAAAAACTTACACATTTTACTCAATTTACAATACATACTACCAATATTTGTTCTCATTTTAAGAACACCATGTACAGCGGGCTCCATAAGTATTTTGCTGTATTTTCTTCGACGAAATAAGAGCTTCAAAATTCAGAAAAACTTACACATTTTACTCTATTTACAATACATACTACCAATATTTGTTTTCATTTTAAGAACACAATTAGTAGCGGAGATACAGCGATTTTAAATTTTCAAAAAATATACCATACCCTCGTATATTTCTGTATCAATCAGCTTCTGTGCATAAAACGGTTCAGCCTCACTGCATAAAAGAGGTTTCAAACATCAGTTCAATCCGTCACTCAATCACTATATAGGACAACTTATACCAAGCACCGTATATTTCTGTTTCGCAATCGATCAGCCCTTCAGAGGATTCCACATTTTCTACGACGCCGTCGTATATTTCTGTACCGATTACCCCCGGTGCATAAACGGATTTCAAACAATTGAAAATAAAGAAAGTAGGAAACCACCGGTCCTAGAACAATTAAACCTCGTTCACCGGAACGAGGAGTTCACTCCGAGTCCAACAAGCTATCAACAATTCTCCTAGCTCAATTAGTAGCGGAGATACAGCGATTTTATATACCCTACCCTCGTATATTTCTGTATCGATCAGCTTCGATGCATAAAACAGTTCATCCTCGCTGCATAAAACAGGTTTCAAACATCAGTTCAATCCGTCACTCAATCACTATATAGGACAACTTATACCAAGCCCCGTATATTTCTTTTTCGATCACCCTTGGTGCATAAAACGGATTACAAACATCAGTTCAATCAATCGATCAACCCTTAAGAGGATTCCACATTTTCTACCACGCCGTCGTATATTTCTGTACCGATTACCCCCGGTGCATAAACGGATTTCAAACAATTGAAAATAAAGAAAGTAGGAAACCACCGGTCCTAGAACAATTAAACCTCGTTCACCGGAACGAGGAGTTCACTCCGAGTCCAACAAGCTATCAACAATTCTCCTAGCTCAATTAGTAGCGGAGATACAGCGATTTTATATACCCTACCCTCGTATATTTCTGTATCGATCAGCTTTGGTGCATAAAACAGTTCATCCTCGCTGCATAAAACAGGTTTCAAACATCAGTTCAATCCGTCACTCAATCACTATATAGGACAACTTATACCAAGCCCCGTATATTTCTGTTTCGATCACCCTTGGTGCATAAAACGGATTACAAACATCAGTTCAATCAATCGATCAGCCTTTAAGAGGATTCCACATTTTCTACCACGCCGTCGTATATTTCTGTACCGATTACCCCCGGTGCATAAACTGATTTCAAACACTAGTTCAATCCGTAGGACATTTCACATTTTACGTTATATTCATTTAAGAGGCATCACTCGTTCCTCGTTGAAGAAGTTGAGTCGACACGGAACAAGGAACTCCTGCGACAATCATCAATTAACTCCTGCAAACACCATCAAGGAACTGTTGTGCCTCACACAAAAACGCCGTGATCTCATATCCAGACTCTTAACGAATGACGGGTTCAACTGGTATTCGAAATCCGTTTTATGCACCGAGGCTGATCTGTACAGAAATATACGAGGGCATGGTATAAAGTGTCCGATCTATCGGGTGCCGGATTGAACTGATGTTGAAAATCCGTTTTATGCACTGAGCTCTCCACTAATAAGGGTGCATATTATAATATCGGTTATATAATTTGCGGAAAAAAGTATTCTATAAATATATATACGTATGTAATATATACTTCTTGACCCTTGACCTTGGAATGGAGCCAAGGGTTGCAGACTGTTAATGGACAAAAACAAATGGTGTTTGTTACGAACGGCTTTGGTGTGATGTCTTTGTCCGTGTGGTGATAGGTTTTCCCGGGTGTTAATGGATGAGAGCAGATAGTGTGTGAGTGTATAGCTACAATTCTTGGAATTAGTGACTGATATGTGTGGCGTGTTTGTTGGGATGGGTGGGTGAAATGGTAATGTGTCTGGTGAAAAGAAGAGGTTATGACATCATCATACTGTCAAAGAAAAGGAGAATAAAAGTCTGCTAGCATATAATGGAGGAAAAACAGCAAAAAGAGAAAAAGGAGTCGGGGAGTCTAGATGTAAAGAAAATAAAGAGTGCAAAACGAGTAGGTTTCGCGGAAGAAGTGACTGTGTATAGTGTACCAGGACAGGAAGAAGATAGGAGAGGCACGTGGGCGTTGGACGCTTTGCGGGAACGGATGCGAGCAATGTGTATCGATGACGTAGATCGGAAGGGTGGTATATAAAGGATTAGCGGATTGTGAAGTTACCAGAATCATCATCGTTTACAATTCATTCTACCAATAGTTATTTTCATTTTAAAAACCCCATGTACAGTGGGGTCCATCAGTATTATGCTACATTTTACGGCTTCTAAATCAGCATTATTTCTTACAATATTCATAGTATAGTGCAACGCTCTATTTATTACTTGGACACGACTTACACATTTTACTCTACATGCTACCAATATTTGTACTACATACTACATACATACATACTACCAATATTTGTTTTCATTTTAAGAACACCATGTACAGCGGGCTCCATAAGTATTTTGCTGTATTTTATTCGACGAAATAAGAGCTTCAAAATTAAAAGCGGCTTCTAAATCAGCATTATTTCTTACAATATTCATAGTATAGTGCAACGCAATAATAATAACATTACTTTTGTATGTAAACACCGCTCTATTTATTACTTGGACAATACTTACACATTTTACTCTATTTACAATACATACCACCAATATTTGTTTTCATTTTAAGAACACCATGTACAGTGGGCTCCATAAGTATTTTGCTGTATTTTCTTCGACGAAATAAGAGCTTCAAAATTCAGAAAAACCTACACATTTTAATCAATTTACAATACATACTACCCATATTTGTTCTCATTTTAAGAAAACCATGTACAGTGGGCTCCATAAGTATTATGCTGTATTTTATTCGACGAAATAAGAGTTTCAAAATTCAGAGAAAACTTACACATTTTACTCAATTTACAATACATACTACCAATATTTGTTTTCATTTTAAGAACACCATGTACAGCGGGCTCCATAAGTATTATGCTGTATTTTATTCGGCGAAATAAGAGCTTGAAAATTCAGAACATTTTACACATTTTACTTTATTTACAATTCATACTACCAATAGTTATTTTCATTTTATAAAGACCATGTACAGGGGGTCCATCAGTATTATGCTACATTTTATTCGACGAAATGAAAACTCCAAAAGCGGCTTCGCGTTTTAATTCTTAGAAATAAGAGTTTCAAAATTCAGAGAAAACTTACACATTTTACTCAATTTACAATACATACTACCAATATTTGTTTTCATTTTAAGAACACCATGTACATCGGGATCCATAAGTATTATGCTGTATTTTATTCGGCGAAATAAGAGCTTGAAAATTCAGAACATTTTACACATTTTACTTTATTTACAATTCATACTACCAATAGTTATTTTCATTTTATAAACACCATGTACAGGGGGTCCATCAGTATTATGCTACATTTTATTCGACGAAATAAAAACTCCAAAAGCGGCTTCGCGTTTTAATTCTTACATTTCGACTATAGGACGAAAACAGTTTTTCGAAAAATTCACGTTCAATGCTAATACTCTTTTGAAACTCATTTTCTCCCCAAAGCAAACCAGAGATGATCTTCAGGAATATGTTGAATTATTGTGCTTTTCAGAGCCTGAAAAGCATTTTAATTCTTACATTTTGACTACAGGACGAAAACTGGGGAATTTCCCAGAATGACTCATCAACGCCTTCTGTTTTCAAACACCGGAAACACGTACTCCAATTTATATATGACGTCACACGCCAAAATAGCGTAACAAAAACAAAATGGCGTCACAGAAATTAAAACATTTCATAATAATAATAATAATAATAATAATAATAATCCGAGAATTTCAGTCTCATCAACGCCATCTGTTTTCAAACACCGGAAACACGTACTCTAATTTATATATGACGTCACAAACCAAAATAATATAACAAAAACAAAATGTCGTCACAGAAATAAAAACAATTTATAATAATAATAATAATAATAATAATAATAATCCGAGAATTTCAGACTCATCAACGCCATCTGTTTTAAAACACCGGAAACACGTACTCCAATTTATATATGACGTCACACACCAAAATAACATAACAAAAACAAAATGGCGTCACAGAAATTAAAACAATTCATAATAATAATAATAATAATAATCCTAATATTTCAATTAATAATAATTTAATAATATAATCTGGTCACGTGACTTCCATTTTGTGACGTGACAAAGTCACGTGACTCCCACGGTTATGTACCCCCGTTGAGTCCGATAAATCAATTGATTGGAAAAGATCGATCAAAGATAAATGACTCATGAACGCCATCTCTCTTCAAACAACGGAAACAACCAAATTCCCAGAATTTCTGACTCATCAACGCCATCTGTTTTCAGACACCGGAAACACGTACTCCAATTACGAGAAAACCAACCGTCACCGCGTCGCCTACTTTTCCTCCTCCCAACCCAGACTTTCTGACTCATCAACGCCATCTGTTTTCAGACGCCGGAAACTCCCGACGTCACGGGAAAAACCCGAATTCCATCAACCAATCAAAACACTCCTTACAAAATAAGCCACGCCCATTTATGACGTCACAACCAATCAAATTCACCCTTACAAAATAAGCCACGCCCCTTTTATGACAAAAAAGAACAATAGCGCTACGTCATCAATTGATCTTTGATCGATCTTTTCCAATCAATTGATTTATCGGACTCAACGGGGGTACATAACTACTCGGATGCACTACTAACAGACCGAGGCGACACGATGCAACACACTGAGAAAGCCACCCAGTCCAAACGACGCGTCGGGCTGGTCTTCTCAATTCTGTTCGAAATGTTGCATTGGTTACTGATGGTCGGTTTCCAAGAGACACGTGTCGACTGTCGCTTTGATCTGAAATCTCCCTTAAGCAAGCCATCCATTGACAAGGGAAACGAGAGGGAAATGCTCCCAGCCCATTGGTGAGACCCTGCAACCGACAAAAACTGGAGTCAAGTAGTTGCACACTTGCGGCTGAAAAATCAACGCTTCTCGTTTTTCGCTGGGACTTCTTGGCTTTGCCTATCCATTGCATTCTGTCCATTTCTCGCGGCAAGACCCCTGACTCCTGTCCTTTCAAAACATAGAGCTGCTTGTTTCGATGTTACCAAGTGCCCTTTTTAAAAATTGCTTTAAAACTGAACGACAGGGAAAATTATAGAAAAGTGTATACACATGTAGAAAGGTTAATATTTCTGGGAGAGGGGTCCGAACCAAGTTTCTCAGAATAATAATAATAATAATAATACTATATAATACGTGGAAATAATATAATAATTAAATTAAACGTGCGTCATTGCACCATAAACAATTGGACGAATAATCTCGGAAACATGCCATGCAATTTATTCTGTTCTGAGGAAGGACGTATTTAGGGAGGGGTCCGGACCTTCCCCCCCGAAAGCCTTACGAAGTACATCAATTAAATAATGAAAATTGACTCGTTTAGTATTTATTGTATCATTAATGTTATTTATTTCCTGTGAACATATTTGGAAGCAAAGATTATATTCATCATACACGGCTTTGAAGGACAATAAAAAAGAAGATTTGTGCACATTAATACTTATGAAAATATGCATAAAATATTAATCTGGAACTTTACTTCTTGTCAACTGCATGTAACATTCATTTTCGTTATTCAATAAATATAAAGAATTTATAGGTTTTGAAAAACTCGATATGCTGACCAAGGCAGAAAATTTATTTTATTTTAAAACATAAACTAAAAGTAACGTTTCAACCTTCTAGCAAGGTCTTCTTCAGACTCTGTACCCAGTACAAATGAAACAAGGTACAAAACAGAAATCACTCCCCTCCAGACACAAGTTTATTAGAAAGTTGTTTTCTCTCTAGAACATTCCAGCAGGTGGCCTTCCCTTGTCAAATGTACTTTCACGTGACAGGCGATTTGGATGAACATTTTCTTTCATCTGGAAAGTGGTTTGACTCTTTTTCTCAAGTTCTTTCTTTCTTCATTCCTCTTCCTTCTTCTCTCCTCTTTTGCTCTTGTTCTTTCCACTCTTTCTAACACCTTTTTCCATTCTTTGTTTATCTTCAGTCCCCCATTCCAGTTCATTGTGTCTTCATCTCCTTTCTTCTCTATTTCTTTGGCCTACTTCCATTTTCTTACTAGTACTCTCTTCTCCCTTCCTATCTCTCGTGTGCTTAAATATCGAATTTTTTTCTCTCTTAAGTCGTACATCATCCATATGTTGTTTCAACCTGCCTTTTAGCCTCTTTTTTTTCTCCTATGTACACACTCTGACATTCTTTACGCTTCACTTCGTAGTAAATCCCTTCTTCTTCCTCTTCTCTGTTTTCCTTTTTCTTGTTTGCATTCTTCGCAATTCTTAAGATGCTTCTCCATCCCTTCCTGTAAGTTTTAATGGCCGCTAGTAGTATGCAGGCTCCTAAGAACAAGTTATTTTATCAAGAGAAATAAGATAAACTAAGATAAGATTAAGTGATGTCGTGTCGGAGCATGAGTTAACCTAAGTGTGACGTGTTTGCCGTGAGTCTGTCTGTGTCAAGTTTAATCAGATAAGAGTACCCTTTGAGAGTGTGAGTTAACCTAAGCATGATATTTTTGATGATATATGCATAGTTGCAATTGATAAGTTGATTGTAGCGTTTGCGGAGGTTAGTAAACGTAAGTATGACGTTGTGTGTATCGATGAGAAGTTATTGCCTTTGGGAAGCTGATTTAACCTAAGTATGACGTAGTATGCATGTCGCCAGTACGTCTGGGATGGAGTGGAAGTTGTGACGTCAGAATGAGCATGGAAGTTTTTAATGTTGTAGGATATGAATAAAGATGATCCGTCATTTTGTTTTTTTCTCTATTCGGAACAATCTGTGATTGGTTGTTTTTGTGGCGTCATGTGGGGTGATGTGTTGGTAAGGGTACCTGCCTCTGTTACTGACGCATGTTCCTGCTTGATGGGACGTTATGACGTCAGAATGGTGATGGGTTTTTTATATTCTTCGCAATATGGGGATGTTTCCGCCACCATTTTGTTATATATTCTGAATTCGGAACAAGTTGTGATTGGCTGATTGCTTTGTTACGTTTTTCTTGTTGTCAGGCTGGCTGATAGTTTCGATGCAAGTCTGTACAAGTTGTGTGACGTAGATATTTTCATCTGGCTGTTGCAGTGTGCAAAGGAAGAGAGGATTAGTTCTTTCCAAGTATTAATAGGAGTTGGTTGTGTTGTATTCGCAGTTGTGTTTGGAATTTAGTTATGAATTCTGCATCCGGAAAAGTTGTTGCCAAGAAAGGTGGAGTAAAGCGTCATCAGGAAGATGGGAAGCATGCAAAGCAATTGAAGAGGAAGGCATTTCGGAAGCAAATGCAAGAGGAAGAAGATAGGACAGAGGAGGAGGACGAGAGACAGAGGAGGAGGATGAGAAGATAGAGGAGGATCGGGAGAATGTGAAGACTCCACGTGAGCCGATTCTACAGGGTTTGTTGGAGGTATGCTATAATTTGAGTGCATCGAAGCAGGTAGTTGTTGGCCTGGATCCTTCCAAAGATTTTTCTACATTTGTGTGTTTAAACCTAGCCAAAAGGGTTCAGTTTTGAATGTTGACAAGTGGAAAACTTTAATGAACGTAAAAGTGATTATTGATGAATATTTCGGGAATGTTAGTGTGCAACGTGCACCTACTATAAAACTTGGTGTGAATGTCCAGAATGTTCGTTTCTGGACTTTCAATGGGATGAGCAAGGAGCCAGTTTCCAACATTGAACATCATTTGTGTGTATGCCTGACCAAAAGGGGGTGGGAATGCTTGGTGAACCTCCGTTGTTGTGTGGATTATGCTGTCATAACTCTGGAGCGAAATGAGAAATCTGTGGCGGAATGGTACGAACGGTATTTATCAACATGTGCCCGGAATGTTAGTGACAGTTGTGATCCTTGCCGATATGATTCACCGTTCCACAGATGCCTTGATGTCTTGATTCTGATTCCGAACGTAAGGGAGGAGGATGTTTTGCGTACACCTTAATTATGTAGTATGTGTGGTTTGGGATCAAGAAGGAACCATCGATAACTGACGGAGCCCGACACCTCTAGAATTTGATCTACTTGTCCCGATTTCTCCCACACCACTTGAGAGATCTGATTCATAGGGTCATTCAACAAAACGCATTCTTCACCCATCCTGAAAATCTCCTGCTGGCTTTAATAACCGACCAAAACCCAGGAATAAGAAGTCTTGGTTGGCAAAGAATTAAGAAAGCAAGAGGATTGAAAAAAGGCAAAAGAATTCGCACTTTTGTTTTACCAACCATCAATTTTAATGCAGACCAATACTATGACATGGTTGATTGGGCTTCGTGCTCCCTCCACGAGCCTCCGTTGACCAATAATGTTACAAATGAAGAAGCAGATGACTACATTAAAAACAAAAAATAGCGGAAATTCAAGACTTCCCCTGCCACACACAAGGAGTGGAGCGACTTGTGAAAATTATCACAGAGGCAGCTTCTTCCGTTTTCGGCGCCAGCGCACGTGATGGCTACATCAAAGCGAAATTGGAATCTAGAGAACATATGCCGACATTTCGAACAAAAAGTGACTATAAAGTTCAAGGAGAAAACTAGAAGAAAATCTTGGGCTGCCCCTTAGTAAAATTATGTTTGCCAACATGGGTGGAGCTCGCAGTCCAGCCACCTCCTCGTGGTGAGCTCTGGGTTATTTTCAAAGCATAATAAGCTATGAAAATAAGCGAAGCGCTGGACAGTAATTGAGGAACTGTTAGCAATTAGAAAGTCGAAATATTTTATTTAGTCTTTTATATCGGAAAACCTTTGAATAAAACACAGTCGAAACCAATTGGAAACGATCAATAGAAATAATGGAGTTTTTAGCCTCAAATAGACAATTCTTTAGCAAAAGCATACATAAACAGCATAGGAAACCACCCCTAAGGCAGAATGTAACATATTTGCCATATACAAAACAATAAATGACCATAATGCAGAAAATAAGACACGAAATAGCCTAATAATGACATTTTTGTGAAATTGTTGTGCGTGTTGCATAACCAAATCACTATCAAAACTTCAAGGTCGACCTAAACGACCTCCAAAAAATCTGAAAAAAATCAGACGTGTTTTTGGTCACAAATGGCCACTTTTCCGCACTAGCCACCTTAACATTTCGAAAAAAAGTTTTTTTCGATACACCCTATGCTACAGGCTTTGTAGCTAACTTCCTTTTACACAACAATTCCTGGGGCTACCTTCGACTGGGACACCCTGTAGTTATCGCAGACGAGTTTTTGTCTCGTTCTCAATTTATTTTTAGTTGAGGAACTCGAGAGTAATTTGGAAATATTTAATGACCCACGTTGTGGTGTGCTGATTGATTAATCAGAATTGGAGTGAGAGAAATCTGTAGTTAAGGTCATTCAACACGTCAATTTGTAACTGTGGATGCAAGTTTTCTTTGATTTAGCGGGAAATCAGTCTGCTATTGTTGTAAGTAATAAATGGAAACATATATATTTTCTTCTCGAGTAGGAATCCACAGCCGTTATCCGATCAATCAGTTTCTGTGTTTGAAACTTCTGTCTAGGAAAGCTACATACAATTTGCTTTTAATAACAGCAGCTTCAAAATAACCTATCCATTCTTGTCATGCCAAGTAATGTTTGATTTTTATTTGTTATATTTAACTTTGGTTT
The DNA here is from genome assembly GCF_977018435.1 of Lepisma saccharinum. Taxonomy (NCBI): domain Eukaryota; kingdom Metazoa; phylum Arthropoda; class Insecta; order Zygentoma; family Lepismatidae; genus Lepisma; species Lepisma saccharinum. Next base: position 200,014 of record NW_028143077.1, read on the forward strand.
TCTGCCACTTTTGGCTAATTGCGAAGACGAGGATGGGTGATGAAATGACAAAATTGACGAAAGGACATCAGAAAGAAAATAATACACAGGCTGGGATCGGAAATCTGGACATGTGGCGTCGTCTTGCGCTGTGCTAACCACTCCGCCACGGAGGTTTGCAAAGTAATGTTTGACCATACATTGTTCATGAAATAAAAACATAACATATACAGTGGCTCACATTAGTAATCGAATACGTAGCATTTTGCTGCATTTCTTCACAATATTTCAGTGTGCTAACCACTGTGCCAAGTAATATTTTTATTGACTCATTTTTAGCTACTTCCTTTTACCTACGCTAAAAAAAAGAAATAAAAAAATTGAAAATTAGTCTTTTTTCAACATCTCCATTGAGAATGTAAATGTTCTGTCCATTTTTCATTTTGTCAGAAAACCTTTAAAGTTTGACATTATAGTTATTGGACATTTGTCGCCATTGCACTGAAAGTTTATATCATTGCAAAGACTAATACATCTATCTACCAGATAGAACACTGGAATTTAATGAGATTAGGTAGTTGTTCTGTAATGGAGATAACACAATTCCATTATAACTTTGTCATCCAGTAGCAAAGTAAAATAATCAATCAATTACTTTGATTTCACAATTATTCAAAATGTATCTATCTGTTAAAAGCAAAAGTAAGAACCAAAGTCCAAATGCCAGCAACACTACTACTTCTAAGCAGCTCCTACAAGTGACTGAGATTAGAATGAAAGTTTGTCTTGTCTTAAGTTCCACATGTATGCACAGATAGGCTAATTGGGAGTGGACCTACAATTTAAAGTGGGATTCGAACCACTGTGTCTCCACCAGGAATCGAACCCGGCAAGAATGCAATTGGTTTCTCAAACTCAGATGGCAATTGTAGCTGGTTGAGGGAAATTGTAGGCTTAATTGGCTGTCTTGAGTTTGCATTCTCGTGGCTGCTGCCATATTGTGTAGATGAACGATATACACACTCAATATACCAAAATTACTTGTATGTAGACATCAGACGATAAGATATGAAACAATTGCATCCTGAATAGACCACAGCCAAAATATATCGATTTGTTTACAATTTGGAGATTGAACATTTACATTCTCAATAGACGATGTCTATTATCCCCAGAGCTTGCAACCAGGTAACTTAGGATCAATAAGTAACTGCTGGCACACAAATTTGGAAGTAGTAAATAGTGTATATAGATGAATGAACAGGGCAAAATTTCAATTAACACACAAGTATTGCTTTAAAATATCTTAGCATGCTGTGGAGCAAATTATGGTTTTGCATTACAGGGAAGACACGCGAATACCACTTCTCTCACTCGTGCATGCAGTGATCGAAGTGGTAGTTTGTAGATAGGGTGGACGTTGGAACGAGCCTCGGGAAGTTGTTTATGTTATTGTTTCACATAATTTGTAGGTAGTCACACGTGGTATGAAAAACAGAAAAGTCACACATATAATTCTCTCGAGGCAGTTTGTTTCAAGAACCCACGGACAATAATCGCCATGGGTAAAAAAGTGTAGCTTTCCTGGCAAAGCGTTCTCGGCATGCGAGCCAGCTTAAATCGGGGTTAGCGTCCAATGTTTCGAGCGCATACATTGCTCCCATCATAAGGTAGAGAGCATCCTGATGAGAGCAATGTATGCGCTCCAAACGTTGGACGCTAACGCCGATATAACCTGGCTCGCAAGCCGAGAACACTGTTCGAATCTCCACAGGCATATAATAAAAATGCATCATACCCAAATGACACATCTGGCGTAATACCTAACGTGCCAAATTTTTGGAAATAGTAGATGATAGCGTATGTGTGAGAACCAGAGGGACCTAACTCCAATTTATCAAATTTATAGGAGAGGAAATAATATATTCTTAGGAATATGTCTGACTCTTAAAGTGACTCCGCCTTACAGATAAGAATTAGAAGTGGAAAAATGTCGATTTACTCCAGATACTCTTCAGAGGATTTTTTTTAACAAAACTGAAAACAGCATTTTTGTAGATACGTTCTTCTGATTCCCATAGGACGATAGGTGAAATACATTTCACGTGCGATGATTGAAAGGAGTTGTGTTAAGATGCCAAACATGTAGCTCACAGCCATGCTGTATGAAGAAAGCATAGAGGATAAGCTTGAATCACACTTAATCTAGGCTCACAACAAAGATACCGACTGAGTGACCTCCGCAGGATTTTTTTCAGGGAGGGGCAAGCAAGGTAGTTTTTTTCCAAAGGGGCCAAAAAAGGTGCATGTCCCCTCAATAACAGTGTTGTCTCCTCAAAAAACATTGCTTTAATTTGAAGTGCATGTTAATTATTCATGCAATAATTAACATATATTATTGTAGCTGAAATGAAATTATGTGTGATATACATAATTTTTGGTTGACTTTCATTTTCCAGGGGAGTCGAGCCCCCTCTTCCTTGCCTCTCTTTCGGACGTCCATGCAAAGGTTCTGTTTTTATTTCGCGTCTACCACTTTCGGTTAATCGCAATGATAAAGGATGTGATAGGTGATGGAAGTGGTATAAAGACAATGACACATCCATATTTTCTAGTCCAGGTTCTAATCCGGCATTAGCCAGACCCCGTGGCTGAGTGATAAGCGCATCGCGCTGCGACGCCAGAGGTCCCGGGTTCGAATCCCGCTCGGGCATGGTTGTTTGTAAATGTCCATTCATCAATTTCATCATTTCATCACTCATCCCCATCTTCGCAAATTAGACAAGAGGCACAAAACGCGAAGTAAAATAAAACAAATCAGTCACTCAATCAATCTAATCAGACATTAGACTTCGGAGTGTATTACGCTAACCAATTTGCCACGGGATCGGCTTCTGCGTGTTTGTCTGCTCATCAAATGATTAATTAGTTATTCAAACTATATAGGTAGCAAAGCTATATAATATTAAGAAACAGAAAAAATATCCACTTGACGTCTTGTAGTACTATCATCAACCTACAATTTCATGCTCACAAATCCACACAGAAAACTTCTTGTGGCATTAGTTTTGCGGAATGGCCTTGAGGAATAAAGATCGCCCATTTCCTGGTTCAGCTCGAGACAATTCAGGTTCCTTATCGAAGCTGTTCTTGAGCACGCAGGGTTTCTAACCTACTTCGCCGTAATTCAGTTGTTGTATCTTGATTAAAATGCTGTATTGTAGAGCAAACCGCAGATTAAATAGGAGGAAAAAGATTTTTCCGACGGAAAGTAAGTTGGCAATGCTGCGAACATCCAGGCACTCTTGATAAGGCGCTTGACGAGCGTCGAGTAAACTTTCCTGAAAGCACGACTCCAGTATCGAAGGTCATGCTAAACGTGGATTGGCAACTTTCGGGAGCATGCTGTCTGTCTACACAATTCTACACAAATGCCTGTTTGAAAATGAATCTTCTACTAGCATTTTATTTTTCAAATGTAGTTCTGACATTGTAGTCATTTTACAATTATTTTTATTTGTTCTTATTTTGCTTTGCATTTATGTCACTTTTATAATTAATCGAAACTATGAAGATGGATGATAATTAGATTAAATTGATGAAGAGACACCTAAAAAAGACATTTACAGACCAGGACTCGAACCCGGAACCTAAGGCGGATAGGTTGGGGGGAAGATCGTCAATAACTCCCGGCCACGAACTGGCTTATAACATTTGTAATTTCTCATAAGTATTTTTTGTTCTGTTCATGAAAAATACCTGATTTCGGAAACTTAATTTATAAGTGACATACTTCGTTCCGTGGGGACAAGCCACGTATTGTTTGAGAGGAGGGACACATCTTGTTTATATACTAGATACAATCATGGACTATACTTGAAATGTGAGGTGCTAAACACTACTTTCGGAGATCAGTTGGACATGGCAATTTTGATATACAAGTTGCATTTTCTCAACTCAGATTCATTATGTCCCAATTTTATCCTAATAGACAATCTCGCAACAACGCAAAATGTTTAAATTGACTCGAATTCACAATGACTCATATACAGTGTGTTTATAAATGAACGGTGCGGTTTCAAAAATTAATAATAAATCTATTTATTACCTTACACGGGCAAAATGTACACAGTAAGCAGCGCCAACTGTCCAAGTTTATATAAGTTTTTTTATATTTGTACAAAGATAGAAATCGAGAGGGGACAATGCCCCTCTGTGCCCCCTTTCAGGTGCTCTTGGCCGTCTGGAATAAATAGTGCACGAAAGACGTGAAAACTAAATCCATCTTGAGTATCCTTTTGTCCTGGTACTCTTAGATTCTGCAACCTTTCTTTCTATAGTTCAATTTTGCCCCCCTTACCCCCTAGAATTGATTTCCGTCCAAAGTTGAGGGCCAATCTCCCCTGCGCCCTGCGGTTGCGCCACTGCACCTTCTTCCGCCATTGTTGCTTTGTAAACTTTCATCGGCTTGAAAATACTTCATTTTCTTCAAGAGCATAATATCGTTTAATAACCGGCGATAAGATTCCTCTTTATGGATTAAAGTATAATAATATAGGGGCATGGAAATCTGAAAGGGGGGGCGAGGATGCCCACATCTTCCCTTTAGAAAACGAATGTTAGCTAAAAGTATATATTTCACACGTATAATTTGATTCCAGTCATAGTAATTTACATTAATTATTATAATGGGGATGCAGGAATGCGATAATTTCGAATTCAAGAGGTGTTTCTTGAGGGTGCAACACTATTATCGGGTTAATATGCCCCATGGAAAAATACTTTGCTTGTTCCTGCGTCGAAAATATCGGCAGACGTCCATGATTAGGGGGGGGGTGCAAATCCTACATTTCTACAGTAGTTGGAAGCTTTATTTAAGTTCGAGACAAAAATGTAATTTTCAAATCAGGGTTGTTAAACGTCCACGAACCCATAAATTGAAATGGGTTCCGCTATAAGATCGGAACCTTTTTTATCGCACAGTTTAAATTCGGTCCAAGTTGCGTATTGTTTCATTTCAATATGGAACTTAGACCGTCTTTAAATTGATCCGGAAAGAAGGTCCCTGTGCCGTATTTCAATTGATCCGGAGAAAAGGTTCCTGGAACGAATTGAAATACTTTAAACATAAAAAGGCTCTTTACGGTCCAGATCCATTTATGCTTGCTAATATTCCCTGCTGAACAGGAATTGAATTGATTTAAAATTCCTGACCCTTTGGCAACCCTGGTTGAAATTCATTAATTTACAAACAACCATATTTTTAACGGCTATTTCACATTAATCCCACACGATATACTGAGTATATTTCGCAATGTTCCAAAGAAAGGTAAGAGATTTGGGCTATTCCTTTTTCTTCCTTGATGTTAAATAGATTATATTCGTCACGCGCCTATAACGTTACTAGCTAACATTTGTGAATTGTTCTTTCTTTGTAAAGTTAACATCTACCATCTGAATTTATTTACGTTCCTTATGCAGATGGTATGTACCTAACTGCATTTTGTTCAGTTCCGTTACAGTGGTTTACATTTTGTTACATTCCTATGTAACGTTAATTAACCATGTTGCCTTTCACTTCATTCCGTTAAGGAGGATTGCATTAAATTACGTTCATATGTACCGTTATTTACCACCGTATTGCATTTCGTTACGTTCTTGTAACGTTAGTATATACCACATTGCATTTCGTTACTACCTTTCTTGTAACGGTAGTATATACCGTATTGCGTATTACGTTATGTTCCAATGTGCTCATTTCGTTCCGATCCTTTATGACGTTAATATTTACCATAATACATTTTGTTACCTTCCTCGTAACGTCAGTCTATAACATATTGCATTTCGTTACGTTACATGGGTACCAGCAGTTGAACCATATTCTTCCTCCTACAAAATGGAACGTACCGTGTAACGCAAATTGGGTACGTTACGACTCCCTGTTCCAATGTCCTACCTGTTCCCTACCTTGTTCGGTAATTCTACCAGTTACAAGAATTTTAAAAGTCATCCAGCGATTCTTTTTGAGGACGGAGGAAGAACGCCTCATTCCTGACGGTTTTGGAGCTCCACAGCCCCTTTGGATTCCAGCAGTGTATGTCACCGGTGAAAGAGCTGAAAATCGCCAGGGATTTTCCCCCTCAAGACGCCCCTGCTGCTGTCATGGATTTTCGATACTCACGGCAACCAGAACGACATATCCCCCTTTGGTCGTCTCCGTCCCTGTTCCTATTATCTACCAACAATTGGGACCAGCGAAGCAGCAACGAAAATCCTACCCCACGTGACATCCCAGGATCGGAACATAGTCAAAAACATCAGAAGAAATTTCATCTTACAGAGCAAACCCCCCCCCCCCACACCCAGCTCTAACCTACTTTAGAAGAAACATGAGCATCTTTTATGTACTTCTTCCCTCTTGCTCTTTCCTGCCAGGCAGTGTATCTTAACGACATATTGGAACTTTCGGGGTACAGCCAACGACCCAAATGTGTTGAGAACCCACCCAGGTGGATATGGAACCTGCCAGGCCACCTCTGCAAGCTTCACCCCAGCAGTGGCCATGTTTAGTGTTCCCCTTCTTGGAATGACTGAGGCGTCGCAACCCCTGGTCACCTTACGTACTGTATGCAACGGCACCGTACAGCTCCGTTCTCGTATGCAACCAGCAACATTTTTCTCTCTCTCCCGTGTCGGCATAAGATGTGTGCCGGAAATATTGAATGGCGTGTGCTTTGAACTTTCGGGGGCCTGTCATAACCTACCCCAGCGATCGCCATCCGACAACGCATATTTTGGGGCTTGCAAATGCTACTTGCAGTGGCCCTTCATGGACTACCCTGTGTTCGTCCGCCCCACTGCCAACGTGTTTTCCATCTGCTGAACTGTATCCCTGAACTTTCCGCACCGGGATTCGAACCCGGTCCGCCAGTGCAATTGTGTTCGGTCAAGAACCGTGCCTCTCCCGGAACAGTGCATCGTACCCCAGTACGGGGTTAGCGTGTGTCTGGATTGCCCTGCTTTCTGACTTTACATGTTGTGCAACGAGGAATCTTATGTTTCCCGATATCCTCAATATAGTGTGCTACGAACGTCAATGACAAGTAAAATTTAATCTTCAACTATCTTCTTATCTTCGTGTGGTTGTGGGTAGCCAATAGTGAGTGTGTTGTTTATTTTATTGGCTTCAGTGCCTCCATTTCAATGCCGAGCAATCCAAGCGGAGATTGGTGTTTACCACGTTTATTTTCTTTCGCTTCTTGATCTGTCATCCTGACGAGGCGGAAGACCGCGAGCATACATACGGCTTCAAGGTTTCTCACGGCTTACGTTCGGCGCTTAGTTAGCACTTGTTCAGATGCCATTACTTATCTCGCCGAGTTGTTATGTGAAACGCAGAAGCCATTCGCATGTCTCGAGTTACGATACAATGTGTTGAACTTTCCGCTGACTCCGCGGACCTGCGAACAAGACTTGCTATCGCATGTTGACCAAACGTCAGCATTGTTGATTATAAAAGACTTCCAGCGTGTGGCTAATGAAACCAAAATACTTTCTTTCTGCAGTCAAGCTTTGAGCTTCAATTTTGTTCAATTTAATTTTTAGGTGAAGGATTTCCGACATCATTATTTTATTTTATGTAACCTTTTTTCCCTCATGTGATAAAATACCTTTTAAATTTTGGTGAATAGCAGAAGGTTCAATTTTAAAATTTAATGATTACAGTTTCAATTTGGAAAATTGTCTTGCAAGAGGGAGATCGTAGCATATTCGCTCGGTGTAAGAATTATTGACCCTGGCAGACCTGGCAAGCTCCTGCTCAGAACTGTGTATGATAAGCCTTTTACAGTAAATGGTAATACCAGTGGCCTTTGGCTAGATGTGACGAGATGCCAAGTGAGAGCGACACGAGGTCTTTTACTTGGAATCATCGGAGAAGCAGGAGCTATTGGTCTATTTTCTAAACCGAACAGGGTAAGCTATCCTTCACCCTTATCTGCCATTCGCATTGCTCAGTTCAGTATAAAACCTAATCATGAGTTTATTTTAATGTTAATTTAGATAATTGTACCTGGCCCATTCAGGGCTGTCTCTACCATCAATAGGGTTAATCGGGAGGGACAAGTTACACTCTTATTTAAGATCCCCGCGTTCATGTTGGAACGCTACGTAAAATCACAAGATAAAGGAGACTCTGGATTGGTCTCTAATAAAACACGAAGTTAGAGTTGAAATTTTACTTGGTTTAGGACCACGATAAAACCGCAGTAGAGACTTGTCCTGTTAAATTTGAATCCTACCATAACAACTTGCATCTTAAATGAGAAAAGGAGTCGAGCCATACTACGATCCAACTTTTAGAAAATTCAGTTTCTGATATGTATAAGCTCTTTCAAATGGGCACCCCAAACTATTTAGTAGAGACTAAGAATGCTTCCTATGCTCTTCATGTAATTGTAACACCACTGACGTATCCAATTACATCTGACCTAGATTTATTGTTAACTATTAAAACATGGTTACCAGTACTACACTATGTTCCCTGTCGTTTGAAATTAATAAACCTATAAACGGGAAGTCACTAGACACTCGTCCACATTTAACGTTTTCGATTTCTCCTGAGCAGCCTTTTCATGCAGTGACATTCATAATTCGAACATTGTATTATCAGTTTTAACAATATTTGCCTGTAACAGATTTGCAATGTGTATAATAAGTGTTCCTCTATCTTCTGCCCGCCCATGCTTCCGACGCCCGTGCTCGCAGTGCAGTAGACAGCGACTATCATCGGCTACCCGCCCGCTAAAGAACCACGCTGGACGCCTGATAACTTTCCCTTCAGATGGGCGAGTCGGGTTGGTTCACGACAACAGCTGCGCAGGGCGGGCGACGGACGACCAATGGATCATATTTGGAGATCTCTACTAATTGGCTATTTGACCATGATTTCCTTTGCAGGGAAACACGGCAACAGGGGGTTGCTGTCATTAAGACAGTTCCCGCGCCGGATATAAGAGCGACGCGCCTGTAGAACCGTGACATGAATGAAAAGCGTGGAAAATGAAATATACTGGTTAAACCCAATGTGTGTTAATGTATTTTCAAAGATTTAAATAGTTGGGGACGAAAACCGAAGAAAGCCCTATGAAATAAAACGCACTAATGTTCTTTTTCTCTGCCAAAAACCCACTATTCTCAGATCACTACAAGTTTTTTTGGTTGGCCAAAACACAAACCACGTGACGCATGTCTATCAGCCAGCCTCGCAAAGCAGGCACCGAACTGCGAGCAACGTTGTATTTATACATATATAGAGCGCATGCGTCGTGCTGCTTCATTTTTGTGAAAGGAACAGATAATCTCCGTCCTTAAGTTCGAACCCTGGTAGGAAAATTTTTTTTTTTGTGTTTTTTTTTCATGCAGAAGAATGAAATGCCATAACCTGAGTAGAAGTTTCAATTCCGTGGCCAAACGTTTGCAGCAGATAGGAAATGGCTTTCCACTTTCACTATTTTTAAAATAGAGTTAAAGTAATGCAGTTGTAACAATATGCATATCACTGTGACACACAACAACAGCCTCCCGCTAGTTGTTTAAAACCAAAAATGTGCAAATTCGGAATGGGATCCCACGATGTCACATTACGTGATTAGTTTTGAACACAGGGTAAATTTCGGATACTGAAGTCATTATATAGAAATTTTGCATTTACAATCTTAGTTCATGAAATTAACATATTATATTCTCCCTTCGCCTTCCTTTTTGACAGTAATAAACGAAAATGCTGGTTTAGTTTAAATACTTTAATTATAATGCAATAATTTTAGAGCTTGATTTCCTTTTAATTATCAAATGCTCAAAGAGAATAAAGATTTCAAGCGCTTTTACATGCTGACCCCACGTCACCCCATTAACAGTTGAAGAACTACACACCTCTAGGTAGGATTATGGGAGGAAGATTGGCAGTCGGGAGATAGGACAAGGACTTTACAGGGCTGTCGCGCCAAGGAGTATTATTATTATTATGTTTGTGTGTACGTTTACACGAAGAGAAGGGAACATAGATAATGTGCCGGGTTTTATTGCTGGCAGAGGAAAATGTGGTTCGGATCCTATTTTAAACTGTAGGTCCAGTTCCGATTATCCTTGCTGTGCATAAAGCGGACTTCCACGCCAAACTCAAACAAACAAGCACATGTATGACGAAATAATATTTCTATAACTCAAAATTTTGCAATTAATTTCAGTGACTCTTCTTCCAAAGAATATTGAACGTTTCATCTTCAGTTGTATTTCACAACGCGTTTTTATTGTAAGCAGCAAGTTTTAGCCGCAACACGATGAAGATCTGTGGGTGTTTTTTTTTCATCTTGCCACACGAACAATAACAAAGTATAACGCTACAATTGGTGTGACGACTTGGAATCAGGAGATCCCGTGTTTGATACTCGGTCAAGACAGATACTGGTTCTCATCAAACATTGAAAAACTGAAATACATAGACAATGAAATAATTAATGTGTTACAAGTTGGTAAGAGAAACCGACCATGAGGGGGATTGCAACGTCCTCCCCACTTGCTCCGCACTACACTAACAACACAGCGCAGGGATACTGGCACTGGCTGCGTTCAACACACTAAACCTGCAATTAGGTGGACGGCAAAAGTCTACCCATATGCGCTAACTTTTTGTCAGCCGTAGAACATGGACTCAGAGTTATCTCAGGGCTTGCTGGGTGTAAAGAAAGATTATACCAGCTTTATATATATATTTATATATGTTTATTATAATCATAACACAAGGGTGTCCGTTAGCACACTTACACACGTGTCTTTACCTGAAACCCTTACCACGCGCGTGCATTTACTTGTACCACACACACGTGATTTTACCTGTACTACGTACGTTTTTTTAACTGTACCGCCTTTGGTCTCGAAGAGATAAGGGGGGGCAGGGAACATCCAATTTATTCCTCCCTGTGAGGCGCCAGGGGGAGTATGGGGACCTAATTTTATTTAGGGCCTTGGTCACCGCTGACGTCACGGGTTCCCCTGTACAAGAGAGTAGGTTGTGCGTAGTATCCCAACCACAGACGGGAATTGGCCTAAACCAATCGGTACTCCCGAATAACGGGCGCAGGGTAAAAGGATTAAAGGATGCCGCGACACCCCCGGCGTAAGCTGGGAATTGGCAAGCCAACCGGTGTCTCCTATGAAGGGACGGCAGGTTAGAAAGGAAGGTCCGGGTGCTCCCAGACAAGCCGGGCAGGTAGAACCTGGGCACCGATCAGCCTAAGCGAGCGGACCAGGTAGGTAGGTTGCTGCTAGGCTCTTCTTCTTCTTTCTCCTCCCTTCCTTCTGGGATGGCTTCTAGTCTTCAGGCTGGGAGGCCAGTTAACCCTGGATGTTTGCCTGTTGACATCAGGGAGCCAACTGAGCTCCGGGCCTGGCTGCGCTGGCTTTATACTCGCGGGGGCGGCGCATGGGTGGTGAAAATTTTAACTACAAGTACGCGTTGCTAACTCATTTTTTTACATATTGCAACCTTCGTACTGAGAAACATCCAAGAAGTGACATTAAGAAAACACTAGTGGGAAAATCACCAGATGCACGTGTTAATATAAATTAAAACTGTGCGCATTCAGACAATACAATTAATAATGAGCCTCGCAGGACTCTGTAATTCTAAACAACGAGTTGAACAGGGTATATGACAATAATTGATAACATTTTCTGAGTACAGCAACCACGCAGGTTCTAATAATAAGCGAAGCTAATAAACGTAGAGGTGGATCCGTTAGCGTTTACAGAATACAGCGACCACGCAGGGTCAAATAATACGTAGAGGTGGATCCGTTAACACATTTAAACTAAAAGCGTACGTCTCGCAGGGACATATAGCATGCATTCTTCTTAACAAAATATAATATGGCGACCACGCAGGGTCGTTAAATGTGGCGACCACGCAGGGTCGTTACAGGATCGAACCTAGGATTTCAGCTTACAAAGCTGAGCTTCCACCGACATGTTCACAAAACGAAGCTATTCAGGTAATTTCTACATAAGATTGCATCTTTTCCTGTCCAGCTCGAAACTTTTGATGTCGCTTCTCGCTAATTACATTAATTTGATAGCAATACGCTTCATCCGATAGTGTTTGTATGCTGTGCACATTGCTGACAGAATACAAGCCAAGCTCGTGCACGAAAATGAATGAAGACTTTGGAAAGTCGTGCTTTTGTGGAAGGTTAGTGTTTCCAACCGTAAATGATAATCTTAATCTAGCTTCCGTCAACATAGCGGATTCTGCTATGTGACCACGAATTGTATTAACCAACGGCACATATATTATATTATTTTTAAACTACTCATTATTCTGGAGGGTCACGATTCTATTTTTGTGCTCCATTACGAAATCAACGTGCACGTGTAAAAAAGGAAAGCCCAAGAATCTTTATTTTACAAAAATTCCATTTACTGTTAGAGATAAATGAGAGGAAAACCATTCATTTATTTTTAATAGCCTGGATGACTGATGTGTGTGTGTATGTGTGTGTGTGTGGGGGGGGTACCTCCTCTCATGTGCCTCCCTGGCTGTGACATAAACTCTTCTTGCTTTGGGATTTCTATTATTTTTCCCATCGCATATTCAGTGCCGACTTTGCGATTCTGTTTGCAAAAGTGGATGGGGAAGGAGTTTATATATTCTTCAAGCCATCTCCCAGGCAAGGATAACACTTTTTCAGGAATTACAACAGCACTATTTCCGCCTTGTTTATTCTAATTGCGTTTTTGTTTCTTTTCGTTATTTAGTGTTGCCTTTCATTCATTTTCGGCTACTCGCAACGATGAAGAGAGACTCAAAAAGAACACCCATGCTCAGGCCAAATTCTAAACCCGCGGCCCTTGCATTCTAACGCATTGTGATAACCTTTTCTTCACGAACGTCAAAAATGCGTTTTTTAAAATATATTTTTCACGAATTTTTCTCATTTACATTACTTTCATTGTAGGCGTGGACAGTCCAGTTAATTAATATTTACGCTGCAATTGTTCATTAGCCCTTATATTTGAGTCTGAGCGACACAAAATTCACTGTATGTGGTTAAAATGGTTGATAGTAAGCAACATTGCTGCTTTCCGTACACTTACTTCGGCTGAACTGCCGTACACGATCGCTAACGAAGCGGACTTCAACTTAAACGAGTGTGCCACTTTTTGTGAACGGAAGTGTACAAGAATTATGTGTCCTTAATTTTATTTTAACACTTATTTCTAAGTCTCTGATATACTTAAAAACAAGTTCTTATATAAAAGTTTTAATACATTTTAGAAGAAATTACGTAGGAAATATGTACAAATACAGAGAAATCATCAATCTTATGGAAATGACTATTTGGATACTCACTTATCAATACCACAGCCAGGACTCGAACCTGGATCCCAAGTAGCGCGAGCGTCACACAACAGCTTAGCGCCTAGTCCGTGCGGGATTTCTTTGAAGCACTCATTGCTTAGAAATCTGGAAGGAAGATCTTTGGTGATGAATGTCACATTATATTTTGTGGAATTCTTTATCCCAGTCGGGATATTTACGAAGCTACAGTAAATGAAAATACAAGATTTTCAATGATGAAGCACGAGACACGAAGCAGCTGCCCCTATTGCCCCTCTATTACAGCCTGTAATTTACAGGGCTGATTCTGTAGGAGAATTAAAGTATTATGTTATACTATAATATCATACCGAAGTATTTTATCGAGAAAAAAATGTGTTATTTTTTTTCACGACGTTCGTATCATCAGAGAACTTCCACTCAATGTTACCACGAACACAACAAAGCCTAAAAAATTGTTGAGTCATACACCACCCAAGTTTGTTGCTCTGATTGGAGAAAATTCACTTTTCGTAGCAGGTTTCCTTCTTTCTTGTTAGAGCTCAGTAACGTGTCGTAAAAGAGCGCACTTTTCGTGGATACCAATGGAATGACATGCCTGGAACAAGCCTCAGACTCAAGTTGAAGGCAGTAGTGGTTGTATGGATGGTTGAAGGTCGCCATACCAGAACAGCCTTGTCAGGATAGTTGAGTTTATGATGGCGTGTTGGACAGTGGAGATAGAAACCGGCGTTGGAAGGTAAGTTTTCACTATTTTTACACTTTTAATTTTTCTGTATATGTATTCAGATTGCCATGTCCGAAATACCAGTGTACCAAAATGTGTTTTAAGATTTAGAAAAAATGATAGTGAGTGGAGAGAGGTGGCTTTTTATATATTAGTATAGCAGTATGACGTCGTTGAAAGTCTCAGATTCTCTGTCGCTTTGCTGGGGCGAAAGTCCACATGCGAAAATTACGATTTTTTATGGCATCCCTAAAGTTATTCTCCTGCTCGTTTGGACCAACGTCGATTTGCTCAAAGAGTAAACTCAAAGTTAAAACACGAATCGGCTGAATACCTGTTGCTGTTGCACCATGAGAATCAGCGGGTAACCTCGAAGCAGTGGCGTAGCGGGGAGGAGGGACGAGGTGTAGGGACCCCGGAATGTTCTCTATAGGCTCCTGCATTTTTTTTTGTAATCCCATAATTTCAACAGATTATGTAGCTTATATCGAAGGATGGTGTTGAAGAAAGATATATTGTGGGTCAACAATGACTCAATTCAATCTAGAAATTCTCTGAAGCGAGCATTGTATAGAAAGAGCTGCCCTTTAATTTATTGTCGATGGTATGAACAATCTGAGTTAGCTCAACTGAACGAATCAACGTGCCCCTCAAACAATTATACCCGACTGGCAGTTCATTCGTACTTAATATGTAGGAAGTGGTCCATGAGCCGAATTACTAACTCGAACCAATCTCTTCCTTATTGTCAGAGAAGAAAGAAACATGGTAATTCATTCATGAACTTTTACCGCTTAAATACTTATTTTATGTGTGGTATTCAAAATGTTACTTCCCACGAAATATATTCAACGGGACCCTAAGACATATTCAAATAAGACACAACATAAATGTTCCATTATGTTATTCCATTGCACCATACAGACTTTCAGCTGTATTGCGAAAAGGTAATCGATTTTTCATTTAACTGTTAGTAGGTATATTGTATACGTTCTAAGCCGTACTTGGTACGAGGCCTATTATTTTTATTAATTTAAGCACAGTGGTAAACCTATTTTGACGATGTTTTTGTCGATTTTATAGTAATGCAACTCTGTGATTTTTCATCTCGTATTTCGTACGAGTGTAATAATTTCTTTCGAGTTAAAGTACGTAACACCCACACCCACCCACACCTACACTTACACCCACACAAATTTATTTCCTGTCTACTTCCGGTCTACTTACGGTCTGCTTCCGGTTTACTTCCGGTTCACTTCCAGTCCACTTCCGGTCTACTTCCGATTTGCTTGACAGACACCTGTGGGTTTTTCCAGTTTTTTTGTTAAAAGTTAAGTATTTAATTTATTTTAAAGCTGTAGTCAGAGAGGGGGCACGAGCAAACACCCCCCAAAATCTAACAATTTCATAGTGCGCTCTTTTAGTGTAATTTAACTGAAAATGATGATTTTAGCTGATTTTCCAAGTGCTAAAAACTGAAAATTTGTTTTACGCAGGAGCTTAAATTCCAATTTTATTGTATAAAAATTCTAAGATTTAGATAATTTCCCCTATGACACCCAATTTTTTAAAATTTCACTTTTTCAAATAACTAAAGCGAAATCCATTACTTTTTTAACTGTAAAAAATAATTGTCTCTCATGAGTCAATTTTAAATTTTTTTGCAATATACCCCTGTACACATTCCGTCCATTTATATCTGAACCGAAGATACCGTACTTGCATATTCTCATATCCTCCAGTGTTATGATATTGTTTGTGCTTGTAACAGTAGTGTAAGTTGATTGTTTCTACGCAATACTTTGTAGGTATCCTCTTTTATCCTCTTTTTTTATCAATTGAATATCAGTTTTTGACATATTTTGACAATTTTTTGTCGATGTTTTAGCGTTTAGCGATATTTTAGTACAATTTTCGATTTTTCCCACCTCATACTTGGTAGGTATATCACGATCTTACGTGATATAATAGTAGTGCAGTTGCCCGGGTTCAAGAACATCAATTGGCGTTCACCAAAACCTCAAAAAGTCACTTTCTCTCCACGTTCCGCGCCTCATTTATTGCGCTGACGATGTTTCGCAGCGTAGAAAACAGCACCAAAACCTCAAAAATTCACTTTACCCATTTGGCGTTCACCAAAACCTCAAAAAAAAACTCACCTTCTCTCAACGTTCCGTGCCTCATTTATTGCGCTGACGATGTTTCGCAGCGTAGAAAACAGCACCAAAACCTCAAAAAACTCACTTTCTCTCCACGTTCCGCGCCTTCATTCGTTGCGCTGACACAGCGTGATGAGTAAATGCACTCTCTCATCCTTGAAGGATGAATGCATCTTATCGTAATTTTCCAACTCCGGCAATGTTTATATATCGTGACCTTTGTAAACCTCTCTCTCGGGAACGATGTGCCGCACACACACATATGCGCGCGTGCCTGTATTGTGACGCAAGCAAACAAACAAAATAATAATTGTTTTTTTTTTAGGATTCCTGGCCCCTATAACCTCGCCAGGGAGCGTGGTGCCCAACCAAAAAAGTAAAGGTTCTAACGGCTGCGGTTATAGATAACCACACCTCTATAGAGTTTCACGTGTTTTTTTTTTCTCAAACTTCCATGAAACTCTACAGAGGACCTCCGTAAATGCATGCAACGTGTACTAACGACTCTAGTGTTATTTGATGTTGTATTTTTTTTTTGATATAGAGTTTTATTTGTGAGATAGATAAAAATTATGTTTATTATAATATTTTCTTGATGAAGATGGAGAATATGTGTGCGTGTGTTACAAATAAAGTTGCATGCTTTTTTTTTTCTAGTGTGTGTGTGTGTGCTCGTTGTTCTGCAGCACCTGAAATGAAAAAAAATATATTCATTGTCGTGCTATAGTGCAAAAAAATAAAACAAAAACTGGTGAAATTGATATTGTAACTGATAACTGGTGAAATTGACATTGTAACTGATCTGAACTAGTGAAATTCGTATTGTGCCATTGTAACTGATTGTGCTAGTACAAAAATTCCTTATTGTAAATGATTGTGCAAGAAAAGATGTTAAACCTGTAAAAACTGCTCTGTGACCCTCTCGTTCTTCACGTCGTGGACGAAGGACTTCTCTGCGACCAGGATGACACTCCACACGGTGTCCTCGGGCAAGGCATCGTGGAACTCGCAGACGATCTTGATGTTGGTGCGATCGTTGACCACCACCTGCTTTCTTTTTGTGGTATTGATGACGAACATCGGCCTGCGGATTTTGAATTCGCTGGGAGTGTAGTACATGTCCACGTTTCCCTCGGTCACGCGCTTGTAAGCCGTGTTAGCTTCGTAAAGTTTGAGGTAATCGTCTTTGGTCATGTCGAGGTTGTAATTTTCCCGCGGGAACACTTCGTTCCTACCATTCTTGAGATAATCGTTTTTGATCTTGCAGTCGTCGAACTTGCTGGAATCTTTTTCCTGATTGTTATCGCGCCCGGTCTGAAAGAGCACTACGACGAAATCTGGCATGTCGAACTGTATGTTGTTGAACTGAGTCGTGACGTCGAATTCCATGTGACTTCCCGACGCTAACTTCCGCACGCACTGGTAACCGTGAAAGTGAATCGGCACCTGCGGACTTTTCAAAATCTCCGCTTTGTACTTGAGGGCGTAGTTCGTTTCGTATTCCACGATCGGCATTCTCAACTCCATGCTCCGGATGACGCACTTGGCTGCTTCGGGTAAAGTGTTGGCTATCGGCGTGCCGTCGGCGTTCAAGTTGGTGTATCGCATCAGTGCGTCGTTGTCGTTGGCCGCTCTTCGAAACGTGATTCTCAGTCCTCCCTTCCACATGATCTCCTTGTAGTCCGAGAAGAATCCCGGCAGCAGACGCATGGGAAAGAGCACCGTGTGACTTCTCGTCGATATTTTGGTCCCCGCTTCGAATCCTCCCGCCTGGTAGTATGCCGCGTCCGTTTTGGATAATTTCAACGTTCCCACCGCCGTCGACGTGATGCCCGGATAATCGATTCTGTCGATGACGGTGTTGTGTTTCCTCACCTCCACCTGCGAGAACAGGTGAGGCACGAAGTTGTCCACGAGTTTCAAATTTGCATTGGGCGGAAACGCGTCTCCGCTTTCCTTCTTCACCACGTCGAATTGAAGGTAGAGGTCCGCTCTGTGAGGATGAACGAATCCGTCGCCTACGTCCACGTCGTATTCGATCTCCCTGTTCGCTTCGTTGAGATTGGCGAACGTGCGACGGTTGGGAGGGAAAGATTGCAATTCGTAACTTTCGATTTGCTCCATTTTCACTATGCGTGTTATTTATTATACGTTGATCTCCACGATGGCAGTGGTCGTTGCACCTGCGAAATCCACCACCTCTCCTTTCTCGTTCGTCACCACCAACTCTATGTCGTCTATGCGGTTGCGACATACTGGAAAATAGATCGGCGAAGAGGGTGTGTAGATGATCGCTTCCATGAATTCGGAACTTGGTTTGAACGTGGCTATGATTCCCGTCTGCTTGTGACTTCCCAGCAACCCCCCGTCCGAGGATTTCGTGATCATGCCTTCCGCCACGTTGCAGTGTACGTTCAGAGTCCCGATGGCTAAGAATTTAGGAATGTTTGCTGCCGTGTGTTTGATGCCAGCTTCGAGTTTTGTGTCGTTCTCGAAACCTAAAAGTTCTCCCATGGTGCCCAGGTCCACCGTCTCCGTCGCCGACACGATTTCCACTCTGTGCGTGACCGAATTTTGAGAAAGGTACGCGCCTTTGGGTAACTGAGCTTGCAAAGTGGAAAGATTGTATTGACCTGGCGTGACGACGATGTGTTCGCTTCCGACGCTAATTTTGTTGTTGTGATGCGTGACGTTAGGTATGAGGTACATGCTGTAGAATGCACGCAGAGCTATGGATTTAGGATAGACGATGTCGTCGTGCAGCGTGAGTCTCAAGATCGAAGATTCGCTCGTGAGATGGAACACGCCCATTGTGGTGATGCTGTTTCAGGTTCCACAATGCTTTCTGGAAATCTTCGATCGTAGGGTTATTTATTTTAGAGAGAAACGCGAGCATGGAGAGACAGAGATGACCGCAGTTTACGTCTCCGAAATTTTGAATGCGTTCGTCGTTGTAGTATATAGAGGTTTTGTTCGTTTTCAGATAAGTGACTAAATTTGTAGGTGGAACACCTCCGAAAGAATCGAAAACGAATGCTTTGTCATTGTCGTTTTTGTGGTAACATATCAAATGCGTGCCTGGATTTTCTTGACTGTCCAAGTTGACTACACCGCATTCTCTTCTTTTAACGGTTGAAGGTAACGAGTCGGACATGAAAACTCCTCTGAAGTTTTTGATTCGTAACGGTTCGATCAGAGATTCAATGTCTCGGTTGATGAGTGCTGTTGTTTTTTTTTTAAACTTTTTCATCACGCCCTTCCCCCCTTTCTTCTCCATGGCCAGGTTGTGACGTTTCTGTTCTTCCAACTCGGCCTTGTTCTTCTTCGAGTCGATGACTGTTTTCGCGATGGCGGCACTTCCGCCGGCCAAACTTCCAACGGCCCCCAATGCTGCCAGGATGCCCGGGATGCTGAATATGAAACCTCCGATCTTTTGCTGTTTCCGCGAACGCTGCAAGCGTCTCAATTGTGGAGTGCTGAGAAGTAATTTCATTCCGCGTCCTTTCGTCAAGCAAGAACGTTTCTTCTCGCGTTGTTTCTTGGTGAGTAACCCATCGAGGGCACATAGATTTTTTAGATTCGAGTATGGTATCTGGTACACGACACCCTTGGGCTTCATTTTTTTTTGATGCTATATGTTATCTGGGAAAGAGAACAACTTTTTTTTCCGTTAGGTTTACGATGTGTGTTATTTATATCGTCTCACTCAAAACAACTGTGGCGATGTGTTATTTATATATATGTATTCTGGGAAAGAAAAAAAGTTTTTGCTTCGCCTAATGCTATCATGTGGTTTACAAGATCGACAGTTTCAATGTTCGACGCGTACCAGTCTTCGGTAAATCTTCTTCTCCCCTGCCTCCACTCGTGCAGCTCGTCTAACCTATCGTCAATTTTTTTGTTTGCGGCTCGAAAGAGAGTCTCTGGGGATCGGAACATTTTTTTCATTCCGCTTATTTCTCGGAGGTGATCCATTAAAATCATTTTGCACGGTGAATGAAATTCTGGCGTTACTTTACACAAGTCTATGAGTTTAGTTACATCCCCGTCGAACGTGAACGTAAATATTTTGTGCAACACTTCGGGAGGAAGTTGAGTTATAGAAGTTGACATTTTTTTTTCATTGTATGTTATTTATATACATATATATTCCGGGGGTTGGGGTGTCCGTGATTAAACAAATTCTATTACGTGCTTCGTTTTCTTACCAAGAAGTTCCTTTGTCCCCTTGTACACGATTTGAGTTTTGTTCTCGATTAAAATAGATAGCTTCTCGTCGGATAACATGTTAGCGTATCGATCTGGTTAAAATAGACTGTATTGTCCGTTGAGCAACAGACGCACCTTGGGACCGTACTGGGTAGAAACGATTGAACCGGAAGTTATCGTGTAAGGTTTGTCCACTTCCAATTCCTGAATTTTTACATACTCGACTGACAAATTTAGCATTTGTTTCAATGCTTGGAGGTCACTCATTTTTTCAGTCTTCATATCGAAGAGAAATTTCAGGGTGTTACAGAACTTTAATTTTTCACAATGTGTGTTATTTATATATACCGAAGATTTTTTTTTTGATCTCGTAGATTTTTTTTCACGATGTGTGTTATTTATATATCAAGTTTTTTTTTACTTGTACATTTTTTTTACAACTTTTTTTTTCTGACGGTAATAATTTTTCCACGTCAACTTTTTTTTTTGACGAGACAATTTTTTTTTTGACGATAAAAAATTTTTACGATAAGGCAACTTTTTTTTCTGACGGTAATAATTTTTCCACGTCAACTTTTTTTTGACGAGACAAATTTTTTTTGACGATAAAATTTTTTTACGATAAGGCAACTTTTTTTTCTGACGGTAATAATTTTTCCACGTCAACTTTTTTGACGAGACAAATTTTTTTTTGACGATAAAAAATTTTTACGATAAGGCAACTTTTTTTCTGACGGTAATAATTTTTCCACGTCAACTTTTTTGACAAGACAAATTTTTTTTTGACGATAAAAAATTTTTACGGTAAGGCAACTTTTTTTCTGACGGTAATAATTTTTCCACGTTAACTTTTTTGACGAGACAAATTTTTTTGATGATAAAAATTTTTTACGATAAGGCAACTTTTTTCTGACGGTAATAATTTTTCCACGTCAACTTTTTTTTGACGGGACAAATTTTTTTTTTGACGATAAACATTTTTTACGATAAGGTAACTTTTTTTCTGACGATGTCCACGTCAACTTTTTTTTTTGAAGAGAAAATTTTTTTACGATAAAAATTTTTTCCATGGCAATTTTTTTTTGGACATGTACATTTTTTTTGACGTATATTTTTTTTGTCATATTTTTTTTGACACGTATATTATTTTTTTTTCACAGTGTGTGTAAGAGGAAGAAAGCTCGTGCTTCGGAAAACGAGATGATGTGCGTTATAATATCTGCCATCTTCTGTTCAGACTTGCACCAATCGTCCGTGTCCATCCTTTCGTTTAATTTTTTCCCTGCAGCCGAAAGAAGAGTGTCGAGATCACCGCACCTAAGGCCGCTGATCTCTCGAAGATGGTCCTTGAGAACCATTTCACAAGGGACGCGAAATTCCGGCGTCGTTCTTGCTATGATTACAAGTTTCCCTACATCCTCACAATCTCCGTTTACTGCGTGTTTGAAAATTTTAAATAATAGCTCGGGCGGCAAATCAGTTATACGAGACATGTTGTTATTATTTATTTATTTTTTACTCTATGTTATTTATATACCCCACCCAAGTTTTTGTTTCGTGTTCATGGCGATGGTGGTGCCCAGTGCTGCAACTCGTTCACCCAACGATGCGTCTCTGCTGACGAATCTTTCGAAAGCTGCGTGCTCTAACTTTCTGTCTGCTTCGTGACGTGCATCCAGATCCGTGCGAGTGGTGTTGTAAGCGATGTCGTGATCTTTGCATGCGGCGTCCAACGGATTCACACCCTTGTCTCCTCTCTCCAATCTTTTCTC
Source organism: Lepisma saccharinum (assembly GCF_977018435.1). Lineage (NCBI taxonomy): Eukaryota > Metazoa > Arthropoda > Insecta > Zygentoma > Lepismatidae > Lepisma > Lepisma saccharinum. The sequence continues at coordinate 222,256 of NW_028143077.1, forward strand.
GAGTTTGGTACCCGGTCCGCAGTACTGGTAGCCAGGTAAATGCATCTCGAAAGGTAACTTGTTGATGATGTCGTTCACGAGTCCCTTTCCTTCGGCCACGTTCCAGAATCTCGGAGGCAGCGTGTTGATGATTTTGATGAGGTACCCTATGCCCTTGTCGTCGTTCACGATGAAGTTGGAAAGTTTCGTGCTGATCATGTCCACGATGCCAACCTTCTCGTTGTAGAAATTACGATTGCCTGCATTCTCTTCGCCGGCTATCACCAACAATCGGTCCACGAGCTTCCTCACGTCGTCCACCCAAACGAATTCTTTGGGTAACGTGTTGTAGCGTTTGACGCCGCTTCCACTCTTCACCTCGTTCCAAATCGGTTTGATGAGATTCCTGTACTTCTCGCCGCTGCTCGATTTCACCCTATTCTGCGAGGCGTCGTTGTTCTGGTACATGGCATCCGTCATGATCAGAATTTCCCTGTAACTCTGGTAATCTTCTTCGGTGTAATCTTTCGGCTGCTTTTTGGCAACGAGTTCCCACAGTCCCACCGTACCCGGATACCTCGTCCAACTATCCTTATCGCCTAAATTAACTTTAATGTCGTTGCCTTCGAAGGTCACCTTCGATTTCCCAATCTTCCACACGACACCCCCGCCTTCGTTGCTCTCCATGCTCGGATATAATCCGAACACTTCATCCTTGTCGAATTTTCCCGTGCTCAGGTAGTCTCGTGCCAAAGGTCCCAACTCGATCTTATCCGAAGAGGTGCTACCTATGGCTCGACGTCGTGCCGGTACGTCCTTCAGTTCGAACGGCGTCGAAGGAATGCTCGAAATGGGCGTGGGTACAATGTAACTTTTAGCTGCGAGTGGTACGAGTTCGTTGATCAAATTTTTATTTTGTTCCGTGACGCCTTTAATTTCTTTACCTAGATCGCTGATGGCGTCGATCACAGGTTGATCTTGACGTTTCTTCTCTTCGTAGAATCCGCGATTCTCGGATTTCCAACCTTTGAAGCGTTTCGCGAGGTAATCGCGAAGCTTAAGATTTTCGTCTTCGATTTTTCGTTTCGTCATAACGTTATTTATACACGTCGTTTCTCACAACGTTCTCACAACGTTTAGAAAGTCGTTGATTTTGTTTCTGTATTTTCCGTCGTTGGGTTTCCTCGTCATGTCGATCGTCGCGAATCCGAAATCGTCACTGTTCCAGCAAGAAGAGCAGCAGCGTTCCGAAAATTGATTGTAGTTCATGTCTCCGCCTACGTAGTCATCGTACGCGTGCTTGAGGTTGGTGTGATCTTGACGAAACAAACATATGAAATTAGCGTTGTCGCGTACTAACTGTTTTGGAATTTTGGAAAACGTTTGAGCTAGGTAAAAGCAATCCATTCCTTTGTGACGACCCTGCGTGAAAAAGTTGCGAATTTCATTTTGATTTTCCAGGATGACGTCGTCGAACACAACGACTGAATTTTCACGACAATCGTCGAGTGGTTTTATTTCCGAAGCGAACGTTGCAATGTCCAGACCATCGTACAGTTTCATCAGTTGCTGGTATTTGGATTGCTCCAAACTTTTCGAGAACACGTACAAGTGCCTGTTCTTCCAATCTAACCAATTAGGTGCGAGGAGAAAATTGTCCACGAGCAGTGTCGTTTTCCCACACCCCGAAGGACCTACGATCAGACAGCGGATGCTGTCGGGAAGCAACTCGCCGTTCTTTTTTTTTCGTTTGACTTTCCGAATCCGGTAGACGCTTCACCACGTTCCACGTACTCACAAGATCACTTCGTTCGCGTCGATCCAACTCTTTTCCGGAAGTCCCAGCCATTTGACAAACAGTTTGTCACCTTTCCTACGCAATACTTTCTCGATGAGGTACGTGTCGGGGTGTTTCGTTTTAGAGAGTTCCTCTTCGTAAAATCTTCCTTTCAAAATCTCGCCGCTACTATCTTTTATTATATACGTGTGTCGGTTTCCGGGTAGAACTCGAACCACCGTAAAAAGTTCCGTGCTCCAATTTTTTGTGAATCCCTTCTCGAAGGTGCGTTTGAATTTGCTGATCCTCACCTGGTCTCCAAGTTTGAATTTTGATTTCTTGGTAGTCGTGGGATTGTACTTTGGACAGTAAACTGTAGAAATTAAACGCTGCTCGTCAGATTTCGTAACGTCAGCTGGCTTCATGCCTATCGTTCTATGTATCGTATCATTATAGGTGTCGACGAGTTCCGGCAGGATGTCGACCCATTTGTAATTTCCCCGAAGCGTGAATCGTTTCCACATGTGTGTTTTCAAGGTTCGATTAAATCTTTCCACGATGCTGGCTTTGATGGGACTGAAGGTCGAATAATGTCGAATGTCATGTTTTTGAATAAACTTTTGGAATACTGCGTTGTAAAATTCTTTACCGTTGTCCGTTTGCAAAAACCGTGGTCGTCTGCCGCCGCTTTCGCGAAAAATTAATTTGAATGCTTCCGTTACGCACGTTCCCGTTTTGGCTCTCAACGGCAGAGCCCATGCGAATTTCGAAAATGTGTCTATGACGGTGAGGAGGTACTTGTTGCCCTTGTTCAATTTATGTACATTTTTTAGATTGCCGCTGCTCATCTCCACGAGGTCACTTTGCCAGAGGTCGTCGATGTCCTTGGTTACCACCGCCAAACGTTCGTAGTTGCGGCGTGCAGGTTTATGCAATTCTTCGACGATGGCTTGCCTAGACATTTTTTTTTAGAGATTACGTTTGAAGAGAAGCACGGACGTGAGTCTCCTGTAAATCGATTAAATCGCTCCTCAACTTTTTAACTCGAACGTCCAGCATGAGAATCTCTTCTGCGTGGTCTACACGCTTGGTGTGGCCGAAAATGTCGTTAGGCATTTTTTTTTTGTTAACGGTTATTTATTAAAGGATAGACGATTCGTAATTCTACAAAGAGAGTTATGAGTTTATCGTAATCTCCCAGGAGTTGAACGTAAAGATAATCGCCTGCAGACACATCGTACGCCATGTCAGAAAGCACCTTGTCGTGCTTCATTCGAAAAATGTTCTTGCCGGTAGAAATTTTGATTTTTCGCCCTTCGTTCTCCGGATTCACGGTGATCCGAAGTTTCCCATCGATCGGAATTTCGTAAAAATGTAAATTGTTGTTGAAGACATAAAATGTCTTGCCGATTTCATCGTCCAATTTTGTCCAAATGCTGTTAAGGTGAACGATCAGTAGATCGTTGAGTTTAGTTAACACGGAAGGTGAGAGGTTATTGGAATTTGGTGGTGCAGTTTCCATGATGGTCTGCTTTCTGTATCCGAACAAGTTCATAGGCATGGTTATTTTTTTATTTTTGTACGTGCAAGATTTTTTTATCATTTTCAAATTTTTGGTTTGATGTTAGGTTCACTTTTTTTTCAAATTTTTTTTGTTTGATGTTTGGTTCACTTTTTTATGGACATTTGTAACATTTTTTTCCATCTCTCAAACGATTGTGTCCCCATGGGAGTGTGTGGATTCCACATTGGAGAACGCACCTCTTGTCGTCGTTGGGATCCAGGGCAATCTTCCTCACCTCGTTTGTGGTCAACACATGGTCGACGCTCTGGATGCGCTGTTCTGCTCTTAGAACCGACGACCTGGTCTTGAGGCAATCGACGAAGTCCTCGAATGTAAGATGCTCCCGAACCACCTGTCTGCCGACACCCTTGGCCTTCTTGGTAACGCTGCCCTCGGCTTTGATGGCATAGGCCTTGGCGCGAAGACCTGCAAACTCAAGAATCACGTCTCCGTCCTTCTCGTCTTTGAGTTTGCCGGGCACCTTCTTGTTGCGGGCCAGGATGCCGTACTTGTTGTGCTGGGGATAGCCCGAGGTGTCGAAGAGGTTAACCAAAGATGGAACTGTGGCTATATCCCCGTATGCGTCGGCTGTGCGAACGTGGTACACCAAGCTGTCCGTGTCCGTGTAGAGAAGCGAGATGTTGTGGCCGTAGTGTGGACGTAATATGTCGTAGTACGACTCGAACATGTGGAGCTTGCTCAGATCCAGAACCGTGGCTCCAACGTAGATGGGCTTGGTGAGCCTCACCTCACCTTGCTTCATGTGAATTAGAGCTAGCTGCTCGTTGTAGATTGTTCGAGACTTGAACAATGGACTCGCGACAAGCTGACGACATCGCTCTTTCCTCGTCACCAATTTTATGTCCACGCGATTCCGCACATTCTCCATGGTCTTGCCAAACACCGCATTATTCATGAGCTTGAAGAAATCCTTATCAAGCTCGGACGTGGCTGCGGTGCGGTGTTTGGTGTTGACTTCAATATATGGACGCAACCACGGAGAATGCTCGAACTTGAGGATGCGGTGAACTGCGTGGACCGTGACCCCTCGCTGCATCAACCACCGGAGATTCTGGTAGTGCAGGACGTAATTCGTCTTGGGTTCGAAATCCATGACGAGCTTCGTCTGGTTGGAATCGGGTGGACACTTGAACTCAGGTGCAGGGGGAAGATCGCAGAACAAATCCTGCAGCTTCTCGGAGAACTCAAGGTCCACCTCGGCGAAAAATCCACATTCCACATCGTCGAAGCTTTCGATGTCGAAGTTGGAAGGATCAGCCCACTCGAACCCTCTAAAGGGGAGTGGCATCATGGAGTGCCCGTACAAGTTATTCACGTCCGTGTGCATGATGTAGCTCGACGGTTGGGTAGAGTCGTAGCCAGTAGCCATGTGATGGTTGTTGGCGCGCGCGTGCCGTTGCGATACCTGGACCATGCCACCCCGGATAGCGCGTTCCACAAACAGCACCATGTCATAATCGGAAAGAAGCTCCAGCTCGATTTTCGTCACCAGAAACATGGCTGACCACGCCAGTCCGGGGAGACTATAGAAGTAGGCGGGATCCAGCTGGTAGATGTTCATTGCGGTCGCACGGAACGTCTGGAACACGTCGGCGAGGAGCGTCACATCAAGTCTGAGGTAGGCGTCGTGGTAGTCCCCGAGAGTTCGACAACCCAGCTCGCGCCACATGGACTGGGCATGGTGATATTCTTCGTCGGTGATGTTCGAGCCTCGCAGCTTGCTATAGAAGTTTGCTCGAGGAGGCAGCGACGTCTCCGCGAACTTGGTAGAGTCTGTGACGTATTCGTAGGGGTAGACCCCCTTACGCCTGAAGAGACCGGCGTCCAAGTTCGGAAAGTTTGCAGAGGTGATGAGTATTTGCTCGTCGCTAAGCTTCCCCGCGAGAGCATCGAGGCTTGCCGGGAGGAACCTCAGGGAGTCGAGGAAGCGAAGCTCGACGGTAGAGCGTGATCCCGGGATCGACACTCGTTTGCTCACACTGATGTAACGCTCCTCGTTCTGGGCGAGAACGTTGATTCCCTCGTTGTCGTACCCAAGATGCTTGATCAGGTGGTGAAAGTCGTACCCCGAGCCGTTGTGGAAGAAGATCGGAATAAATCGCGGGTCCCGGGCCATGAGGTTGCATCCGTTGCACCAAGGACCTACGTAATCTCCAGAGAAGTGGTTATGATTGCGAACTTTACCGTTGTTGGCGGTGTACTCCTTGACGCAGACAGGGCAAGCGATGGCCTCGTCGTGTCTACGTTGATCGTCGGGGGACAGTGGGAGCATAGACTTGGGGGCCAACAGTACCTTCCCTATCTCTATGGCCTCGACAACCATCCTCTCGAGGAAGTGTTTGGCTGCGTCGGGACCACGGTACACGTAGGGCTCGGGGGCGATGTGCTGGTCTCGTCGCACCACAACGTATGCGAAACTGGATGCCTCGTGGAGTTGGTAAGGGGTGGTGGAGGAAACTTCGGGATCGGGATCGCAAGTGGACAGGGGTTTGAGGAAGGCCTCGAAATCCGCGATGATGATAGCGGGGTGCTCCACCATGGCACCGTGCATGTGGAAACGCTCCACGGTACCAGGTTTGGGCAAGACTGCCACAGCCGGCTCGTTGGCATTGCAGTAGAGCTTGTGGCGAGCGAGCTTCTCGACAGCGATGTTGGGACCTCTGATGCGCTGGTAATCCTGCTGTTCTCGATTATGAAATGTAGACAAGCACCTGCGACAAACTTCTATGTGGGTTTTGTCTTTGCTCCGTTGGCTCGAAACAAGTCTAGAGAGGGAACGGATGAGGGTGTAGTGATGGTGAGTTTCATCCTTGATGAGCAGAAGGTGAATTTCCTGCGCACCATCGTCGTCTACGTCGCTCACCCGGATGGGGTACACCACATTTGTGTCAGTGAGGCCATAAACGTTGATGGCCAACCGAGGGTTGTGTGTACGGGCCTCGAACTTGCGAATGTCCGGGACCTCCACCGGGTAGTCGATCCCAGCCATCTCATCTTCCAGCTCTGGCTCGTAGGGTAGGTAGTGGTTAACCCGGCGTGGTTGGTTTTTCCGGTGGACAGGGTGCAACGCTGCAAGCACCGACCAGAGAAAGCACTTGGCGTCACTGTTCTGAATGTTCAGGACGGCCTTCTTTGCCACAATGGCAGATGGTAAGGGGACGTAGCTAGAGGCGGAGAGAGGCACAAACTTGCAAAGTTTGACGCACAGTTCGTGAGGCTCCCCACACAGCGAACCCCCCGAGCCCTTCGCTTGATGTTCCTCCTGCTTTGCCACCAGCTCCTCGGCAAACTTGTTGTTGATGACCTCTAGGTTTTCGACATCCGCCAGATGCAGCGTCTTCGCCTTGGTGTTGTGGCAGAAGCTGTAAATTTCATCAGACGGCTTCTTGTACTGGCAACGTAGCGATGCGTAAAATTTGGTGGAGTGCGTTGCAAGCGCATCGCCGAGGATGGAAATAATTTTGGCTTGCACGTTCTCCAAAAAGCTACGAACGTCGCATGAGCCCTCCGAAGTGAGGACAAAGTCCTCTAACAAACGCTCGAAAGCAGACTGGTTCGCTTTCGCCACAGGCTTGACACGTTTGGCGGATGGTGGCGAGTCGGCTTCCGCTTTCCTCTTGGTCGAGCTGGTCGACGGTTGTGGAACAGGTACTCCGACGACTTTGCATGATGTTATATGCCTTTTCAAATTATTAATGGTTATATGTTTGTCGCACCTGGGACATGGTTTTTTAGCGGTCACACGCTTACCAGGTGCGCAGGTACGACAGTGCCTTTGGAAGTGATTAGTTGAAACTGGTGTTTCACAAGTGGGACAAATTTTCACAGATTGCATTTTGTTGAAAATAATATTTGTGGGTATGTTTAGTGGAGTGTCACAAAATAAATACTTTTACAATAAAAAAAACCTTGGAAGGCTAATTCACGATAATGAAATATTTGTGGGGTATGTTATTTTATATATATAGTAGAGTGCCACAAAATAAATACTGTGCAATAATAATAATAAAAAAAACCTTGGAAGGCTAATTCACGATAATGAAATATTTGTGGGGTATGTTATTTTATATATATAGTAGAGTGCCACAAAATAAATGCTGTGCAATAATTCACGATGGTGCAGGGTTTGGTATATGCTACTTCTTGCTTCTTAATCAATCCTGTAAATAATTGAAAAAAAAATTAAGCTTGTGTATAGAAAACACAAAAATATTATGTGTACATAATTCTACCAAACAATCTTTTTTTTTCTAACCCTCAGCCCTCTTGGCGTATGAAGTATAAATCATAATTTCAGAAAAAAAAACATAGTTATTTTCCGGTCGCCATTTTTTGAAATTAAACCATAAGCTTTATTTATGTTTATAGTATTCGTCGAGTAATAGCAGATAAAACAAGAATGGGTTTTCTACAACTCCTAGTTGATGAATTACAAATCATCTTAGAAATTACATCTTGAAATTTTAATCTAAAATAACTCGGAAACAGCTAGCACTAGTCATCATCCCTCCAATAGGTTGTAGATTCTTTCCAATTTTTTTATCGAATGCTATTAAAATTTTTGAATTAGGGTCAAAACTAAGTCAAGACATTTTACAAGACGTTGATTATCTCGGCTCCTATGGGACCTAGAACCTTGTAACTTTGGTCTATGTATATACTAGTGCTTTTCCAACATGTTCACAAAACCTTAGAACCTTCACAGACAAAAAAAAGATACATTTTCCCCCTGTGTACATGTATAATTCGAATCCCACTGTAGGTCCAGTCCCGATTAACATTACTGTGCATAAAATAGACTTAAAACAACAAATCCAACCCAGAGTATCAACAAATTCAAAAAGATAAAGTTTCCCACTGTACACTTGTATAATTTAAAACACCAAGTTCGATACCCGGCGGAAGTGGTTCGGATCCCACTGTAGGTCCAATTTCGATTAGCCTTACTGTGTATAAAATAGACTTAAAACAACAAATGCAACCCAGAGTATCAACAAATTCAAAAAGACAAAGTTTCCCCCTGTGCACATGTGTAATTCGGATCCCACTGTAGGTCCAGTCCAGTGCATAAAGTAGACTTAAAACAACAAATCCAACCCAGAGTATCAACAAATTCAAAAAGATAAAATTTCCCACTGTACACTTGTATAATTTAAAACACCAAGTTCGATACCCGGCGGATCCCACTGTAGGTCCAGTTTCGATTAGCCTTACCGTGCATAAAGTAGACTTAAAACAAAAATCAAATCCAACCCAGAGTATCAAAAAATTAAAAAAAGATAAAGTTTCCCCCCTGTACACTTGTATAATTTTAAACACCAAGTTCGATACCCGGCGGAGGTGATTCGGATCCCACTGTAGGTCCAGTTTCGATTAGCCTTACTGTGTATAAAGTAGACTTAAAACAACAAATGCAACCCAGAGTATCAACAAATTCAAAAAGACAACGTTTCCCCCTGTGCACATGTGTAATTCGTATCCCACTGTAGGTCCAGTCCAGTGCATAAAGTAGACTTAAAACAACAAATCCAACCCAGAGTATCAACAAATTCAAAAAAATAAAGTTTCCCACTGTACACTTGTATAATTTAAAACACCAAGTTCGATACCCGGCGGAGGTGGTTCGGATCCCACTGTAGGTCCAGTTTCGATTAGCCTTACTGTGCATAAAGTAGATTTAAAACAAAACAAATGCAACCCAGAGTACACGCGTCAATACCATCCACCATGAGTAAACTAACATGATCATGATCATCGTCCCTCCCCTCCCTCCGATTGTTACCTCGCTTTTATGTTATTCGCGATCATATTTTTTTTGTTTAGCGTAAATTTCAATGTTTAATCAAAACAACACTTCCTGTTCACTAACGCCACTCGCAATTATTATTATTAACACACACACACATGCAAGAGAAATAACAAGAAACAAAACTTACCTACAAAAAAGCTGCTAGCAATTTAACACACACAAAACGGTAGTATAATCGCGTACAGTTGCAAAAACGTTACTCTTCTGTACAGAAACTTTCACAGTACTGTGTTTGATCTGACCTACATCGACACCACAGAAACGAAAGTCATCTCTCCCCCACCCGTCGTCACATCCGATTGCGATGACAATATAACCAAAAAAAACTAGGTCGTGTCAGTATTGCCAACTCACTAGGCCGTATCAATGTTGCCTCTGAGTTTCGAGGCAACTCGAATTGGACGGCATCGAAGTGGTGCGTTATCTTTTCGGTAACCTCTCCTCGTACACGCTGAAGTACGTGTCGCTGTACTTCAACCTGGGCGAGAAGCTGATGCTAGAGGGCGAAACTGTACAGACGCTCTACGAGAAAAACAAGATAGACGATTTATTGCAATACAACGTCCCAAGGATTCGATGCTTGTGAGGGACGTGTGTATCTGAAAAAAAAAAAACGGACTCGTGCAAACGATCGTATCCACGTGCTGCCAGAGCGTGTTGCGAGCGGACCAGGTTCGAGGGCACCAACTCAACTTGCATCTCTCGCATTACTATTTCAGCGAAGCGTTGCAGAACAAGCGATGTTTATGTTTCCCCCGGCAACATCTCGAGTACCACCACAAGTTTGGTCGGGGGATACGTGCACCGTAACCCCCCAACATGAACGTGGCGCTCAAGAACAGGACGGAGGACGAGATTATTTTTGGTGCTGGATTTTACGTCACTCTACCCGAGCGTCACATGGTTGCAGCTGGACTTTCCCCTTTCAATGTGAACTTTGGGAGTGGCGCGAATTCCACACCGGAACGTCCGTTCCGCCTGGCACGGAAGTCGATGTTTATCGCGGCAACACGAATCCCCAACCGGCTGCACGGAAGCGGATCTTCACGTGTATTTCTCGCCAGACACGCTCAACGCGCCACGTGCATCCGCAAGATCATGGCCTTGCGTAAAAAAATCAAGGAAGCTAAGAATTGCGAGACCTTGCCGCCGGGCAAACTGCTCGAAATGGACGCGAAACACAACACGGCTAAGTTGATGATGAATAGCATGTACGGTCAGATGTACGAGCTGAAAGACATTCCCGAAGAAATTCGATCTCAGGTGAACCAATTTTACGTTCGAAGGCCGTACGGGAAAACGTTGGGGGCTCGTTCGTTTCGATGAGAGAGTGCATTTACTCATCACGCTGTGTCAGCGCAACGAATGAAGGCGCGGAACGTGGAGAGAAAGTGAGTTTCTTTGAGGTTTTGGTGCTGTTTTCTACGCTGCGAAACATCGTCAGCGCAATAAATGAGGCACGGAACGTTGAGAGAAGGTGAGTTTTTTTTTGAGGTTTTGGTGAACGCCAAATGAGTAAAGTGAATTTTTGAGGTTTTGGTGCTGTTTTCTACGCTGCGAAACATCGTCAGCGCAATAAATGAGGCGCGGAACGTGGAGAGAAAGTGACTTTTTGAGGTTTTGGTGAACGCCAATTGATGTTCTTGAACCCGGGCACCTGCACTACTTATAATTTAACCTATCCTTTTTTCTTACTTATTGTTTCAAAATAATACCTTGTAGGTATCCTCTTTTTTATCAATTGAATATCAGTTTTTTGACATATTTTGACAATTTTTTGTCAATGTTTTAGCGTTTAGCGATGTTTTAGTACAATTTTCAATGCACTTCTTTTTTTTCCCACCTCCTACTTGTAGGTATATCACGATCTTACGTGATATAACTTAACGTATCTTACGATTTTTTTTACGATCTTCAGTGATATAACTTAACCTATCATTTTCTTATTTGCGATCTTTTACGTACCGAACTAACTTACATTGGACTCCGTTTGTTTCAGTATTTTAAAGTTTTTTCACATATTTTATATAACCACCTAAAAAATGTGTTGATTTTTTTTAGTATGTGGCAATTTTTTTTTACGAATTTTTTAAAACTGCTCCGTCACCCTCTCGTTCTTCACGTCGTACGCGAAGGACTTCTCTGCGACCAGGATGACGCTGCACACGGTATCCTCGGGCAACGGACTGTTGAACTCGAAAACGATCTTGATGTTGGTTCGATCGTTGACCACCACCTGCTTCCGCTACGTCGTGTTGATGACGAACATCGGCCTGTGGATTTTGAATTCGCTGGGTGTGTAGTACATGTCGACGTTTCCCTCTGTTACCCTCTTGTAAGCGGAGTACGCTTCGTAAAGTTTTAGATAATCATCTTTGGTCATGTCGAGGTTGTAATTCTCGCGCGGGAACACTTCGTTCCTGCCATTCTTGAGATAAACATTTTTTATCTTGGAGTCGTCGAATTTGCTGGAATCTTTTTCCTGATTGTTATCGCGTCTGGTCTGAAAGAGTACAATGACGAAATCTGGCATGTCAAACTGTATGTTGTTGAACTGCGTCGTCTCGTCAAATTCCAGATGACTTCCTGAAGTTATTTTCTGCACGTACTGGTAACCGTGAAAGTGAATGGGCACCTGTGGACTTTTCAAGATCTCCGCTTTGTACTTGAGGACGTAGTTCGTTTCGTATTCCACGATCGGCATTCTCAACTCCATGCCCCGGATGACGCATTTGGCTGCTTCGGGTAAAGTGTTGGGCAGCGGCGTGATACCGTCCGGACCCAAAGTAGCGTATCGCATCAGTGCGTCGTTATCGTTGGCCGCTCTTCGAAATGTGATTCTCAGACCTCCTTTCCACATGATCTCCTTGTAGTCCGAGAAGAATCCCGGAAGCAGACGCATGGGAAAGAGTACCGTGTGACATCTCGTCGATATTTTGGTTCCCGCTTCGAACCCCCCCGCTTGATAGTCCGTTTTGGATAATTTCAATGTTCCCACTGCCGTTGACGTGATGCCTGGATAATCTATTCTGTCGATGACGGTGTTGTGTTTCCTCACCTCCACCTGCGAGAACAGGTGAGGCACGAAGTTGTCAACGAGTTTCAAATTTGCTGTTGCGGGGAACGCGTCTCCGCTTTCTTTCTTCACCACGTCGAATTGAAGGTAAAGGTTTGCTCTGTGAGGATGAACGAACCCATCGCCCACGTCCACGTCGTATTCGATTTCCCTGTTCGCTTCGTTCAAATTTGCGAACGTGCGACGGTTGGGAGGGAAAGATTGCAATTCGTAACTTTCGATTTGTTCCATGATGTATGGTTATTTATTATACGTTGATCTCCAGGACGGCCGTCGTCGTGGCACCTGCAAAATCCACCACGTCTCCTTTCTCGTTCGTCACCACCAACTCTATGTTGTCTATGCGGTTGCGACATACTGGAAAATAGATCGGCGAAGAGGGTGTGTAGATGATCGGTTCCATGAATTCGGAACTGGGTTTGAACGTGGCGATGATTCCCGTCTGCTTGTGACTTAATAACAATCCTTCAAATTTCGTGATCGTGCCTTCGGCCACGTTGCAGTGAACGTTCAAAGTTTCGATGGCTAGAAATTTAGGAAGGTTTGCTCCCGTGTGCTTGATGCCAGCTTCGAGTTTGGTGTTGTTCTCGAAACCTAAAAGTTCTCCTATGGTGCCCAGGTCCACGGTCTCCGTTGCGGAGACGATTTCGACTCTGTGCGTGACCGAATTTTGAGAAAGGTACGTGCCTTTAGGTAATTGAGCTTGCAAAGTAGAAAGATTGTATTGACCTGGCGTGACGACGATATGTTCACTTCCGACGCTAATTTTGTTGTTGTGCTGCGTGACGTTAGGTATGAGGTACATGCTGTAGAATGCACGCAGAGCTATGGATTTAGGATAGACGATGTCGTCGTGCAGCGTGAGTTTCAAGATCGAAGATTCGCTCGTGAGATGGAACACGCCCATCGTGATGCTTTAGGTTCCACAATGCTTTCTGGAAATCTTCCACCTGTGGCTTATTTATTTTGGAGAGAAACGTGAGCATGCAGAGACAGATGACAGGCAGTTCACGTCTCCGAAATTTTGAATGCGTTCGTCGTTGTAGTATAGGTTGTTCGTTTTCAGATAATGAACTAAATTTGTAGGTGGAACACCTCCGAAAGAATCGAAAACAAATGCTTTATTGTTATTTGAATTTTTGTGGTAACATATCCAATGCGTGCCTGGATTTTCTTGACTGTCCAAGTTGACTACCCCACATTCTCTATTTTTAACGGTTGAAGGAATCGAATCGGACATGAAAACGCCTCTGAAGTGTTTGATTTGTAATGGTTTGATTAAAGATTCAATGTCTCGGTTGGTGAGTGCTTCTTCTTTTTTTTATACTTGCTCGCGACCCCCTTCTCTTTCTTCTCCATGACCAGATTGTGACGTTTCTGTTCTTCCAATTCCGCCTTGTTCTTCTTCGAGTCGATCACGGTTTTCGCGATGGCGGCGCTACCTCCAGCCAAACTTGCAACGGCCCCCAATGCTGCCAGGATGCCCGGGATGCCCGCGAACGCTGCAACCGTCTCAATTGTGGAGTGCTGAGCAGCAATTTCATTCCGTGTCCTTTGGACAAGCAAGAACGTTTCTTCTCGCGTTGTTTCTTGGTGAGTAACCCATCGATGGCACCCAGCGTTTTCAGATTTGAATATGGTATCTGGTACACGACACCCTTGGGCTTCATGTTGATGCTCTATATGTTATTTTCACGGTATGTTATTTATGTATATTTATGTTCTGAGATTTTTTTGTTTCCCTCTCTCGTGTAATTTTTTTTCAAGGTATGTTATTTTATATACTCCGCAGCCGTTACACAAATTCTATTACGTGCTTTGTTTTCTTACCAAGAAGTTCCTTTGTCCCCTTGTACACGATTATTGTTTTGTTCTCGATTAAAATAGATAGCTTCTCGTCGGATAACATGTTAGCGTATCGATCTGGTAAAAATAGACTGTATTGTCCGTTGAGCAACAGACGTACTTTGGGACCATACTGGGTAGAAACAATTGAACCGGAAGTTATCGTGTAAGGTTTGTCGACTTCCAATTCCTGAATTTTTATATACTCGACTGACAAATTTAGCATTTGTTTTAATGCTTGGAGGTCACTCACTTTTTCAGTCATATCGAAGAAATTCAGGGTGTGTTATAGAATTTTAATTTTTCAGAATGTGTTATTTATATACCGAAGATTTTTTTTGATCTCGTAGATTTTTTTTCACGATGTGTTATTTATGTATCAAGTTTTTTTTGACTTGTACATTTTTTTGGCACGTACATATTTTTTTTGTCTTGTACATTTTTTTTGACACATATTTTTTTTGACACGTATATTTTTTTGACACGTACATTTTTTGACTCGTACATTTTTTGACACATTTTTTTCATTTTTTGACATTTTTTTACACCTACATTTTTTCTCACATTTTTTTGACAGGTACATTTTTTTGACACGTACTTTTTTGTTGGCACTTTTTTGACAACTTTTTTTTTGACGAGACAAATTTTTTTTGACAATAAAAATTTTTTACGATAAGGCAACTTTTTTTCTGACGATTAAATTTTTTCCGTCAACTTTTTTTGACGACAAAATTTTTTTGACGATAATTTTTTTTTACGATAAGGCAACTTTTTTCTGACGAAAATTTTTTTACGTCAACTTTTTTTTGACGAGAAATTTTTTTTGATGATAAAAAATTTTTACGATAAGGCAACTTTTTTTCTAACGATGTCCACGTCAACTTTTTTTTGACGAGACAAATTGTTTTGATGATAAAATTTTTTTACGATAAGGCAACTTTTTTTTTGATGTCCACAACTTTTTTTTTGTGTCGAGACAAATTTTTTTGACGATAAAAATTTTTACGATAAGGCAACTTTTTTTCTGACGATGTCCACGTCAACTTTTTGTTGTGTCGAGACATTTTTTTTGACGATGAAATTTTTTTACGATAAGGCAACTTTTTTTCTTACGATGTCCACGTCTACTTTTTTTGTCGAGACATTTTTTTTAAGGATAAAATTTTTTTACGATAAGGCAACTTTTTTCTGACGCCATGGCAATTTTTTTTTGACATGTACATTTTTTTTACATGTATATTATTATTTTTTTCACGATTTGTATCGAAGATTTTTGTGTGTTAGAGAAACGAAGTTCGTGCTTTGGAAAACGCGATGATGTGCGTGATGATATCTTCGGTCTCCTGTTTAGACTTGCGCCAATCATCCGTGTATCGTCTTCTCCCCTGCCTCGCCTCGTGAAGTTCGTCCATCCTGTCGTTTAATTTTTCCCCTGCGGCCGAAAGAAGAGTGTCGAGATCACCGCACCTCATGCCACTTATCTCCCGAAGATGGTCCTTGAAAACCATTTCACAAGGGATACGAAATTTCGGTGTTGTTCTTGCTATGTTTAAAAGTTTCCCTACATCCTCGCAATCTCCGTTTAAAGCCTGTTTGAATATGATGCATAGCAGTTCGGGCGGTAAGTCGGTTATACAAGACATGTTGTTATTATATATTTTTTACTGTATGTTATTTATTTAAATACCAGTAGTGTATGTTAGTTGTTTCTAAGTAATACTTTGTAGGTGTCCTCTTTTTTTATCAATTGAATATCAGTTTTTGACATATTTTGACAATTTTTTGTCAACGTTTTAGCGTTTAGCGATGTTTTAGTACCATTTTCAATGCACCTTTTTTTTTCCCACCTCATACTTGTAGGTATATCACAATCTTACGTGATATAACTTAACCTATCCATTTTATTCGTGCTAAACTACACGAGAGCCTCTACGTGCTTTGACCTACTTAGAGAGTAGGTGGAACCCAACGTTCTGGGCCCATCCTTTGACCTACTTTTTATTTTACGACGTTTTACGCACTAAACTAACCTACAATGAGAGAAAAATGGACAGAAAAAGCTCTGGCATCACTTTTTAAGCTATTTTTTACCTCCTGCAAATTTTGCTCTTATGCTAACTCGTCCTTTGACCTACTTTTGAAATGACTTATGACATTTCCCTATAAGGAGGCTATCTCCTCTTACTGTAAGGTCCCCCTCAGTGTAATCTACCACGACCTGCTAATATATAGGCTTCTGCTCTCAGCGTAATCCGTTTTACGGACTAAACTAACCTACAATGAGAGAAAATTGGACAGAAGAAAAGCTCTGGCATCAGTTTTTAAGCTATTTTTTTACCTCCTGCAAAATTTTTGCTCTTATGCTAACTCGTCCTTTGACCTACATTTTTGAAATAACTTAAGACATTTTCCTATAAGGAGGCTGTCTCCTCTTACTGTAAGGTTCCTCAGTGTAATCTACCACGACCTTAGTAGTGTATTTTATGCTATTATAAACTCAAGAAAGGAAGAGCCCCTCTCAAGCAGATTTGTTTACACTTAAAACTAGCTCAACATGCCCATATGAGCTTTTTGCTCAAGTGTGGAACCCTGTCTAATCCAAGATTTTTGTAAAAAAGCCCTCATGGATTCCATGAGAAAGGAAGAGCCCCCTCAGATTGATTTGCATATACTTATAAAAGGCACTTCTGTGAGATTGTTGTCCATAAACTTGTCAAAAATATGCTCCTCTTGATATTTTTTTTGGCCACACTTAAAACTAGGCCAAAACACACACACATACATACATACACACACACACACACAGACATATTTACTTCTGGTTCAAGTTCAATTAGATACCAGGTTCAATTTGCTTATCTAATATTAAAACAATGCAATATGCAGAGACCCTCTAGAATTGCTCCGTGACTCTCTCATTTCTTACATCATAAACATATGATTTTTCACCTATGAGAATAACACTACATATGGTGTCATCAGGTAATGCCTCATGGAATTCACAGATAATTTTAATGTTTGTCCTGTCATTCACCACAACTTGTTTCCTTTTTGAAGCATTGATTACAAACATGGGTCTCTGTGCCTTGAATTCATCTGGTATGTAATACATATCAGTATTGCCAGTAGTGACCCTTTTGAAGGATGTAAATGCTTCATATAATTTAAGGAAATCATCCTTGGACATGTCTAAATTGTAATTTTCTCTAGGAAAGACCTCATTTCTGCCATTTTTAAGATATATGTTCTTGATGTTGCAGCTATCAAATTTACTTGAATTTTTTTCCTGATTGTTGTGTCTTCCAGTCTGAAACAATACCACTACAAAATCCGGCATGTCATATTGAATACTGGAGAATGAATTTGTGGCATCAAATTCATAATATGTACCAGATGCGGGCTTCTGTACACATTGATATATATAAAATTGCAGAGGAATCTGTGGATTTTTTATTATATCAGCTTTGTATTTAAGAGCATAACTGGCCTCATATTCAACAACAGGGATTCTTAACTCCATAGTCTGAATAATGCATTTGCCCTCATTAGGTAGGGTATTAGGCAGAGCTTCTCCTGTAGGGTTTATTGCACTGTACCTCATCAAGGCATTATTATCATTGGCAGCTCTTCTAAATGTGATTCTTAACCCACCCTTCCACATAATATCTTTGTAATCTGAGAAGAATCCTGGCAACAGGCGCATGGGGAACAGCACAGTGTGGTTTTTAGATAAAATCTTATCACCAGCCTCAAATCCACCGATTTTGTAGTATGAAGCCTCGGTTTTGGATAATTTTAATGTGGCCAAAGCTGTGGAGGTAATGCCGGGATAATCCACTCTGTTTATAACAACGCCATGCTTTCTGATCTCAATTTCAGAGAATAGATGCGGCACAAAATTGTCTACCAATCTTATATTTGAATTTGCCGGATAATCTGTTCCATCGAGCTTTACAACATCAAATTTGATGTATAAATCTGCTCTGTGGGGGTGTATAAATCCATCCCCTACATCAAGATCAACCTCAATCTCTGTGTTGGGTTGATTTAAATTTGCAAATGTCCTCCTGTTTGGGGGGAATGATTGTAGCTCATAACTCTCAATATTTTCCATTTTCTTCTTGTATGTATTTTTATTTAAATATTAATCTCTATGATTGCAGTTGTTGTGGCTCCAGCAAAATCAACTAATTCTTCTTTTTCATTAGTGACCATCAATTCAATATTATCTATTCTATTTTGGCACACAGGAAAATATAATGTTGGGGATGGATTGTAGATAATGGGCTCCATAAATTCAGAATTAGGTTTGAATGTTGCAATAATGCCTGTTTGTTTGTGAGTGCCTATGCCATTTGATTTAGTGATCATACCCTCCGCCACATTACAGTGAGTATTCAGAGTCTCTATGGCTAAGAATTTAGGTATATTCATAGCAGTGTGTTTGATGCCTGGTTCAAGTTTTGTGTTGTTCTCAAAGCCTAACAGCTCTCCAATAGTACCCAGATCCACTGTTTCTGAAGCAGATACAATTTCTACTCTGTGAGTGACAGAATCTTGACTTAACACTATACCTCTGGGTAATTGAGCATTTAGAGTGGATAGATGATATTGCCCTGGAGTGATGACAATTTTTTCATCCCCAACTGCAATTGTGTTGTTGTGGTGTGTAATATTGGGGATTAGGTACATGCCATAAAATGCCCTGAGAGCTATTGTTTTGGGATACACTATATCATCATGTAATCTAAGTTTCAATATTGAATTTTGGCTGGTGAGATGAAATACCCCCATGATGTTTTAAATACCACAAGGCCTTTTGAAAATCTTCAATTGATGGTTTATTTATTTGAGACATATATCTAAGAACAAACAAACACAAATGTCCACAATTAACATCTTTGAAATTTTGAACACGGGCATTATTGTAATAAAGATTAGCTGAATTTAAATATTTTATTAAATTTTCAGGTGGAACACCTCCAAATGAATCAAACACAAATGCCTCATTTTTTAAATATTTAAGATAACAAATCCAGTGAGTGCCCTGATTTTTGTACTTATCCAAATTAACAATGCCACACTCTTTGTTGAGTGGTTGTTCTGGTAAAGAATCAGACATGTACACACCTCTAAAATGTTTGATGCCCAGTGGCTTGATTAAAGCTTCAATATCTTGGTTTGTAAGCGGCTCTTGTTTTTTTTAAACTTATTCATGGCTCTTTTAACACCTTTGCCCTGTTTCTCCATTGCCAGGTTATGGCGCTTCTGCTCATCTAATTCTGCCCTATTTTTCTTGGCATCTATTACTGTTTTTGCTATGGCAGCTGATCCCCCAGCCAAGCTCCCAACAGCCCCGAGAGCAGCTAAGATGGCAGGGATGGTAAATATGAATCCCCCCACATGTGATTTTTTTCTTGATTGCTGTATTTTTTTTAATTGGGGGGTGCTAAGTAATAATTTCATACCATGTCCCTTTGCAATACAAGAATTTTTTTTCTTGCGCTGCTTTTTAGTTAGTTGAGACCTGCATAAGGTACTTGATACATAACACCCTTGGCCTTCATTGTAGGTTTATTATATACATATTCACAACCCCCACCCCAATTTTTGTTTGGTGCTCATAGCTATGGTGGTTCCCAATGCTGCTATTTTTTCACTCAAAGAAGCATCTTTGCTTACAAATCTGCCAAATGCAGCCTCTTCTAATTTCTTGTCTGCAACATGTCTCTTGTCAAGATCAGAATGTGTGTTGTATGCAATATCATGGTCTCTACAAGCAGCATCTAAGGGATTAACACCAGGATCACCTCTGTTTAATCTATGGTCCAATTTTGTGCCTGGTCCACAATACTGATAGCCTGGAATATGTAGTTCAAATGGCATCTTGTTTATAATGTCATTAACAAGGCCCCGACCCCCAGAAATATTCCAAAATTTAGGTGGTAGAGTATTAATAATTTTTATAAGATATCCAATCCCCTTAGTGTCATTCACTATAAAATTAGACAATTTTGTGCTTATCATGTCCATAATTCCAACCTTTTCATTGTAAAAATTGTTGTTCCCAGCATTTTCCTCCCCAGCTATCAACAATAACCTATCTACAAGTTTCCTGACATCATCAACCCAGACAAATTCTTTAGGCAGGGTGTTGTATTGTTTGATTCCACTGCCAGTCTTGATCTGAGACCATATGGGCTTGATTAAATTATTGTATTTTGCCCCACTGCTCGACTTGACTCTTTTTTGTGTGGGATCATTGTTCTGGTATAGAGCATCTGATTTTATTAATATTTCTTTGTAATCCTCATAATCTTGATCTGTATAGCTGCCAGGCCTTTTCCTAGTCATCAGTTCCCACAATCCAGGTGTTCCGAGATACTTAACAAAAGCACCTTTTTCTCCAAGTCGAGATTCTGAATATACAATTATATCATCTCCCATAAATGTTACTCTGAAATTGCCAATTCTATGTATGATGCTACCATCAAGCTCTGTGTCAGCATATAAGCCAAAAACCTCATCTTTATTGTCTTTAGGTGTTGTTAAATATTTTTGAGCAAGAAGACCCAATTCAATAGGATCCTGACTAGCCTCAATTCTTCTAGGAGCAATAGGACTAGGTGTATGAATACTTGAAAGTGGGGTGAATGGATAATCTAATATGTTCCTTGCAGCTACAGGTACAAGCTCTGTGAGCAAATTTTGATTCTGCTCTGTAACAGTTTTGATATTTTTACCTAAATTATTAATAGCATCAATTACAGGCTGTTCTGTTTGTTTGTGTTTTTCATAAATTCCTCGGTTCTCTGATTTCCATCCCTTAAATCTTTTTACAAGATAATCTCTTAATTTAAGATCATCAATGATTGGCCTTTTCATGTTTATTTATATATGTTTCAATGTCTAGAAAATTGTTGATTTTATTTCTGTATTTGCCACTGTTGGGTGTTCTTGTCATATCAATTGTGACAAACCCATAACTGTCCTGGTTCCAGCACCCACTGCAAAACTTGGAAAAATCATTGTAGCTCAGGTCCCCACCTACATATTCATCATGTATGTGTTTGAGGTTGGTATGGTCTTGATGAAATACACACATAAAATTGCTGTTGTCCCGGATCAGCTGCTTGGGTATTTTTGAAAAAGTCTGTGCCAGGTAGAAACAATCAATATTTTTGTGCCGGCCCTGTGTAAAGAAATTTCTAACCTTGTTTTGATTATCCAATATAATGTCATCAAACACAACAACAGAATTATCGAGACATTCATGAAGTGGCTTAACATCTGGTTCAAAAGTGGCAATATCCAATCCATCATAAAGCTTCATCAGCTGCTGATATTTTAATTGTTCCAAGCTCTTAGAAAAAATATACAAGTGCCTGTTTTTCCAGTCTAACCAGTTGGGTGCCAATAAAAAATTATCAACCATTAGTGTAGTTTTACCACAAGCAGATGGCCCAACAATAAGACACCTAATATTTTCAGGCAGCAATTTGCCATTTCTCTTATTCTGTTGTTCAGGTTCTGGGAGCCTTTTTATAACATCCCAGGTGCTCATATTATTATTTTGTTTGCATCGATCCAGCTGTGTTCTGGGAGTCCTAGCCATTTGACAAGTAACTTGTTGCCTTTTCTGCGGATAATTTTTTCTATGAGATAAGTGTCAGGCTGTTTAGTTTTGCTGAGCTCTTGTTCATAGAACCTGCCTTTGAGAATTTCTCCTCGGTGATCCTTTATTATATATGTGTTAAGGGTCCCGGGTTTAACTTGAACCACTGTAAATAATTCAGTGCTCCAGTTTCTTGTAAAGCCTCTCTTGAATAAGTGCTTATATTTGCTGATTCTTACTTGATCACCAATCTTGTATTTGGCCTTTCTTGTTGTTGGCCGGTATTTAGGATAATAAACAGTGCTGATCAATTTTTGCTCATGAGATGAAGTTACTTCAGAGGGTTTCATGTTGATTGTGGAATGGACCGAGTTGTTATATTTATGTAGAAGTTCTGGAAGAATATTAATCCATTTATAATTACCTTGGAGGGTAAATTGTTTATACATAAGATTTTTTAAGGTTCTGTTGAATCTCTCTACAATTGAGGCTTTGAGATCACTGCAACAAATTGTAGCTAATATCAAGCAACAGCTAGGAACCATGGAATCCAATCAAGCAAATGCTCTGTCTGTTTTTGCCACCCAGCTACAAGAAATTGTGCAACAATACAAGAGACTTGCTGTGGACATAAAAATCAAGCCAGGCCATGATGATGTTGTTAGAACCATCAATGAGCACCTTGAATCTGTAACAAGCAGATTGCTCACAGCAGAAAAAGAAATAACAGGCATAATTGAAAATCCTAAACATACAGTAATTCTTGAATTGTACAGCATCCCCAACAAAGAATATGATTCTCCATTGACACCGGGTGGCAAAATATATATGCTGTCCCCTGCACAATTTTATTACCAATTTTTTGTTGGGGGCACATTGAGACCAATCAAGATCAAATATTGGCTACAGCCACAGGCACACCACTACCCCACCTTATCAATAACAAATGCTGATAACAAAGTGAAAATCACCAGTGTAGAGTTACAGGATTTTACAGACCCCAATACATTGGAAACAGCCTATGTTGAAGATGATGGCTCTTTGGAATTTAAAATACATATAGGGGACAAATTATATTTAGAAAATCCTGCAGTCTCAGCTGCTGAACACCCCATAGTTGCAATATTCTTGTTTACATATTATGTCTAGACAAATTATTGTTGATGAATTACACAGACAAGCCCGACATAATTTTAAGAGACTCCCAGTAGTCACAAAGGGCATAGATGATTTATGGCAGAGCGATTTGATTGAAATGGCAAGTGGGCAATTGAAAAACTTAGACAAAATCAACAAGGGCTACAAGTATCTACTCACTGTAATAGACACATTTTCAAAATTTGCCTGGGCTGTGCCACTCAAATCCAAGACTGGAAAATGTGTTACAGAAGCCCTCAGGACAATCATCAATCAGAGTGGAAGATCCCCGCGCTATTTGCAAACAGATAATGGCAAAGAATTTTATAATTCAGTGTTTCAACAATTTATTAAAAGCCAGGCAATACAACATTATTCGAGTTACAGTGATCTCAAAGCCTCAATTGTAGAGAGATTCAACAGAACCTTAAAAAATCTTATGTATAAACAATTTACCCTCCAAGGTAATTATAAATGGATTAATATTCTTCCAGAACTTCTACATAAATATAACAACTCGGTCCATTCCACAATCAACATGAAACCCTCTGAAGTAACTTCATCTCATGAGCAAAAATTGATCAGCACTGTTTATTATCCTAAATACCGGCCAACAACAAGAAAGGCCAAATACAAGATTGGTGATCAAGTAAGAATCAGCAAATATAAGCACTTATTCAAGAGAGGCTTTACAAGAAACTGGAGCACTGAATTATTTACAGTGGTTCAAGTTAAACCCGGGACCCTTAACACATATATAATAAAGGATCACCGAGGAGAAATTCTCAAAGGCAGGTTCTATGAACAAGAGCTCAGCAAAACTAAACAGCCTGACACTTATCTCATAGAAAAAATTATCCGCAGAAAAGGCAACAAGTTACTTGTCAAATGGCTAGGACTCCCAGAACACAGCTGGATCGATGCAAACAAAATAATAATATGAGCACCTGGGATGTTATAAAAAGGCTCCCAGAACCTGAACAACAGAATAAGAGAAATGGCAAATTGCTGCCTGAAAATATTAGGTGTCTTATTGTTGGGCCATCTGCTTGTGGTAAAACTACACTAATGGTTGATAATTTTTTATTGGCACCCAACTGGTTAGACTGGAAAAACAGGCACTTGTATATTTTTTCTAAGAGCTTGGAACAATTAAAATATCAGCAGCTGATGAAGCTTTATGATGGATTGGATATTGCCACTTTTGAACCAGATGTTAAGCCACTTCATGAATGTCTCGATAATTCTGTTGTTGTGTTTGATGACATTATATTGGATAATCAAAACAAGGTTAGAAATTTCTTTACACAGGGCCGGCACAAAAATATTGATTGTTTCTACCTGGCACAGACTTTTTCAAAAATACCCAAGCAGCTGATCCGGGACAACAGCAATTTTATGTGTGTATTTCATCAAGACCATACCAACCTCAAACACATACATGATGAATATGTAGGTGGGGACCTGAGCTACAATGATTTTTCCAAGTTTTGCAGTGGGTGCTGGAACCAGGACAGTTATGGGTTTGTCACAATTGATATGACAAGAACACCCAACAGTGGCAAATACAGAAATAAAATCAACAATTTTCTAGACATTGAAACATATATAAATAAACATGAAAAGGCCAATCATTGATGATCTTAAATTAAGAGATTATCTTGTAAAAAGATTTAAGGGATGGAAATCAGAGAACCGAGGAATTTATGAAAAACACAAACAAACAGAACAGCCTGTAATTGATGCTATTAATAATTTAGGTAAAAATATCAAAACTGTTACAGAGCAGAATCAAAATTTGCTCACAGAGCTTGTACCTGTAGCTGCAAGGAACATATTAGATTATCCATTCACCCCACTTTCAAGTATTCATACACCTAGTCCTATTGCTCCTAGAAGAATTGAGGCTAGTCAGGATCCTATTGAATTGGGTCTTCTTGCTCAAAAATATTTAACAACACCTAAAGACAATAAAGATGAGGTTTTTGGCTTATATGCTGACACAGAGCTTGATGGTAGCATCATACATAGAATTGGCAATTTCAGAGTAACATTTATGGGAGATGATATAATTGTATATTCAGAATCTCGACTTGGAGAAAAAGGTGCTTTTGTTAAGTATCTCGGAACACCTGGATTGTGGGAACTGATGACTAGGAAAAGGCCTGGCAGCTATACAGATCAAGATTATGAGGATTACAAAGAAATATTAATAAAATCAGATGCTCTATACCAGAACAATGATCCCACACAAAAAAGAGTCAAGTCGAGCAGTGGGGCAAAATACAATAATTTAATCAAGCCCATATGGTCTCAGATCAAGACTGGCAGTGGAATCAAACAATACAACACCCTGCCTAAAGAATTTGTCTGGGTTGATGATGTCAGGAAACTTGTAGATAGGTTATTGTTGATAGCTGGGGAGGAAAATGCTGGGAACAACAATTTTTACAATGAAAAGGTTGGAATTATGGACATGATAAGCACAAAATTGTCTAATTTTATAGTGAATGACACTAAGGGGATTGGATATCTTATAAAAATTATTAATACTCTACCACCTAAATTTTGGAATATTTCTGGGGGTCGGGGCCTTGTTAATGACATTATAAACAAGCTGCCATTTGAACTACATATTCCAGGCTATCAGTATTGTGGACCAGGCACAAAATTGGACCATAGATTAAACAGAGGTGATCCTGGTGTTAATCCCTTAGATGCTGCTTGTAGAGACCATGATATTGCATACAACACACATTCTGATCTTGACAAGAGACATGTTGCAGACAAGAAATTAGAAGAGGCTGCATTTGGCAGATTTGTAAGCAAAGATGCTTCTTTGAGTGAAAAAATAGCAGCATTGGGAACCACCATAGCTATGAGCACCAAACAAAAATTGGGGTGGGGGTTGTGAATATGTATATAATAAACCTACAATGAAGGCCAAGGGTGTTATGTATCAAGTACCTTATGCAGGTCTCAAATCTCTTAAAACTATTGACAGCCTTTTAACTAAAAAGCAGCGCAAGAAAAAAAATTCTTGTATTGCAAAGGGACATGGTATGAAATTATTACTTAGCACCCCCCAATTAAAAAAAATACAGCAATCAAGAAAAAAATCACATGTGGGGGGATTCATATTTACCATCCCTGCCATCTTAGCTGCTCTCGGGGCTGTTGGGAGCTTGGCTGGGGGATCAGCTGCCATAGCAAAAACAGTAATAGATGCCAAGAAAAATAGGGCAGAATTAGATGAGCAGAAGCGCCATAACCTGGCAATGGAGAAACAGGGCAAAGGTGTTAAAAGAGCCATGAATAAGTTTAAAAAAACAAGAGCCGCTTACAAACCAAGATATTGAAGCTTTAATCAAGCCACTGGGCATCAAACATTTTAGAGGTGTGTACATGTCTGATTCTTTACCAGAACAACCACTCAACAAAGAGTGTGGCATTGTTAATTTGGATAAGTACAAAAATCAGGGCACTCACTGGATTTGTTATCTTAAATATTTAAAAAATGAGGCATTTGTGTTTGATTCATTTGGAGGTGTTCCACCTGAAAATTTAATAAAATATTTAAATTCAGCTAATCTTTATTACAATAATGCCCGTGTTCAAAATTTCAAAGATGTTAATTGTGGACATTTGTGTTTGTTTGTTCTTAGATATATGTCTCAAATAAATGAACCATCAATTGAAGATTTTCAAAAGGCCTTGTGGTATTTAAAACATCATGGGGGTATTTCATCTCACCAGCCAAAATTCAATATTGAAACTTAGATTACATGATGATATAGTGTATCCCAAAACAATAGCTCTCAGGGCATTTTATGGCATGTACCTAATCCCCAATATTACACACCACAACAACACAATTGCAGTTGGGGATGAAAAAATTGTCATCACTCCAGGGCAATATCATCTATCCACTCTAAATGCTCAATTACCCAGAGGTATAGTGTTAAGTCAAGATTCTGTCACTCACAGAGTAGAAATTGTATCTGCTTCAGAAACAGTGGATCTGGGTACTATTGGAGAGCTGTTAGGCTTTGAGAACAACACAAAACTTGAACCAGGCATCAAACACACTGCTATGAATATAACTAAATTCTTAGCCATAGAGACTCTGAATATTCACTGTAATGTGGCGGAGGGTATGATCACTAAATCAAATGGCATAGGCACTCACAAACAAACAGGCATTATTGCAACATTCAAACCTAATTCTGAATTTATGGAGCCCATTATCTACAATCCATCCCCAACATTATATTTTCCTGTGTGCCAAAATAGAATAGATAATATTGAATTGATGGTCACTAATGAAAAAGAAGAATTAGTTGATTTTGCTGGAGCCACAACAACTGCAATCATAGAGATTAATATTTAAATAAAAATACATACAAGAAGAAAATGGAAAATATTGAGAGTTATGAGCTACAATCATTCCCCCCAAACAGGAGGACATTTGCAAATTTAAATCAACCCAACACAGAGATTGAGGTTGATCTTGATGTAGGGGATGGATTTATACACCCCCACAGAGCAGATTTATACATCAAATTTGATGTTGTAAAGCTCGATGGAACAGATTATCCGGCAAATTCAAATATAAGATTGGTAGACAATTTTGTGCCGCATCTATTCTCTGAAATTGAGATCAGAAAGCATGGCGTTGTTATAAACAGAGTGGATTATCCCGGCATTACCTCCACAGCTTTGGCCACATTAAAATTATCCAAAACCGAGGCTTCATACTACAAAATCGGTGGATTTGAGGCTGGTGATAAGATTTTATCTAAAAACCACACTGTGCTGTTCCCCATGCGCCTGTTGCCAGGATTCTTCTCAGATTACAAAGATATTATGTGGAAGGGTGGGTTAAGAATCACATTTAGAAGAGCTGCCAATGATAATAATGCCTTGATGAGGTACAGTGCAATAAACCCTACAGGAGAAGCTCTGCCTAATACCCTACCTGATGAGGGCAAATGCATTATTCAGACTATGGAGTTAAGAATCCCTGTTGTTGAATATGAGGCCAGTTATGCTCTTAAATACAAAGCTGATATAATAAAAAATCCACAGATTCCTCTGCAATTTTATACATATCAATGTGTACAGAAGCCCGCATCTGGTACATATTATGAATTTGATGCCACAAATTCATTCTCCAGCATTCAATATGACATGCCGGATTTTGTAGTGTTATTGTTTCAGACTGGAAGACACAACAATCAGGAAAAAAATTCAAGTAAATTTGATAGCTGCAACATCAAGAACATATATCTTAAAAATGGCAGAAATGAGGTCTTTCCTAGAGAAAATTACAATTTAGACATGTCCAAGGATGATTTCCTTAAATTATATGAAGCATTTACACCTTCAAAAGGGTCACTACTGGCAATACTGATATGTATTACACACCAGATGAATTCAAGGCACAGAGACCCATGTTTGTAATCAATGCTTCAAAAAGGAAACAAGTTGTGGTGAATGACAGAACAAATATTAAAATTATCTGTGAATTCCATGAGGCATTACCTGATGACACCATATGTAGTGTTATTCTCATAGGGGAAAAATCATATGTTTATGATGTAAGAAATGAGAGAGTCACGGAGCAATTCTAGAGGGTCTCTGCATATTGCATTGTTTTAATATTAGATAAGCAAATTGAACCTGGTATCTAATTGAACTTGAACCAGAAGTAAATATGTCTGTGTGTGTGTGTGTATATGTATGTATGTGTGTGTGTTTTGGCCTAGTTTTAAGTGTGGCCAAAAAAAATATCAAGAGGAGCATATTTTTGACAAGTTTATGGACAACAATCTCACAGAAGTGCCTTTTAGAAGTATATGCAAATCAATCTGAGGGGGCTCTTCCTTTCTCATGGAATCCATGAGGGCTTTTTTACAAAAATCTTGGATTAGACAGGGTTCCACACTTGAGCAAAAAGCTCATATGGGCATGTTGAGCTAGTTTTAAGTGTAAACAAATCTGCTTGAGAGGGGCTCTTCCTTTCTTGAGTTTATAATAGCATAAAATACACTACTGACCTTGTACTCTCAGCGTAATCTGCCACGATGTTGTTGTTGTTTTTTTTTAAACTCATGTGCGATCTTCTACAATGTGTGTGCCCTCTCCCCCCTTGCTACGACCTAAACGGGACCTCTGTCTCTCCTACGATGTTTTGAGCGCCCCAACTGCTACGATGTTTTTCTCCTCATGATGCAAAAAAAAAAACAATTATATTGTAGCGACTGTGCCGCGTGAAGGGCACACACACACACAATGTTCAGTGAACAAATAGGATAGAGCTTTGGGGAGAGAGTATAAGCAAGCGCGCGTCCCCTCAATGTTTTTTTTTTCAAGAAATTCGATTTGTCAAGTTAGTTTTTTGATCCTCTGCAAACCTATTGGAGTGCTTTGGGTGTGTTTTAGATTAAAAATTTTGTAATTTGGAATGTAGAAAAGCCATTCTTGCTTGTTGGCGATATTTTTTTAAAACAGCTCCGTGACCCTCTCATTCTTCACGTCGTGAATGAAGGACTTCTCGGCGACCAGGATGACGCTGCATACGGTGTTCTCGGGCAACGGACTGTTGAACTCGCAGACGATCTTGATGTTGGTGCGATCGTTGACCACCACCTGCTTCCTCTTCGTGGTATTGATGACGAACATCGGCCTGCGGATTTTGAATTCGCTGGGAGTGTAGTACATGTCCACGCTTCCCTCGGCCACGCGTTTGTAAGCGGTGTAAGCTTCGGAAAGTTTGAGGTAATTATTTTTGGTCATGTCGACCTCTGTTTGTCAAAAATTCGAGATATTTGCAATTTAAGATTTTTTAACGCTGTGGACTTGGAAAATATTCGACAGATGGGGGTCAAATTTGGTTCCATGACGACCTATGTTTATTTTGGTATGGGAGGACAGAGGACACCGAGACTCGACCAACGCACTAAACCCGACCTCTCTACGACTATTTGTTCAAAAGTTACGAGTGATCAAAGGTTTGGGAGGTGGGCTAACTTCTTACCCCTTGACCCCAGGACCACCAAAACTTGGTACACGTATTCTCCACCTCCAAAGTCGACAGGGGGGTAGCTTCGCTACCGGGATGGGGGTGTTTTTCGATATATTTTTTCGATAACTCTTACCATTTTCGAGATATTTGCAATTTTAAAATTTTTTTAATGCTGTGGACTTAGAAAATTTTCGATTGATGAAAAAAAATTGCTTCCATGACGACCTATGTTTATTTTGGTATGGGAGGACAGAGGACACCGAAACTCGACCGACACACTAAACCCGACAGGTGGGATGCTTTTGTTTTGGCGCAGCCCTTTGACCTACTTTTGAAATGACTTACGACATTTTCCTATAAGGCTGTCTCCCCTTACGATGTTTTCCTGTAAGGCAGCGATCGTCTGTCAATGGGCCCTCAGTGTAATCTACTACGACCTAATACTAACTTTCTTTTTTACGTTTCATTGCAGTGACGAACTAAAAGAGCGGAAAAAAAGGCTCTGAAAGGTGAGTGTAAAAAAAAAAAAACGTATTTTCAAGTATGCATGCTCCAGTAATGTAACTTTCTAAAAACATGTGCCGTCTATATCGTGAGGCGTTTCTGCGATGATGGTCTTTATATGCGGCTGTGAATGAAGTTTTACTCTTAGAAGCAATAATGCTGTAACGCGGAAGAAAGGATATAGGATTCTTGCAGTGATATGGCTGCATCAAAACAACTGCTTTTTTTTTATTCACCAGTTCCATCTGTTTCTGCGGTGATGTGATTGTTAAGTCATCCAACAACAGCTCTTAATAATGGTCGCGGATTGCTGTATCCAGATTGTCGTTGCATCTGCGGAAATATATAGATACTCAATCTCTCGTAAACATTCTGTACAACTAAATTACGTTCAATTCGTCCTCTTCATTTCTCAAAATTAAATTTCTGTATGCATCTCGTAAGGAAATGTAAGTCCATATAAAATGTTCAATTTGATCCATCCATCTAATTGGTAAATAACCTCTGGATATTTATTCTTCTTCTATTCCTTGGAGAATGGATTCCCAGGACCAGTTTCAAAACGACGTGCTACATGCTCAAAGTATTGTAAAATCTGATGACAGCAAACTGTCTAGAATCTTTCTTGAATACACAATTTATTTCAAATTGTTCGTCAGTTTTTTCAAACGTCTAATAGATTCGTAGCATTCGCAACCAGCACCATCTTTCGAAGGCACCGATTTTTTTGGTCTGATGCCTTTATTGTCCATGATTCAACACCGTGCATGAGAGGGCATCCCCGATTGCCTTGTAATCAAGGGGTCCTGGGTTCGATACCCGGCGGAGGCACTTAGTTGTTCGGATCCTACTTTAAATTGTAGTCCCGATTAGCCTTTCTGTACCAGTCGACCTCGTGACGTAGTGGTTAGCACCAATTAATTGATTTCGTTTATTTTACTTATTTCCGCCACTTTTGGCTAAAACGCGAAGATGAGTATGTGATGATGATGAAATTAATGAAGGGACACCACAAATAACACCCATGCCCAGGCCAGGATTTGAACCTGCGACCCCTGCCTCAACGCTGTTGATTTCCGGTTCAGTGGTTAGCACATGATAACTTATTTGAACCAGTTTAAAAATTCAAATACTTAGGAGTAATATTAACAAATGAAAATTATATTAAAGAGGATATAAAATAAAAAAGTAGGCTTAAAATTTAGGAAATGTATGTTACTTCTCTCTGAGAAACTTATAGTTAAAATATACAAAACAGTAATTTTGCCTGTTGTATTATATGGATGTGAAACTTGGTCTGTCATATTGAAAGAGGAACATAAATTGAGAGTATTTGAAAATAAGATCGTTAGGAAAATATTTGGATCTAAAAGGGGTGAGAAGATAGGTGAGTGGAGAAGGTTACATAATTTAGAACTACATAAATTTATATTCATGTCCAGATATTATTAGATTAATTAAATCAAGAAGACTTAGGTGGACAGGCCATGTGGCACGAATGGGAGAGGAAAAAAAAAGGAGTTTACAGGATTCTTGTTGGGAGACCTGATGGTAAGAGACCTGTAGGAAAACTAAGACGAAGATGGAAGGACAAATATTTGGGATGGACATAACGGAAAAATTTGGTAGGTATGGAAAAAAAAGAGTATATAGATCTTTCTCAAGATAGGGACAGATGGAAGGCCTGTGTTGATGCAGCCATGAACCTTTTTTGGGTTTGAGAAGGCTAGAGAGTTAGTTAGTTAGTTATGAAAGTACATGTCACTATATATAAAAAAAATACAATCCCTGGCAAAAAAATGAATTTTGAAAAAAAAAAATTATTTCCATATAATGAACTTCAACCTATACAATTATACATTTTTTCTTAATTTTGCAGGATTTAAATGAAACGGACGCAAAGAAGAATTGGGAACACGTACGTAATGCAATAGAATCAGCAGTTAAATAAAGTATAAATCAAGAAAAAGTTAGCCATTGTTCGCATAACCTAATAGAAATAGATTGATTGATTTAAGTCTACTTTATGCACAGTAAGGCTAATCGGGCCTGGATCTGCAGTTTTTAAAGTGGGATCCCAACCACTACATGCCTCCACCAGGAATCGAACCCGGGATACCTTCGATGACGCTACTACTGCGCCATCTGAGAGGCACTAATAGAAAATAGACTTAGGTGGTTAAAGAACAGCATGTTTAGAAGATTACTTGAAAAGTAAAATTAACGAAATTGAAATAAAAGTAGTAGAGGTGCAAATGAATTGAGAAAGGGGTGGCAACCCAAAGTAAACTTGATATAAAATGGCTGACTATTTTAAATGGATGGAAGAACTACTTTAATGATGTTTAAAAAAGTTTATGTAGGAGATAAATCAGAAATAAATTAAGTACGCACAGCAGAATCTAACTTGATTGAAGTCAAAGATGCCAAAGAG
This sequence comes from Lepisma saccharinum, assembly GCF_977018435.1. NCBI lineage: Eukaryota > Metazoa > Arthropoda > Insecta > Zygentoma > Lepismatidae > Lepisma > Lepisma saccharinum. Next base: position 255,044 of record NW_028143077.1, read on the forward strand.
ATAAATTAGTCGAGAAGAAACTTGTTAATATGTCTGACAAATGTACAATTCATGATGGATTAAAAAAAAAGAAGATGCATTATCTCCATTGCTCTTTTTTTTAATTTTTGCCTTAGAATATGCTCTTTAGGAAGCTAAAAGAAACTAACGAAGTAGTTTTAGCATATGCAGATGATGTAGACTTACTGGGGAATGATGTAAATACAAATTAAGAATAATGCTAAAATATTTTTTTCAAAGCAGCTAAAGAGAGATAGGTTTCAGAAGTTAGCAATGTGAAATCTAAAGATATGTGCTTACAGGCCGAAACCAAGTGATAACAACTTGTTTGAACCACTTTTTCCAAATCCAAATACTTGCGAGTAATACTAACAAATGAAAATGATATTAAAGAGGAAATGAAAAAGGAAGGCTTAATTCGTGTTACTTTTCTCTGTCTCCTCGTTTCATATCTAAGGAACTAAAAAAAATAAAAAATATATAAACAGATCTTGCTCAGGATAAGGACAAATCGAACTGCAAGCATGAACTTTCGGGTTCAAGAAAGGTAGAGAATTAATTAATTAGTTAATATTCAATGTAATATGGTTTCACGTATTAAACAAAAAACAAAGTTAGTAATATTATATTCATATTGACAAGGGAATTCTTACAATTTCATTCCCCTCGTAAATTTTGCCAATAGCATTTTCATCATCCTGTGTTATTTCAAATCTTCAATTATGCAACGCAAAAAGAAGAAGAATTTCCATGACGTGATAACATGAATTTTGTACGTTGAGAGAAAAATGGAAACGAAGAGCTGTGAAAAAAAAGCTTGACTGACGAGCGGGAAACATAATAGAAATCAAGGAAGGAAAGTATGAACAGAGGAAAGGGGATATTCAAAGGAAGGTGGCTCTTCCATGATAATTTTTTCTTTCTCAATCCGAACAAATTCATAAACATTATCATCATTGAATGTTGTTGTTGTTGTTGAGGTTTGTGTTTTAAGTCCACTTTATGCACAGTATGGCTAATCGAGCCTGGACCTACAGTTTAAAGTGGGATCCGAACCACTTGTGCCTCCACCGGGTATCGAACCCTAGACCCCTTGATTACAAGGCAACGACGCTACCACTGCGCCATGGAGAAGGCCCCATCATTGAATAGTCGGTTACGTTGTCCCTCCGAACGAAACACGAAATGCATACAAGCCTGTGCCTCCTAAGTTCATCGTGGCTTGAGAAATGAAAACTTCCGATGATTTCTTATTTTTTTAGAACATGCTTCGCTAGGGAGGTCAAATTACAAGTTCCGTAATTCGAATAACTTGTTGATTTCATTACGAACGAAGAAGAAATGCATGGCACTTAAAATGCTGTAGTATTATTACATCAGATCATCTTTTGTCTTGCTCGCGTCGATTAGTCTCCTTACGTTTCTTCTTCTCCTTGTCGTTTTCGTCCAGAATTGCTTCCATCTCTCCTGTTATTACATTCGCAACTTCTAGATTATAACTTTTTCTCCCTGTAATTTTATAAATATAGGTTTTTTTCATGATCATCTAGAGAACACCAGATAAATTTCAGCAATATCGATCACTCAAATGGATATCATCATCTTCGTCCAATACAATTCTTGAAAAAAATTTTATATAGTACTTCCAGGAGTAGGTCGGTTAAAAAAAAAAAAAAACGCGAGCCCAAAGATTACACTTTTATCTTGTTCTGTCTTGTTTAACCGATTTTGAATTTGAGATTTTTTATTTTTATTTTGCCATTCACAACACGTTCGACTATTCGTGACAATACGTTTCAACCTTTATGTATAAACGTTTCAACGTTCCCAATTCTTCTTTGCGTCCGTTTCATTTAAATCCTGCAAAATTAAAAAAAAAATGTACAATTGTATAGGTTGAAGTTCATTATATGGAAATAAATATTTTTTTTCAAAATTCATTTTTTTGCCAGGGATTGTATTTTTTTATATATAGTGACATGTACTTTCATAACTAACTAACTAACTCTCTAGCCTTCTCAAACCCAAAAAAGGTTCATGGCTGCATCAACACAGGCCTTCCATCTGTCCCTATCTTGAGAAAGATCTATATACTCTTTTTTTTTTTTCCATACCTACCAAATTTTTCCGTTATGTCCATCCCAAATATTTGTCCTTCCATCTTCGTCTTAGTTTTCCTACAGGTCTCTTACCATCAGGTCTCCCAACAAGAATCCTGTAAACTCCTTTTTTTTTCCTCTCCCATTCGTGCCACATGGCCTGTCCACCTAAGTCTTCTTGATTTAATTAATCTAATAATATCTGGACATGAATATAAATTTATGTAGTTCTAAATTATGTAACCTTCTCCACTCACCTATCTTCTCACCCCTTTTAGATCCAAATATTTTCCTAACGATCTTATTTTCAAATACTCTCAATTTATGTTCCTCTTTCAATATGACAGACCAAGTTTCACATCCATATAATACAACAGGCAAAATTACTGTTTTGTATATTTTAACTATAAGTTTCTCAGAGAGAAGTAACATACATTTCCTAAATTTTAAGCCTACTTTTTTATTTTATATCCTCTTTAATATAATTTTCATTTGTTAATATTACTCCTAAGTATTTGAATTTTTAAACTGGTTCAAATAAGTTATCATGTGCTAACCACTGAACCGGAAATCAACAGCGTTGAGGCAGGGGTCGCAGGTTCAAATCCTGGCCTGGGCATGGGTGTTATTTGTGGTGTCCCTTCATTAATTTCATCATCATCACATACTCATCTTCGCGTTTTAGCCAAAAGTGGCGGAAATAAGTAAAATAAACGAAATCAATTAATTGGTGCTAACCACTACGTCACGAGGTCGACTGGTACAGAAAGGCTAATCGGGACTACAATTTAAAGTAGGATCCGAACAACTAAGTGCCTCCGCCGGGTATCGAACCCAGGACCCCTTGATTACAAGGCAATCGGGGATGCCCTCTCATGCACGGTGTTGAATCATGGACAATAAAGGCATCAGACCAAAAAAATCGGTGCCTTCGAAAGATGGTGCTGGTTGCGAATGCTACGAATCTATTAGACGTTTGAAAAAACTGACGAACAATTTGAAATAAATTGTGTATTCAAGAAAGATTCTAGACAGTTTGCTGTCATCAGATTTTACAATACTTTGAGCATGTAGCACGTCGTTTTGAAACTGGTCCTGGGAATCCATTCTCCAAGGAATAGAAGAAGAATAAATATCCAGAGGTTATTTACCAATTAGATGGATGGATCAAATTGAACATTTTATATGGACTTACATTTCCTTACGAGATGCATACAGAAATTTAATTTTGAGAAATGAAGAGGACGAATTGAACGTAATTTAGTTGTACAGAATGTTTACGAGAGATTGAGTATCTATATATTTCCGCAGATGCAACGACAATCTGGATACAGCAATCCGCGACCATTATTAAGAGCTGTTGTTGGATGACTTAACAATCACATCACCGCAGAAACAGATGGAACTGGTGAATAAAAAAAAAGCAGTTGTTTTGATGCAGCCATATCACTGCAAGAATCCTATATCCTTTCTTCCGCGTTACAGCATTATTGCTTCTAAGAGTAAAACTTCATTCACAGCCGCATATAAAGACCATCATCGCAGAAACGCCTCACGATATAGACGGCACATGTTTTTAGAAAGTTACATTACTGGAGCATGCATACTTGAAAATACGTTTTTTTTTTTTTACACTCACCTTTCAGAGCCTTTTTTTCCGCTCTTTTAGTTCGTCACTGCAATGAAACGTAAAAAAGAAAGTTAGTATTAGGTCGTAGTAGATTACACTGAGGGCCCATTGACAGACGATCGCTGCCTTACAGGAAAACATCGTAAGGGGAGACAGCCTTATAGGAAAATGTCGTAAGTCATTTCAAAAGTAGGTCAAAGGGCTGCGCCAAAACAAAAGCATCCCACCTGTCGGGTTTAGTGTGTCGGTCGGGTTTCGGTGTCCTCTGTCCTCCCATACCAAAATAAACATAGGTCGTCATGGAAGCAATTTTTTTTCATCAATCGAAAATTTTCTAAGTCCACAGCATTAAAAAAATCTTAAAATTGCAAATATCTCGAAAATGGTAAGAGTTATCGAAAAAATATATCGAAAAACACCCCCATCCCGGTAGCGAAGCTACCCTCCTGTCGACTTTGGAGGTGGAGAATACGTGTACCAAGTTTTGGTGGTCCTGGGGTCAAGGGGTAAGAAGTTAGCCCACCTCCCAAACCTTTGATCACTCGTAACGTTTGAACAAATAGTCGTAGAGAGGTCGGGTTTAGTGCGTTGGTCGAGTCTCGGTGTCCTCTGTCCTCCCATACCAAAATAAACATAGGTCGTCATGGAACCAAATTTGACCCCCATCTGTCGAAAATTTTCCAAGTCCACAGCGTTAAAAAATCTTAAATTGCAAATATCTCGAATTTTTGACAAACAGAGGTCGACATGACCAAAAATAATTACCTCAAACTTTCCGAAGCTTACACCGCTTACAAACGCGTGGCCGAGGGAAGCGTGGACATGTACTACACTCCCAGCGAATTCAAAATCCGCAGGCCGATGTTCGTCATCAATACCACGAAGAGGAAGCAGGTGGTGGTCAACGATCGCACCAACATCAAGATCGTCTGCGAGTTCAACAGTCCGTTGCCCGAGAACACCGTATGCAGCGTCATCCTGGTCGCCGAGAAGTCCTTCATTCACGACGTGAAGAATGAGAGGGTCACGGAGCAGTTTTAAAAAAATATCGCCAACAAGCAAGAATGGCTTTTCTACATTCCCAATTACAAAATTTTTAATCTAAAACACACCCAAAGCACTCCAATAGGTTTGCAGAGGATCAAAAAACTAACTTGACAAATCGAATTTCTTGAAAAAAAAAAAACATTGAGGGGACGCGCGCTTGCTTATACTCTCTCCCCAAAGCTCTATCCTATTTGTTCACTGAACATGTGTATGTGTGTGTGTGTCCTTCACGCGGCACAGTCGCTACAATATAATTGGTTTTTTTTTGCATCATGAGGAGAAAAACATCGTATCAGTTGGGGCGCTCAAAACATCGTAGGAGAGACAGAGGTCCCGTTTAGGTCGTAGCAAGGGGGGAGAGGGCACACACATTGTAGAAGATCGCACATGAGTTTAAAAAAAAACAACAACAACATCGTGGCAGATTACGCTGAGAGTACAAGGTCGTGGTAGATTACACTGAGGAACCTTACAGTAAGAGGAGACAGCCTCCTTATAGGAAAATGTCTTAAGTTATTTAAAAAATGTAGGTCAAAGGACGAGTTAGCATAAGAGCAAAAATTTTGCAGGAGGTAAAAAAATAGCTTAAAAACTGATGCCAGAGCTTTTCTTCTGTCCAATTTTCTCTCATTGTAGGTTAGTTTAGTCCGTAAAACGGATTACGCTGAGAGCAGAAGCCTATATATTAGCAGGTCGTTATAGATTACACTGAGGGGGACCTTACAGTAAGAGGAGATAGCCTCCTTATAGGGAAATGTCGTAAGTCATTTCAAAAGTAGGTCAAAGGACGAGTTAGCATAAGAGCAAAATTTGCAGGAGGTAAAAAATAGCTTAAAAAGTGATGCCAGAGCTTTTTCTGTCCATTTTTCTCTCATTGTAGGTTAGTTTAGTGCGTAAAACGTCGTAAAATAAAAAGTAGGTCAAAGGATGGGCCCAGAACGTTGGGTTCCACCTACTCTCTAAGTAGGTCAAAGCACGTAGAGGCTCTCGTGTAGTTTAGCACGAATAAAATGGATAGGTTAAGTTATATCACGTAAGATTGTGATATACCTACAAGTATGAGGTGGGAAAAAAAAAAAGGTGCATTGAAAATGGTACTAAAACATCGCTAAACGCTAAAACGTTGACAAAAAATTGTCAAAATATGTCAAAAACTGATATTCAATTGATAAAAAAAGAGGATACCTACAAAGTATTACTTAGAAACAACTAACATACACTACTAATACCCCACTCAAATTTTTGTTTCTTGTTCATGGCGATGGTGGTGCCCAATGCTGCAACTTTTTCACCCAACGATGCGTCTCTGCTCGTGACCCTCCCGAAAGCGGCATGCTCCAATTTCTTGTCTGCTTCTTGACGTGCATCCAAATTCGTGTGCATGTTGTAAGCAATATCGTGATCTTTGCATGCAGCGTCCAACGGATTCACACCTTTGTCTCCTCTCTCCAATCTTTTCTCGAGTTTGGTACCGGGACCGCAGTACTGGTAGCCAGGTAAATGCATCTCGAAAGGTAACTTGTTTTTTTGGTGATGCTGGTTTCTGTTTTCACCACATACATTTTGGAACGTAAGCCGGCGAACTCCAGAATGATTTCTCCGTTGCATTCATCCTTCATTTTACCAAGCACTTTTTTATTGCGAGAAGGGAGATCAAATCTGTTTGGTCGAGGGAAGAAAGATGTGTCGAAATGATCAATCATTTTCGGTTGTTTCAAATTGTTGTAGAGGTCAGATGTCTGTTTGGAATAAATAAAACTGTCCGTGTCCGTGTACAAAAGTATAGAAGGGTTTCATGACATTATAATGAAATTCAAACACATGCAGTTTAGATAAATCCAAAACCGTCGCCCCCACGTAGATTGGTTTGTTGAACTTGATTATTTTTTTATCCATCACAAACAGGGCCAGGTTTTCATCATATATATTTCGTGATTTGAATGTCGGCGATGCTATCAATTTTCTACATTTATTTGAATCGGGAACTAATCTCACGTCCACGTGCTTCCTGACATTCTCCATTGTTTTTCCGTAAAGAGCATTATTCATGAGTTTAAAAAAATCTTAATCAAAATCTGACGTGGCTCGTGTTCTATGATACGTATTTTTTTCAATGTAAGGTTTTAACCACTCGGAACGTTTGAATTTCATTATTCTTCTCACATTTATTACTTGAACTGCCTTCTCAATTAAGAATTGAAGATTTTTGTAATGGAGAACGTATCTCTTTTTCCTATCCAATGTTAACAGAAGCTTACGTTGATTTGAATCAGGCGAACATTTTAGTTCGGGTGCAGGAGCTAGATCTTTGAAGTAATCGTGTAGATGGTCGGGGAATTCGAGGTCCACCTCTATAAACAAGCCAAATTCACAGTCGTTGAAATTATTAATGTTAATGGAAGTGGTATCCACCCATTCGAACCCGCCGTAAGGAAGTTTTTGTATCATAGCATGCCCGTATAAATTATTTGCATCCACATAAAATATGTATTTCGATTGTTCGTTAGGATCGTATTCTTATGTCATGTGAACGTTATTTGCTTTTGCATGTCTCTGTACGCATTGCACCATTCCACCTCGGATCCCCCTCTCGATAAAATATAACATGTCCACGTCCGGTATCAATTCGAGTTTTATTTTTGTCTGTAATAACATGGCAGACCACGCTAAGCCCGAGAGACCGTAAAAATATGCAGGATCTAATTTGTAAATATTCGCCGACGTTTTCCTGAATGCTTGAAAAACATCCGCGAGTATTTTCACGTCCAGTTTTAGGTAGGCATCGTGATAATCGCCGAGTGTCCTACATCCTAATTTGTCCCACATCCGTTGCGCGTGTTCGTATTCATCATCCGTGATTCCTTTCTCTCTGAGTCGACTGTAAAATTCTTTTTCAGGTGGAAGAGTGTCGTCGTTAAATTTAGAATTATCACTAACATATTCATATGGATAAATACCTTTACGTCTAATCATTTCTATGTCTACGGTGGGAAAATTAGCTCTCGTTATTCTAAATTGTTCAGCCGAAAGTTTGCTTGCAAGAGCGTTTAAGCTGGCAGATAAAAATCTGTAAGAATCTAAAAATCTCATCTCCACAGTTTCGTTTGTTCCCGGAATCAATACTCGCTTGCTGACACTGATGTACCTTTCTTCATTCTCTGCTAGAATATTTATTTTTTGTCTATCATATCCAAGATTCCGAATTAAGAGATGGAAGTCTTAACCGCTGCCATTATGAAGGTATATGGGGACAAACGTAGGTTTTTGGATCTTTAGATTACACGTGTTACAGATTCCACCGATGTAGTTTCCGGGGAAGCGATTATGGTGAAATACTTTCCGGTTCTCGTCGGTGAAACGTTGATCGCACACCGGACACGTTTCAATGTTATGGTGAGATTGAAGTTCATCGCTGGATAATGGAAGCATTGGTTTCGATTCGCGTAAGAGGCTGCCAATGGTCTCAACCTCTTCAACCATCTTTTCAAAAAATGTTTGATTACGTCTGGTCCTCGGTAAACATAAGCTTCATCTATCCTATCCTGTCGCACAAAAACATATCCGAAACTCGAGGCTTCGTGCAACTGATACGATGTTGTGGAAGAAAGTTCGGGGTCTGGTTCGAAGTACGACAACGGTTTGAGAAAAGACTCAAAATCAGCAATGATGATTGCGGGATGTTCCAACAATGCCTTATGCATCCTAAATTCTTTGACCTCTTTTGATTTCGGCATCAACATGCGAGTCGGTCTGTTGTCACCGCAATAAATTTTATGTTGAACAAGTTTATCGATAGCAATTTGACGTCCGGTGTATTTTCGATAATTGGGTTGTTTTCGATCGTCGAACGTGGTCAAACACCTTGGGCAAACTTCGATGTGGTTTGCATAGTTGGTAGTTTGACTTCTGACCAAACGCGATAGTGAACGAATTAGCGTGTAGTGATGAACATCCTCGTTGCAAATAAGAAGAAGATTAATCACACGAGCATCATCATCGTGGACATCGCTTATCCTGACGGGATGCACGACATGTTTATCCAACGTATAGGAATACACGTTGATGATTAAGCGTTTTCCTTCTGCATCTCGTGCTCGTGTTTCGAATTTTGATATATCAGAAATGGTCACCGGGTATTCGATGCCAGACATTGCATTTTCCAGTTCAGGTTCATGTTGCTTGTAATGATAAACCTGTTCTGGATGATTTGACCAATGAATCGGGTGAAGTTCCGCCAACACACACCAAAGAAAACATTTATCATCTATATTTTGAATGTTCAGCACGGCTTTTTTATTTTTAATATCCACTGGAAGAGGAACGTAGCTGGATGCACGAAGAGGCCAGCATTGGTTTACGTAAACGATTAACGTGTGAGGACTATCACATAACGACCACCCTGACCCTGTAGCCTCGAAATCGTCGTGTTTCTTAACCAGTTCATTTGAAAGATCAGAATAAAATTCGTCCAAATTATCGACGTCCGCCAAATGAAGAGCCTGGTTTTTTGTTCGATGATAAAAGACTGTTTTTGTACCATCGACTTTTTCGTATTCGGAAAATAGATCAACGTATACTTTTATGGAATTATTTTCTAATTTATTTTTTAGAATATTTATCACGGATGTTTTCGTTTCACGCAAGAAACTAAGAATGTCGCAGCCTGTTTCCGAAGTAAAAGAGAAATCCTGAATATGACGGTTGAATGCAGATCTAATTGGTTTTCGTTCATCGGATAATTTAACTTGTTTGGAAGTGGAAGCTTCGGTTCCTGGATCATCGATTTTTCTTTTCAATGTTCCTTGTTCGGTCGATGGTTTGCAAATTTTCAGGTGTTTACTTAAATTTGCAATGCTGATCATTTTTCTACATCGAGCACAAGGCTTAGAAGGTAACGAACGATTAATTCTCGAACCTGTTTCGCTACATCTTGCCCTCTGTACCGATAAATTGTTCCTTGAGATTAGCTTGTCACAAGTAACACATTCAGTTTTATAATTTTTACGATTGAAACTGGTGGTGGATGCCATTGCTTTCTCCAAAATCACAGAAATAAAAAAAGTCTAGTATATAGCGATACAATTTTCAGGTATGTTATTTATATAGAATTTCTTGGGTATGAATACAAAACTCAAGAATTCAATCTACTGTGAATAGAATTTCAGGTATGTTATTTATATAGAATTTCTTGGGTGCGAATACAAAACTCAAGAATTCAATCTACTGTGAATACAATTTTCAGGTATGTTATTTATATAGAATTTCTTGGGGTGATTACAAAACTCAAAAATTCAATCTACTGTGAATAGAATTTCAGGTATGTTATTTATATAGAATTTCTCGGGGGAATACAAAAATCAAAAATTCAATCTACTGTGAATATAATTTCCAGGTATGTTATTTTATATAGAATTTCTCGGGGTGATTACAAAAATCAAAATTCAACTTAGCGTGAATATAATTTCCAGGTATGTTATTTTATATAGAATTTCTCGGGGTGATTACAAAAATCAAAATTCAACTTAACGTGAATGTAATTTTCAGGTATGTTATTGTATATAGAATTTTTTATCGGGGCGAATACAAAACTCAAAAATCCGAGACAGTTCAGTTTTAACGTGTTCATATTTGAAAAAAAATGCAAAATACGCCTTGGAGATTTCAACCAATCCACTTTACTAGATTGGAGAAACTCTAACTATTGTCATTTGGAACCTTTAATTGCCCCCCCCTTGTTATTTTTGGATCAGTTACCTTTTCCAAATTAACAACAGGACTGAGGCGGTTCCTAAATGACAATAGTTAAAGACATATTTTAGCGAATTACGCCGGCATAAGCTAAGTACGTGTTGCTAGAAGGCCTTCGTCGTTGCAAGTCACCTAACCCATTCACTAAGAAATAAGAAAAAAAATATTGACGTACTGAAAAAAGTTGACTTGTTCACCGAGTTCAGATGTTTACTCATTGATGACTCCGTCGTTGTCGTCTATCAAAAACCTAAGTACCTTGCAAACAGTGAGAGTTATCGAAAAATCTCCCCTTGTCGATTTTTTTGGTGACGTAGAGTACGCGTAGAGAGGTCGGGTTTAGTGTGTCGGTCGAGACTCGGTGTCCTCTGTCCTCCCATACCAAAATAAACATAGGTCGTCATGGAACCAATTTTTTTTCATCAATCGAAAATTTTCTAAGTCCTGCGTTAAATTGCAAATATCTCGAATTTTTGACAAACAGAGGTGTCCCATAGGACAAAAAAAACCTACAAAGACAGAGACATGGACATAGACATTACACATAGACATAGGCAACTTAACCTAACTTAACCGGGAACACGAGCCCGGGGACAGGGATAGGACCCCGGGGACAGGGGTCCAGGGACAGGTGTAGGACTCCCGGGAACACGAGCCCGGGGACAGGGATAGGACCCCGGGGACAGGGGACAGGGGGTCACTCCTCCGTAGCGATGATCGATATTTAGACAGTGAAACAACAAACCCGTCAAACTCGCTCCTTGAATCCCAGCCTGCAAACCAGGAACACGAGCTAAAGTAAGGGGCCATTATTCACACTGAAAAACTACCGACCAGAACCGGGTTCGAACCTATACCACACGCACGATGTCGAGAACGAGTGAACGCCTTAACACGCACGACTACGGAGGAGGTCGTGTATAATTGTTCTTTTATATCCCTGTCCACGCAGTGTTGCCATACGCGAGAGCTATATTTTGCAACAACTATAATTACCCAACACTAGCAACAAGAACAAAAAAATTATATCAATTACTTGTATACTATTAATTAGTAACTTTAGATAATATTAATTATTAGTTTTCAGTTGTAATTAATTTTAAAAAAACAATTAATAACATGTTAGGTGATGATAACCAACTGCAAAAAGCATTGCATTTTTTTTTACACACAAACAAAGCACCACTTAGTTCACAAAACATCTAACAAGATGATAGATAGTTACATGGTTCTATCACCGAGTTCACAGATGTTTACTCATTGATGACTCCGTCGTTGTCGTCTATCAAAAACCTAAGTACCTTGGAAACAGTGAGAGAGTTATCGAAAAATCTCCCCTTGTCGATTTTTTTTTTTTGGTGACGTATAGAGTACGCGTAGAGAGGTCGGGTTTAGTGTGTCGGTCGAGTCTCGGTGTCCTCTGTCCTCCCATACCAAAATAAATATAGGTCGTCATGGAACCAATCGAAAATTTTCTAAGTCCACAGCGTTAAAAAAATTTTAAATTGCAAATATCTCGAAAATGGTAAGAGTTATCGAAAAAATATATCGAAAAACACCCCCATCCGGTATCGTTAGATACCCCCTGTCGATTTTGGAAGTGTAGAATACGTGTACCAAGTTTTGGTGGTCCTGGGGTCAAGGGGTAAGAAGTTAACCCACCCTCCAAAACTTTGATCACTCGTAACTTTTGAACGAATAGTCGTAGAAAGGTCGGGTTTAGTGCGTTGGTCGAGTCTCGGTGTCCTCTGTCCTCCCATACCAAAATAAACATAGGTCGTCATAGAACCAATTTTTTTCATCAATCGAAAATTTTCCAAGTCCAGCGTTAAATTGCAAATATCTCGATTTTTTGACAAACAGAGGTCGACATGACCAAAGATGATTATCTAAAACTTTACGAAGCGTACTCCGCTTACAAGAGGGTAACAGAAGGAAACGTCGACATGTACTACACACCCAGCGAATTCAAAATCCACAGGCCGATGTTCGTCATCAACACGACGAAGCGGAAGCAGGTGGTGGTCAACGATCGAACCAACATCAAGATCGTTTGCGAGTTCAACAGTCCGTTGCCCGAGGATACCGTGTGCAGCGTCATCCTGGTCGCAGAGAAGTCCTTCGCGTACGACGTGAAGAACGAGAGGGTGACGGAGCAGTTTTAAAAAATTCGTAAAAAAATTGCCACATACTAAAAACAAAATCAACACATTTTTTAGGTTATATAAAATATGTGAAAAAACTTTATAATACTGAAACAAACGGAGTCCAATGTAAGTTAATTCGGTGCGTAAGAGATCGCAAATAAAAAAAATGATAGGTTAAGTTATATCACTGAAGATCGTAAAAAAAATCGTAAGGTAGGTTAAGTTATATCACGTAAGATCGTGATATACCTACAAGTACGAGGTAGGAAAAAAAAGAAGTGCATTGAAAATTGTACTAAAACATCGCTAAACGCTAAAACATCGACAAAAAATTGTCAAAATATGTCAAAAAACTGATATTCGATTGATAAAAAAAGAGGATACCTACAAAGTATTATTTTGAAACAATAAGTAAGAAAAAAGGATAGGTTAAGTTATATCACGTAAGATCGTGATATACCTACCAAGTATGAGGTGGGAAAAATTGAAAATTGTACTAAAACATCGCTAAACGCTAAAACATCGAAAAAAAAATTGTCAAAATATGTCAAATACTGATATTCAATTAATAAAAGAAGAGGATAAAAGAGGATACCTACAAAGTATTGCGTAGAAACAATCAACTTACACTACTTGTAACTAATCAGTAACATCATGGCGGTACAAGAAATATACAAGTTTAAGATATTCTAGTAATATTTGGGGCCCTAACAATTAGCTACGTGAACTCGAGAGCGCTCTGTCATATGTCTTCAGCTAATCGTATTACTGCCGGACGAAATATAAAATCATTGAGTAATGAAACTTTTTTCCAACAAGTATATTTTTTTTGCAACTAGATGGCAGCATCTAGTGATACTTACGTCTTTCATGTTCTCCAAGTACATTTATTTGCAACTAGATGACATCGGTGATATATAAATCACTGTGTAGGAAGTATTTTTTGGGAACCTAACTTGCGTGGAATGCAAAGAATTCTCATGTAAGCTAGTTTTTTTTTTACTTAGACAAATCAATAGTTTGGTAAGAAGAATTCTTTGCATTCCTGAGTTTATGTGTGAAGATTGACGTACTTACGGGAGCGTGTGAATATTGAGGCATTAACCTGTTAAGAATAAATGAATCTAAGTAAGATCATAGGTTTCCGTAGTGTTTTTTTTCTAATTTAAAAAAAACTTTTTCTTAACAAGTAACTTTAACCAAATTGAATACTAACAGAAATGTTGGCAAGAATTCTCATGTAACCTAGTTGTTTTTAATCAGACAAATTAATAGTTTTGCATTCCAAACATTCCCCGAGTGTGTGTGTAGAGATTGACCTGACGTCGACCTGTTAAGAATGTCACATCAATAATACTAGCTTGGGAATGTCATGACCATCTCTTTTCTCTATAAAAGAAGAGAGAGAGAGGGGCATGTAAATTGCTTGACTAAGGGGAATTTCCTGAGAATTCTTTCCATTCCAAACATATCTGTGTGTATGTGTGTATGAGTGTGTAGAGATTGATGTGCTTATGTATGTGTGTAAACATTATGGCATTGACCTGTTAAGAATGTTACATCGATAATACTGTCTCGGGAATGTTATGCCCTTCTTTTTTCTCTATAAAAAAAGAGAGAGAGAGGGTTATGTGATTTGAGCCGATTGGTTGGCTAAATGGAATTTCCCGATTACTTGTTTTGTCACGAGAATTCTTTGCATTCCAAATATTCCTAAGTGTGTGCGTAAAGATTGATGTACTTACAGCTATGTGTGGGCATTAACCTTTTAAGAATGTTACATCAATAATACTAGCTCAGGAATGTTATACCCCACCCCCTTTCTCTATAGGAGGTTATGTGAATGTGCTGATTGGTTGACTAAGGGGAATTTCCCGATTAGTAAATAAATTGATGTTATAAATTGTAAGGTTTTTGCTGATATGGAATGCAAAAGCTCAGTACTTGGCTCCCTCAGGAATTCGAATCTTGTTAGGTTAAACAGCATAAAAATTTCACAGCAAGAATTCTCATATTTACTGACGATTTTTTTAACAGACTTAATAATGAGTTATAACCTGTGTTGTGATGCCACTATAAACTGTATACAAAATATGCAGTCCCTAGAATGAGATGGATGAGGCTTATGAACCTCGACCTATACAGATGTATAATCTGGCAATGAATGGATGTTTCTTTTTATTAAGCATAGCAGTGTGTTTTCGCTAATTTTAATATCAGCAACAATGTTATAAAGTGTGTGCATGGCCCCAAGAATACAATTTAAAATCACTAATGTGATATGAACTTCCTTCACTTGTGTGTATTTGAATATGAAAGTGAGGTACTTTGAATAATTGAGGAGAACAATCACAAATAAGCTTGCAATGGTATTGGGAGGGGTCACGAGTTCAAACTTCAGACGATTTCTGTTAATCTGCTAAGGCCCAGGGTGTACGGATATCAGTACGAAAATGTGTAAAAAGAAGAGGCAATTTTGGCTAATGGCAACGATGAGGATGAATAATGATAATTATTCAATTCAATTTTCCTTTATTAAAGGGCGAGGTTCAGCCTGTGGCTGTTCTACCACCTAACCCCGATGAAATTGATGTGTGGCACTTAGAAAACAAAACTTCAAAGTGTATTGCACCAACAGCTACAATTGTCCCACCCTTCCCCAACACAAGGCAGTTAACAGAGGTGTACTTTTGTTGGTTTACGACTCTGAGGGCTTATGTTCACCTATAGCTATACATATTAAAAAAAAGAAATGACCTGAGCAATAAAATATAACAATACCGATTCTGGCCTTTTGTCGGATGACGTAGTGGTAACGTTGTTGCAATCACACCTCTGATGGTGTATAAACTTAAATGTTTTGCATAACATGAAATACTGTTAATGGAAATGTGTTGTTTCTAATATTCTATATAGGAAGCAGATAACAAGAAAAAGAAGAAAATAAATGTTGCAGGCAGATACGAAGCTTCAACACAAACACATATATAATCAGACAGGATGTCAAGGATGGGTTTATAACTAATATGTGATTATTCAAAATTCAAATAGTGCAGTGGGAAACAACTAACTAACTAACTCTTCTTAAACCCGAAGAGAGCAAATACAAGCACAAGTGTAAATAATTAAATAAGTTACAAGGGGCTGAGACGTGGTTCGAATCTTTTGATCTAGGTATGAATGCAGACAGGCACTAAGTTTTGTGTGTGAACACAATTGATAATGGAAAAATCCCCTTCAACACAATAACATAGTGATAATGTTGGTCTTGCCTTGTTCCCATCGATAACATAGTGGTTACACGTAAGAAAGAAAGAAAAAAAATTAAAACACTGTCCCCTATTAAGAAATACTTCTCGCAATTATTCAACCACTTTTTTTTTCTCTTCCTATCATTGCAACTAAAAAAATGTATTGTCAAACGTTTGGATGACTATGAAAATATTGAAACATATGATGTAATAATAAAACGTTGTTGCATTGTAATGAAATGAATTCGTTGAATATGTAGAATATGGTAGGATATGTCTTAAAATTTTAGAAGCTATTTGTTATGGTATTCTCTCTCTCTCTCTCTCTCTCTCTCTCTCTCTCTCTCTCTACCCTTTTTTAAATTTTCATCCTCATAGTTAAAATTAATCCAAGAGAAAATATATATTTTGTGTTGACATGGGAAACATGCAATAAAAATGCATGATCAATAGTTTAGGTCAAAAGCTGAATAAACAGTGAGGGTGATACACGCAAGCTTCCAGGCATGTGATTTGCACAGAATTAAATACAAAAAAAATAAGATATGGAAGACTTTTGTTGCTAAACCTTCGGGTTTAAGAAGGCAAGAGAATTAGTTGGTTAATACGGAGCTAATTAGAAACTGCCATCCTCGAGGCTTCATGATGCAAGCCTCGCCTTCTACAAGTTTATTTTCGACATGATTCTTGCTCTTGTTATGCTTTTTACAGATAACATCAAAAGCTGTGACATGCGATTTTCTGGCTCTTCTTCTTACAACACAGACACTCATGTTTGTTTTTACATCGCAACGATGAGGATAGTTAGTATTATATGGGTTTTGGTGAGTCTCAGACCTCCAGGAAAAAAAAAACTCCTGTTGGATTTTTTGTGTAGTAGTGAGACATGCTAGCACCGTAAATTGAACAGCACATAACTTAGATTTTATTGAAAAGCAAGCAGAAGCCGTTGGAAGCAGTTTGAAGACTGAAATGGCTATGCAAGGACACTTATTATAATGTTAATATTTTAGTATAATGTTTTGAGAATTGCTTCTCGATAATGTTTGGTATTTAATTTAATCCATTGTTAGATAAAATACATAATTATTAGAATTTAAGGACGGAAAATATGAACAGCGAATGAATGCTATGTTTGACTAATCGTGAAGATGAGGATGAGAGTACGTTCTACCGTTCCTATATCAACGTTTCAACGTTTCGGTAAACGATATCGATATTAGTTTATTAATATCACCCAAACGTTTGACAAAACATTTTTTTACTTACGAAGATAGGAAGAGAAAAAAAGTGGTTGAATAATTTCGAGAAGTATTTCTTAATAGGGGACAGTGTTTTAATTTTTTTTTCTTTCTTTCTTTCGTGTAACCACTATGTTATCGATGGGAACAAGGCAAGACCAACATTATCACTATGTTATTGTGTTGAAGGGGATTTTTCCATTATCAATTGTGTTCACACACAAAACTTAGTGCCTGTCTGCATTCATACCTAGATCAAAAGATTCGAACCACGTCTCAGCCCCTTGTAACTTATTTAATTATTTACACTTGTGCTTGTATTTGCTCTCTTCGGGTTTAAGAAGAGTTAGTTAGTTAGTTGTTTCCCACTGCACTATTTGAATTTTGAATAATCACATATTAGTTATAAACCCATCCTTGACATCCTGTCTGATTATATATGTGTTTGGGTTGAAGCTTCGTATCTGCCTGCAACATATATTTTCTTTTTTTTCTTGTTATCTGCTTCCTATATAGAATATTAGAAACAACACATTTCCATTAACAGTATTTCATGTTATGCAAAACATTTAAGTTTATACACCATCAGAGGTGTGATTGCAACAACGTTACCACTACGTCATCCGACAAAAGGCCAGAATCGGTATTGTTATATTTTATTGCTCAGGTCATTTCTTTTTTTTAATATGTATAGCTATAGGTGAACATAAGCCCTCAGAGTCGGAAACCAACAAAAGTACACCTCTGTTAACTGCCTTGTGTTGGGGGAGGGTGGGACAATTGTAGCTGTTGGTGCAATACACTTTGAAGTTTTGTTTTCTAAGTGCCACACATCAATTTCATCATAATTATCATTATTCATCCTCATCGTTGCCATTAGCCAAAATTGCACAGGAACTTGAAATGAATACTTTATTTAAAATAAAAAACAAATAGAGACAGAAACCAGTGTAGGATCTTTTTCTTGCCTATTTTCGCAATAAAGAGGTAAATATGTGATCTAAAGTGAAACAAAACTGATTAAGATGTAGTAAGTGCTATGTGATCTTCGGTGAAAGATCGTTAATGCTATCTTTCGAAATTGATGTGAAGTATAATGGTTAACACACCTATCCGAAGCGTGGGCTCACTTAAACGAAACACTGAACATTTATTGTTATCGAATATTGTCACGGATCAATTATGGAAATTTTCCACAAAATGAAAGCATTAGTTTCGTTCACAAGGCGTTTTTTTTTAGGAGGGGCGAGTCTGGTTACTAGAACAACGATAAAAGTGACAACTAGTGAAATGCCGTACCAGGTGTTTTAGAAATAATTGTCAGTTCGCCTAACTGGTGATTTAGGAAAAATAAATGTACATATCTTCAAAACTCTGTCTTAATAATACTTACTAGAAAAATCAAATTTTTGCAATTGAAAGATATTTCAACATTGTTTTTTTGCGGGTGATCATTCAAGGATTTATTGTTTGTGTGACTTGTAATTTTACTGTCGAGTTAATCGAAACCACAAAACGCGACAATGATATTAATTAACAAATCAAGAAAATAAAAACTAACATCACAAGCTACAAGAAGATGCAGGCATCATATTCTGTAAGCTTCCTCCTGGCAAGTCCCGCATCGTGGCCGTGTGGGTTTAAGTCGTTATGCTTTGGGCTCGGACTACTGGTCGTGCACAGATCTGAGTTTACTGGGGGAAGCGTGACAAGTTTTCTCCTGAGATTAAGGCATGCTTATAGGACCGGTGGACACCTGTCATGGTGAGAAAATTAAGGAGCTACAAATGAGTAGAGTAACTCGGTTACGGAAGCTTATAATGAATGGGGGTTCGTCGTGCTGGTCACGCGTAACCACAAGTGTTTGGATGATCTCCCACCTCGGCAGGTGGTGGGACTATGGCCGGCAGTCCGTAAGTAGGCGCTGATTCTCAAGGCCTATTGCGCCACGAGTTATTAAATTGAATTGAATTGTTGTTTTAAGTCCACTTTAGGCACAGAAAGGCTAATCGGGATCCGAACAACTTTCTGCCTCTGCTTGGTATCGAAACCTGGACCCCTTGATTACAAGGCGAAGACGCTACCACTGCGCCATCTGGGAGGCACGAGTCATTGTTACATTTATTATTATTATTTCTCGCAGCAGCAACGAATCTTCATGTAGTGAGGTAACTTATATGAATGCTATAATATGTTGTATTAACAATTACTTTGCACTGAAGTATCTTAAAAAAAAGAAAGAAAACGGAATGGTTCTTGGCATTTCTGACGAGACTGAACAGGAAGGCAGCGGTCCATTTCGAGCACTGAATATTGTACTTCGCAGGAATATGTTAACAAAATTTACAGTGAAATATTTATTCCAGATTGCAGTACTATTGTTAATACACTTATGTCTCCATAGAGGTGCTATTTTATTCGCAATCATTCTTATTGCTTTTAATGGCTCTCAAAACATGCTTTCTATTTCTCTCGTTTCAGATCAACGGCTTCTTTACATATCTCATCTCAGGATTGTAGAACGTATTGAAGAAGACGTACTACCAAGTGATTAGAAAAAGTAAACGTTAGAATAGACTTATCTCAAGTCAGCAGCCATACTTTGAAGATCGTATTGAGATAATTTCTCAGAAGCTCCATTACTTGCATACAAGGTTTTGCGTCAGGCCGTGACTATAGCTAGGGAGAATGCCAACAGAAGCCTACAAGACCTGTTCCTTTTGTGGGAAAGAAGTGGAGGAGGAAGAATTAGAAAGTCATCAGTTAATCTGCAGAATTGAAGAAGTTGAATGTGGGAATGAGTGTGGGTTTAAACTTCAACGTCAAATGCTTCTCCAACACGTGAAGGAGAGCTGCAGAAAACGAAAAGTCGTGTGTGATCTGTGTAGGGAGATATTTTCAAACGAAGAAATAGAAGAGCATAAAGTTCAGTGTTCGCAACAGGTCGTGGAATGCATACTGGAGAGTGGTGAACAGCTCGATAACTCTCGTTTGTCCGAACACTTGGAAGAAGATGGTTCCAAAGCATCATCAACATACAACAAAAATGACAAGAAATTTGAAATGTGCGTCCATTCCTGCGACATGTTTCTGAAGGAAGCGAAACCAGAGGATATGGATATTTGTCTGAAAGAGGAGTGCAACATGTCTGAGGTGGAGTGCGTGTTTTGTGATTCGTTCGTTCCAGAGGATTTGTTTGTCAAACATTACGGCACTTGCGAATCTGCACTTGTACGCTGTGGCAATAAGTGTGGAGAAAAGAAAGTGAGGAAAGATCTTAGTGAACACTATCAAAACTAGTGCCCGAAAGCACTGGTACCTTGTGAGCATTGCGAGAAAGAAATAGAGAGACAGTTGTTGGAGGATCACCACGCAGAATGTGTGAAATTTCCAATTCCTTGTCCTGTGAATTGTGATGTTGAAGTTGCAAGAGAAGACGTGGAACGACATTTGAATGAAGAATGCCAAAAGCTCTGCTGCGTGTGCTTACAAGGAAATGCAGTGCATCTACGAAGGTTTTCCTGCAGGCATAGTGCAACATGTTAAGGAAGAGATGCTGCTTCACATGGACCTAATTAAAAGCACAATCGAAAATCTTCAAATGGAATTAGCGAGTGAGAGGAAACGAAACGAAGAAATTAAAGGGAGAGTTGAAAATCTTGAAAATAAATTAGAAAACGAAAGTGAAAGAAACGAAGAACTGCAGAAGGAGATAAAGGAACTACGAAAGGTCAGTTTCTTGTGGAAAGTAAAAACCATAGCTGATAAGATGGAAGAAGCTAGGATCGACAGCAATATCAGGATTTATAGTCAGCCCTTCTACAGCAGTAAGCACGGGTACAAATTAAGAGGTATATTGTGCCTGGATGATAGTCGTTCTGAGTTCAAAGGCCATTTAGGAGTTTACATTCAAGTAATGCAAGGGGAGTATGATTCTATTTTAAAATGGCCCTTCACGAAACTTGTAAAGTTTAGATTAGTTGACGAAGAAGCGAAAGGAAAGGACATTGTTAAAAGTCTTCGCGGATTTGATTCTGAGACCTTTATTAAACCCAAGGAAGAAACATTTAATGAGGGGGGCGGGGTTTTTCTAAATGTGTCTCTCACGAAGAACTCAATAGCGGAAGTTACATTGTAGACAATGCCATTTTTCTGGAAATATCTGTGGAAGAATGATATTAATGCTGAATTTAATAATGATATAATGTAACGAGCACCACAAGATCTGCAGTTTATGATACTAATATGTTTTAACACCTTGCTTGAAGAAAATTCATGCTTTGTAACACTCAAAGTTGAGAAAGAAATTGAATTAAGAGTAGCGGAAAATTTTGAAGAACAAGAAATTTAATACATATAAAATACTGCAATCATCATTCTTTAATGGGTTTCTTCTTTTTTTATCAGTACTGAAAATTGTTCATACATTGAGGAATGAATTTTCCCCCCCCATTTCTTATGCAGTGTCATGTCTACACAACTTGGTACACTAACTTCTATGGGAGTATGTTAAGGTAACGAAGAAAGAACAGTAGCCGCGTCCCGCTTGATTAATGCCAAAACTTTATATCTGATTACGTAATCGTGCATCTTTGTTTAAGTCCACTATATGCACAGAAAGGCTAATCAGGACTACAGTTTAAAGTGGGACGAACCACTGTGAGCCTCCCCTGGGTTCGTGGCTATTTGTTTTAAAAAATGTTGATTTATCGTTGACAAGAATTAATTGAAGTTATTGCTGTATAACATAAGTATATTGCAAAATCATGTAGAAGTTTAACCGTATTACTGTCATTTGATATCATTATGTAGATATTGAATAAACACACAGCCTACCTACCACTGTGCGAATTAAACATTTTGCTTAGGGGGGATGCCCCGCTTGCAGGATTTTTTCTCAGGGGGAGACATAGTAACATTTCACATCTTGACTGGTATTATCGTTGTTTTTGATATTATTATTGCTATATTATAATGATCATCATTACTTTACAAATCATAAAATTCAAATTGATTTTAAAATACTTTGGCGCTGTAAACATGTTCAGACTCCAGTCTTCTATCTACGTAGATAGAAACTGGATTCGCATTACTTCCTTTCCATAAACATCTATCACTTTGCTGACGAACAGTTCTTTATCTTTCTGTACCTTTTCACAAAGCACATATATCAAACAGATACCATTTAATCTACTGTCTTTCATGCTCTGATCCATGTTTTTACATGCCGAAGGATACTGTAAAAAAAAGTAATGATTCAAAATGACAAGGTGTGAATTATCGAGGTCAGATCTCGACTTTTCGTAATCCCGAAAAGCCGAGAAATTGCAAAGGGTCTATCTTATTTAATAACTAGTTCTTGATATTTTCTGCACTATAAATGTCGAAAATTTTTCGGCCCAAAAATTTTCGGACCTGATCGGGAAATTGAGATTTTTTTTCAGTCCCGAACACCAGAATTATTAATATTTCCTCCCCAATTCCATCCCGACTATTTTTTGTCCGTCCTGTACACCCCTACTTACGGCATGATTCTAATGTCTCTTGTGAAAACGTTCTCCCGTTATTTTGTTAGACATGCCGTAACTGACAGCCAGTAAATCACAGAAAACAATTTTCTTTGTAATAAAATATCGCTCCAATTTCACCATTGGAATTACATGATTCTTTCCCAGATATTTCGGAGGGAATTCCCCGCTGGCGGCGTTCCATTCAGTGGCGTATTTGTGATTTCATTTTTGGAGGTATTTTTTTATAGGGTTATGCAAATTTCTGCAAGTTACCAGTCTATTGCCTTGCGGTTCCAAGTACCTTAGAAACGTTAGTTCTAACCTAGGTCATTAAATCTTACTTAATACATTTATGGTGTAATTTTTTAAACAGTGTATTTACATTCTTAGAAAACCCTAACTCGTACAAGAAAACTGCTATCGAACAAATACAAACGAAAACATATCCAAAATTTCATTGGCAGGTTCAAACTTGATGTCCATTTAACAAGTTTCCTGTGAATCCCCTGCGAGGTTGGTCAGTTGCAGAATGGTCGAAATTTAATCCACAAGGCTGCATACTTTTCTGCAAAGAAATCTTACATGAATGAACG
Source organism: Lepisma saccharinum (assembly GCF_977018435.1). NCBI lineage: Eukaryota > Metazoa > Arthropoda > Insecta > Zygentoma > Lepismatidae > Lepisma > Lepisma saccharinum. The sequence goes on from NW_028143077.1 coordinate 278,310, forward strand.
AACCATTAACGGACACCAATGATTTTTCAGTATGGTAAACAGTTAAGAAATAGCGTACTACATAGTATGCTTTCAATTACACTTTCATTGAGGGGGATAAAAACATCCCTGGCAGATATAAAATATTTTTTCTTTTTGCCGGGGATAAAATATTTTGTGGGGGGAAATCCCAGTAATCCCCCCGTTAATTCGCACACTGCTACCTACAATACACGTGTTCTTTAACAGTAAAACTTAAAAGTGTTTTTTTTAAAAAAAGAATGCAGGTATTATGTTTGGCATTAAAACTGTATAATATGGTCATGTTTTATTGGAGGAATGTGTCAAGTAGAAGGACCTGGAGCCAAAGCATCACAGAAAATGTGGAAAAAGGTTGCTTATCACAGCAAAATACCCTTCCCTCTCTAAGCCAATAATAATAATAATAATAAATAAATCCGTCGCGCATACCTACCGACTGCCAGTCTCCCTCCCAAGCTTTCCTTAGTCACCTCTAAGCGTATCTTCAACCAGTATTGGAATAGTCGGGGGGTCAGCCCGACGTATCCCCAGCCGTTATAGTAGGTCCGGATTACGCTCGCTCATTCGGAGCTCCCCAATTTCCTCACGATGGTGGGTTGCCACTGGCCCTGTACGTAGGCCGAATAAATTCCGACCAGAGCCGGATTCGAACCTACGCCGTCCCGCAGCGAACGATCTAATGACGAGTGAACGCCTTAACCCGCTCGGCTACGGAGGACCTCTAAGCCAAGAACATGTTGCAAACTAGTAGGACAAGAGGAGGAGGCACTGACCTCTTCAAATAGACAGACATCTAGTGAGGAGAACGGTTTACTCCGGCTTTGCCGAATCGCCTCTCACCGAATATTTTGTAGGGAGTAAATTTTCCCTCCGCTGGGAACAGTGGCGACTGTTGCTGACCCCACGTCACCCCATTACCAGTTGAGGAACTCCACACATCTAGGTAGGATTGTGGGAGGGAGACTGGCAGTCGGGAGATAGGCCAAGGCCCTTTCAGGGCTGTCGAGCCACGGATTATTATTATTATTATTATACATATGGAGTAGAATCTCCAAATCTATTGGATGTGCATTTGTTAAATTTCTATATTATTACTGTATTATGAATACAGAAGAAAACATAATAAAATATTTACTGACAATCAACGGCGACAAATATTTCATTCAGAGTTTCGTAAGTCCGCCATTTTAAAATGCTTTGACATGTGTCACTAAAATGCATGATGAGATTAGACACTGGGCGTATTGCGTTGATTTGTGATATAGATTTAGAACTCCATCCCATTCTAAACTGCGGAGAATAAATACATTGTAAAATAAAAAAAACTTGTAGTCCAATCGATACCCTGAAGGTTTACATTTCTGAGGCTCAAAACTTGATTTGTAAACATCAGAATCCGGTTCCTGCTGCTGAGTTATCAGTGCCACGGGTTGCGAAGGCAAACGTCAAGCAGTTATCGTGCATTCTTTAATAGCCAAGTTGACTTGGCCTGCAATATCTCCACATACTCAAACTCCTTAGACAGCCATTCTGACTTCCAATTACGGTACCTCGGTAACAAAATACTTTTCTTCCACGTTACGTACTTGCTTGCTATTTATCGCAGCTTTTCTACAAGTCGTTGTTAATTGTGACGATGACGGGCAACGATGTTTAGATGGAACTGATGATCACCCACATACGAACAAAACAAGCTCATGTCTGTGGTAAGATTACGAGTCGATTTGCGGCGGTGGAAAGGAGAATGAATGTCGAGAACTGTCTTCCATTCTTCATTTCTTTACATCATTAATTCGACGGTATAATAACAAGCAGGAGCGTGCCACGAGAGGGGGGATTTGGGTACCAACCCCTTCAGAATTATCGTAATGGTAGTACTAAAACTAATATACATCTTGTAAAATTAACTTCAATTAACCATTTCTTTTATATCGCAATGTTTTCAACTTCTTGCCACACTATCACCGCCTTGTAATCAAGAGATCCCGGGTTCGATAACCGGTCAAAGCACGTGATGGTTCGGATATAACTTCAAACTATAGATCCGATTTTACCATTAGGTGCATAAAGTGGACTTAAAAATGACCATTTAATTCAATTATTGCCACAGTTGGAGTAGAATTCTTATAGAAACAATTGATTGCAGTGTGTTGAAATAAAGGCTTTCATAAACTTTAAGGTTACTCAAGAAATAAGACGAGCTCGACATGTAAAGTACGTGAAGCGACGGAGAAAGTGTCACTACACATTTCAGGTTCTTGCATATCTCTAGGGAGTGAGGGACACAAAAAATCTGCTCCGGGATCGAGAAAATGTTCCTGTTCCTATCCAGATTTTCAGAAGACAATTTCCTGATTTTGCGGGATGCCAAACAGTCTACAATTTTGAAATGTTAATTTCTTTCATTCACTATAAATGTCGGAAATTTCTTGCTATCGGAAATATAAAATTGCAGGAAGTGGTGTAGAATTAATGATATTCACATAATACAGTATATAAGTATTATGTTAGGCGTTTTACTTTATGTGCTCTTTCTGACACTTTATTTACTTTGGCGATGACGATGAGTGATGATATGATGAAGTAGATGAAGTAACAATGACAAGAACTCCCACACCAGGGACGCGAACCTTGAAACTTCTGGGGACGAGATCGAATGTAGATTAGTTAACGCACTCAAATAAATAATTCCATACATATATAAACATTTGTGAAGATTATGACCCCATCAACAAAAATGTAAGGTAAAGTGCTCCTCTGTGCTTTGCACCACGCCATGAACGCATATAGGGGTGTGGAGTTAGGGCGCCACACTTTCTTGATCATGGCCGAAGGTGAGCATCAGCACCACTCCTCTGGCTGCCTTTACCCCCCAGAGTTTCCTCCAAGTACCCACTTTATACGACGCTTAATGGGCACCGGAGTAGCTTGAGCGAAATAATTCCGGTTGTCCCCCACCGGGGATCGAGCACGGATCTCTGACATGGTGGTCAGACCCCTGAGCTACTCTGTCAATACCGTCCTGAAATTGTTCTGTTTACGCTCTTTTTCATAGCACTTCTACTATCGTCCTGATATTGACGTACCTTCGCCCTCAGCTTTTGTGGTTTAATATTATTGATCAATACGACTCTATTGTACTTGGAGAGGCCAAGGACACACGCTCTGTTTGCTGGTCGATCAATCTTCAAACGAGGCAACAAATTGCATTAAGGTAGATTTAATTAAACATAACATCGTTTCATTTATAACCCTGAAACACATACACAAACAAACACACCGTCGTACGTATGGGGGAGCTGATGGCGCTACATACAACCTTTCCCGAGAGTTTGATAATTAAAATTTGCCTCGAAAAACAGCATTTCTATCCTGCATGTTTGCAGCCACGCGGTACAAGCACATGGAACCTGGCATCCTTCATGGCTTTCCCGGGATTCGAGGAACTAAGGTGGAGCAATGTGTAACCACTTCGATATAGGTACTATTAATTCTTTTTATCGCCTAATTATTTTAGGAGAAAATGGCATATAGTCAGTCCTACGAGATGTGGAGGATTTTTCGGGATCACTGATTGATTGACTTATTCCATCCACTAAGTCATGCATAGTACACCCAACGGCAAAATAAATAGTAGGCGAAATGTCCATCACCATTATAATTTGGTCTGTATTGCACAATATGATGATAATGAATTGAAATAAGGACGTCAATAAGCAGAGGGCAATGCCTGTTTCGCACCAACATAATTTCATTCCTTAAAACATCACAGGATGTAGAATAAAAAGTAATGAAAATAACGATGGACAATTTGCCTACTATTATCTTTGCCGTTGACTGTACAATAGGTACTATGTGCTATTTAGTGGTATTATAGACAGCATTATACGAGCAAAAGAAAATGTTTGAGCATTCATTTTGTCCAGTCAGTTATAGAATAACACAAATAACACGCAAACACATTAATTTGGATCAGATTTACAAGACACTTAAATATGTCGACACTGGAAAACAAATTCGTAACTTGCTGATTGCAAGGCAAGAACGTTAATTGATGACAAAAAGCAGGAGCATTCTACAGTGCGTTCAGTTTGGTTCGGGTCAGGGATAACGCGTGACTAAATAACAATTTAGTAGTATGTAGCATAATTACGGAGTTTAAACGAAACCATGGATGTCCAGAAGGGGCAAGGGGAGGAAGCCCTTCCTGGAAAATGAATATCAACCATAAAATAATATATTTCACACATATAATTTCATTTCAGTGGCATCAAATTATGTTAATTATTGTAAATGCGTTGCAGAAAAATGTACAATTTGTATCTTTTGAATTTGAATTTGAATTTGAATTTGAATTTGAATTTAAAATTTTGGGAGCGTCAGCACTTAGGCTATTTTACTCCCGTCACAGTATACGGGGGCCAGCCCCTTACCTCTACAAATAACAACTCTAACGTTGCATAACTAAAAAATTTAAAATTTAAAATGTTCTGACTTCTGTTAAAAGCCGAGGCCGCAAAGGGGCACTCAGCACACATAAGGACAAAAGAACAGGACAATACAAACAAAACTATACTGGCCATGGGGCCAGTCGCCAGAGCCTCGCTAGTCTTAAGTCCAGGGTGCACCAACGTGGAAGTGAGGTTGACATTCGGGTGCACCACGTGGAAGTTGTATCTTTTGAGGAGGCAACTTTATTATGGGTGAAATATACCTAGTTTACCCCCACCCCTGGAAACATTACTATGCTTAATCCTCCCTCGTGGAAAGAAATACTGCGGACATCCATGAACAACACTTTTTCTAAACATGAGGTTTGCAATGCTGCTGTAAGTCTCTGGCCATAGGTATACACACGTAGGGTTTTGGCCGCTCTTCTCCCTATATTCCTTGCTCATCTTCATCCAGATACGGTAGGCACTGCTCGTTCGCGGTCAGAAATTTGTAAGGCAAAATTCAGAAGGGTTACAGCTTTCCAGAAGCAGAAGGCGGAAGATCCCATTTGTCACCTGGCGCTGAAGTGTAGCAATCTAACAAACAGGATCTCGAACACTGGTGTCGACCCGATTTGAACTTAGGGGAATGATTAATTATATTCCTGAAGTTGTTAACGAATTTTTGCCAGATAATTACATACATTTTACTAGAACTAATAATGTGTAAGCCGGGCTTACACGTCTTACATGGACGCTCCGCGCCTGAAGAGTTCCTTTCTGATTCTGCCAAGGTCGTTCCACCTATGAATCGGCTCTTCAGCCTGAGTGGCAAAAGACATGTTGTACGGAGAAAACTTGCACCGGAAAATTACCTTCTTAAATACGATGAAACCTGTAAAACATCCACAGATATTTATTCGGGGGTGGTCCCTGGACCACCATCGATGTTCTCAAAATACCAGAGGTGCAACCACAAATTTTTGTCTGGGGGGAGCAAGTACCAGGATAAAAGTACCAATAATAATAATAACATTAATAATGGCTTTATTATTATTATTACTACTACTACTACTACTACTACTACTACTACTACTGCTACTACTACTACTACTACTACTGCTGCCAGTAGTAGTAGTAGTATCAAATACATTATTATCCTCATAAATTACGCAAAAAGGGGGTAGTTTATGCTAAAGCATTTGTTTGGAATAAACGATTTTAAATATTTTTTCAACACCGTCAATTTCACATTAGGTAATAATGGAAATCAAGCACACAAACTGTATTTTTGAATGTTAGAAACTGAATGATAAATGCATTCCGAAGATACATGTGTAACTTCCATGTACAACATGTTTTACACATATGCAACATGAAGCGACATAAAATAGAAAATACATATGCAACAAGCTAACACTAAATTGTGTACGTATTCATAGCTTATTCAATACAAATATACAAAACATATTATTTAAATACATTACATTACAGGAAACAAGTAAAGCGCGAGCGAAGCGAGGAAGAAAATTTTCAGATCCAATTTTTCCAATTGAAAACAATAGTGATTTAATACGGCGCAAATAATTTCACTGGATGCCATGGCATTCTCTCTTATACAACTTCTTTTTAGATCATTCGGCGCCCATGGCCGACTCCCGCCGCCCTTAGCTACAGCTCTGAACTTGACGAAAACGAGAAAAGCAGATTAATGCGAGCGAAGCAACCAAGAAAATTTTACAAAATGAATTTTTATTTGCATAAAATTTGAAATCAAAGGGGTAATTGCTCCTCTGTGCCCCCTTGCAGGTGCCCTTGGCCGTAAATGTTTGTCCCCTCTTGCTACCCTAGAATTGGCTTCCGTCGAAGGTTGGGGGGAGGGTGGCAATAACCCCCTGTGGTTGCGTCACTGTATAATACAGACATATTTAAGCAACATATGTTTACATTAGATACTTTAGGCTCACTGTCATTGTTAGTGTCTACCTTATTCTGCACAATTTGTCTGCTCGACTAACCTTGTATTAATGCGAATACCACCCCCCCCCCATCCAAACCGATTCTAAAGGCATAAGAGGTGGTGTTTCAATTCAACCCTATCGCAGCGATCACCACAGATAGGTGGAAACTATACATAATAACCAAAACTAAAAATCAATAACAAGTCAATGAAACTATATGATCCCCCCAATTTTTGTGTGAAGATATATAGAATTGGTATAAAATTTTGTCCCCCCCCAAAAAATTCCCATGACGCAGGCGCGTCATGAAACCCCCCTGTGGGCACCCCTGACATCCACTATAGCTAGAACCAGGAAAAAATGAACGAAATATTCTTTTGGGTTCGTGTCACTCAAATTCAAGAACAGTGTTTCTAACTGAAAGAAAAATTTACTGAAAAACTATTTTGCAATATTTGTCATGAAAGTAAAATTTTAAGCACATGTAGAACAGTTTGCCTGGGCCACGTGAACGTTTCGGGGGGGGGGGCAGTGCCTCCCCGGCCGCCCTTAACGACGTCCCTGGTAACTAGTACGTCATGAAATAAACAACATTTGTCTGCTAACGTGGCAACATAACAAGTAACGATGGATCAATGCCTATGTCTGCAGAATGATCAATATCAACATGCTGTATTCAGGGTACTCAAAAGCAAATCTGAGAGATGTTTTTATAGGCAATATTGACCACTCATATCACTGTAACTATTATAGAGAGAAAATTAATTTCTGCAGAAAGGTGGACCTACCAAACACCACATTACTCATTGTGCGGCAATACATTTCTACCTACCACTTTCAAAGGTTGGTATTCCATACGGCCCCGCAGTATGGATGAAACCGATCGTTTTTTTATAGGTAAGAGCACGAGGGAAGCCATTTCTGTTACTCTCTGTAGCAATGGAGCGTTGAACCGCTGAACACCTTGCTTTTGTGGAAGAGGCGTATCTTATTGTATGGTAGCTGAGGGCGTAAATTTCGACGGCAATTTAACATTGGGACCAGAACGACACGCATTACGGAGGTGGGTAGTTGATGTGTTTTTCAGAAAATAAGACGAAGTCAACAGTATTGTGTTATTAGGTTTCATAGTCATCACTTCGACTTTCGCCCTGGTAATGACGTAATTGTACAGTATGTAACATTCTTATTCGTACACACGGATTTTCAAAGAAAATGCTTTAATATCTGAAAGGAAATACACTCTTTTGAAATTGTTTCTGTACAATTCAATAACTAATATCATTAGGAACATAAAATCTTACCCAAATTTTGCATAACCAATGACAATAATAAATTAAATGAAACTGAAAGAGAAACATGCCATTTTTTGTACAACTTTTCTATTCGTACACTTAATAATATAAAATAAAAAAGTATATTCAGAGCAAATTGACTGACAGTTTAAATACGCAAAGGATACTTTGATGCGTATCCTTTGGCTTTGATTACTGCGTGACACCTGTTCTTCATAGAATTAACCAATTTCCGACATGTTTCAGAGCTTATTTATTCCACTCGCCTTGCACAACAGTTTTCAACTCTTGTTTGGATTTGATGCCTGCTTTATGGACTCGCCTCTTCAAAATTGCCCATAAATGCTCAATGGGATTTAAGTCTGGACTTTGAGCTGGTGTTTGTAGTAGTTTGGACACATTCCATATTAGCCAATTTATGTTAACTCGCGCTTTATGCTTACTGTCATTGTCTTGTTCGAATCTGTAGATAGGCAGCATGTCCATTTTTTGGGCACTGTTCTTCAATATGTCTAAATAGACATATGCATCCATGATACCATCAATAAGCTGGATGGTACCAACACCTTTGGACGACATACAGCCCCAAATCATTAATGACCCACCACCGTGTTAAACTGTTGGAACTGTGTTAATGTGATCATTGTCTTTATTTGATTTTCTCCAGACCCTATTTATCCCATCTGACCCGTATATATTAATCTTGGACTCGTCTGACCATATGACACTATCCAAAATTCCTGGTTCCGTGCTCTTTCGCGAATGAAAGTCTATTCCTGCGATTCACCTTATTTACATACGGCCTCTTTCGTGGTATTCTGCTATGATATCCATGCTTCCACAAGGCACGTCGGACAGTTTGATCGGACATCATCTTGCCAGCAACATTTTAACCGTCTCTCTTTTGGTTTTCTCGGCACATTCTGTGTTGAACCTTCCTCTCTAAATTTGTTTACTATGTATTGAAGTATGGAGTGTGATTTATTGACTGTCCAATTTTTCTTAACGAATAATCTCTAAGGGCCAAATTTATAATAACGTCCTTCTAAGTCCCTTCACCTTGCCCATTTCGAACAAGCTGATAGATAGACGATAGGCCTACAACAATACCTACGCCACCATTCCGCTTGACGGGGAGCGCGCCTGCATGTTCAAACTTGTTATGAAGTTGCAAACTGCACGAAATCGCCCGAATAGCGGTGGCGCTGTATGCGAGGAAGATTGAAACTCTTGCCTGTACGAATAACAATGTTGCATGAAACAGCGTGTTTTTCTCTTTTCACTCAAATTATATGTTCTGTTTATACACTTTGAACATACATTTTTATTGACATTTGTTGGTGAAACCTTAATTAACATTAATTTCCAGGTACATATAAAAATGATTATATTTACTAGTAGATATGACATTTCTTCCTCGGAAATTCTATGTGTACGAATAACAATGTTACATACTGTAGCTTGTAGCTTGCGTGGTTTGATAGATTATGTTAGGTTCTGTTAGCATTAAAATAATATCGCTAAATGCTTTCTAAAGAAAAAGGTTCTAAATTACTTGTACATTCATTTCCACTAATCATAAACTTGCATTTCTCTCGTCTGAATCTGTTCTTAAGATTTGTAACATCCTCTTAGCAGACGAATTACGTGGCAGGAGCAAATTAGAAGCTTATTCTTACTGCTGACACGTGCGTGGCAGCAGAGTCGGCCTTGATATTATTGAACAGAGGAACTCTAATGTTGCCTTGAATAGGTCAAGGCCACATGAAGTTATTTGCTCGATCAATCTTGAAACGAGGCAAAAAATTACATGAAGTAATATTTAAACTAACAGGACACTGGTTATAACACACACACTCTGGCGTACGCAGTAGGGAGCTGATGGAGCTAGAGCCCCTTCCGAAATTTTGAGAGAATGAACATTTTCAAATGAACTCTGGAAAAACAATGAGGTAAATGCAGACCCGCTTTAAAATGGACAATACCACTATGACATGAAAAACGTTTCAAATATATTCATTTTACTCATAATGACACCAAACTGAAATGTGCAAAATATCTCGGCGATATTTGTTTTGGTTCTCGAGATACACGCCTTCAAACACTGCCGAAATTCACCTCCTACGTCACAGATTTGAAAACGTGACGTAGGAGGTGAGTAGACAGGCCTGACGTCATCCTTTAGAAATGCGTGCAGGCAGGGCTTCTGCTCGTCCCGTAAACTAGCATGGGCCGTGCAAGCGACAGTCATTTCTTACTGCGTAAAACAAGTATCTTGTTATAACTTCCAGTGCAAAATAATGTGTGCTCCATTTGTTGATATGAATTATACCCTAACACTATAGCAGTATTTACTAGAATTCAGCCACTCTGTAGAGGGTTTTCATTAGACTGACAAAGCAATACTGGTAAGATAACAATCAATGGCTGAACACTTGAACAGCCTTGTTCATTGCCAATGCATAGGTTCTGACTGGCAAGAAATTATTGTTACAAAAATGTCTTTTCTGGAATTACAATTATTTTCGTCATATTTTCTTCGCAATTTTTAAAATAACGATACGTTTAGACAGGGTGCGAAATCACTGCAGATTGGTGGAGGGAAGCAGCAGACAGTCACACACACTATATGCCTAGGTATTTATATATATATATATATATATATATATATATATATATATATATATACACACACACATACACACTATATATCTAGGTATAAACATACACACACGTATATATAATATCATTAAATAAGTGTCAATTATTAAATAATGAAATTAAATTATACAATATATTATATCGACAGTCCTTCATTCAAAATGTAATTGCAAATTGAAGATATTAATGTAGCTACTACTGATGCTATGAACAATGATTTGCCTAAGGAGGGAGGGACAAAAATTAAGAGACATCAAGAGAAGATAATAGTTCCCTGTATAGAATTAACATATAAATGCTAATACGTGTTTTATTAATATATTTATATACTTCGCGGTTGCTAACGAAAGCCGATGAGAAATGGAGAAGAAATAACAAGTCGGTCTTATATCTGTGTTCTGGGGATAGCTGTGTTCAGTGTCCTTAGAGATGAGGCTCTTTGATGTCCGTTCCTTTTGTACGTTTTCGATATTATTCCAGTCAAATATATTCGAATCCAAAATTAATTGTTTATGTTTCTTGTTAAAACAAAAACTCTCCTCCCCGGAAGAGATTGGAGGGGGGAAATTTCAGCACAAGATCATTGGGGGGGGGGGGAATTCCCCTCTGGATTTCGCACCCTGCGTTTAGAACACTCGGGTTTACACGCCAATTTCTTCAATAGGTGATATGGTAAAAGAAAAGTTACGCGGAGCTTTTACATTTCCTGCAGTAAACGACAGTTGTCTTCAGTTAATATATATATGGCAAATTTATGTATTTATCCTGCTTTTACGTCGCTTTTTCGTCATATTGTTTAATGGTTAGTATGTACACAGAGAAAAATGTTTGTTTGGATTAACCAAAAAAATGTTAGTGGTGAACAAATAGTTTGTTTAAATAGGCATCAACCAAACAATTGTTCACCAGTACCAAAAGATTTGGTCAAGTTCTATTTGTTTGTCATAAACAATTTTTTGGTTACCAATACCAAATATTATTTTGGTAAATCTAACCAAATCTAGCCCATTTGTTTAGAAAAACCAAATAATTTAGTCAAAATTACCAAATTTGCTTCTTTTACCAAATGTATTTACTTAAGGGTACCAAATGATTTGTTTTGGGTAACAAAATAATGTAATCAAATTTACCAAACCTGGTTAATTGTTGTTTATCATTACCAAATATTTTGCTACAGGAACAAAATAATTTAGTAAAATCTACTAAATTTGCCTGATGTTACCAAGCAGTTATATTTATGTTTACCAAATGATTTGTTTAGAATAACACAATGATTTATTCAGAATTACTAAATGTGGCTAATTTTACCATGCAATATTTTTATCATTTCCAAATTATTTGTCTAGAGGAAACAAATTCTCAATTACCAAATTTGGTAAATATGTTAAACATGACTACATAGTTTACTAGCTGGAATGTTAGCATCCTTAGTGCTAAAAAAACAAATTCATGAAGAAACCATAAACAAGAAAACTGTGGCGTATGCTGAAAATTTGGCCCAATTTTACACAATTCTTATTTATTGTATGTATGTATTATATATTAATTAGATACAAATGAATTTAAAAAAAACAAGGCAGGCATGCAAGTAAAAAAAAACAACAGATGATCGATAATTTCAAATTTTCCGACAATTTCTATACAGTACAACAACTTTGTTTACCGATGGTATACCAGATAACGTAGGAGAATAAGCCTCTGCAAAAGAATGCAGATTTCCCCATTTCAGGGCAGACCTTGAACATAAAAACTAGTAAAAGTTTTTAAGTTGGCCACTTCACACATGATCACAGATCAAGCTGCGCAAGGGAAATCAAATCAGACCATTCGATGGATCTTTTAATTACAGACTTTTTCAGTTATGAACTTTTTTTAAAATTTTCTCATAACATAAAATGTACATCCATGTAAAACAAATATTTTCAAATGTTTCAATGTAATTTCCTTACAGAAATAATAAAGTCATGAGAAAAAATTAACAATAAGATGCATGTTACACCTTATTCAGAGAATATGAAAATAGGAAAAATACTTCATATCATAAAATTCATATACAATTAGGACCAATTTATATCTCAATTCTTCATTGCATGAGCATGCAATGCTTAAAGAAACACAAAAATATCATATGAGAAGAAATAACATCAGGATAAAATAAAATGCACAAGTTGCAGCATTTTCAAATAATATAATTTAAAAAAAATACTTCAGAGCATAAACTGTACATCAAATACAATTAGAACAATCACATTTTAATCTTTGTACTTAGTCTTCTTACTTGCACTGAGTACAATGTGTAAATACAAATATGCCATCAGAGAAGAAAATAAAATTACCCAAATGGTTACAAAATGAACATATCAATTAGAAATACCTCACAACATGTTTAAGAATGATCATGTACCATACTGTGGCAGGAATTATGAAACTTCTCAAAACTTTATATGACTCAATATCAATCTTTGTAAAGATCAGTTATTTATTGAAAAATTAAAACAATGAAAAATAAAAATGTTGGTACAGGAAACAAAGTTATCGCTAAATGGAAACAAGTCATCTAGTAAGGGATTCATACATAATACATACATAATGAAAGTGGAAATATTAACAAAGGCGAAGAATGAAAAGATTCTCTTGGGCTTTCGATCAGGTGAGTTGTGGAAAAGATTCCAAGCTTTTACCCTGAAGATGAGAGTGACATTAGCTCTCAAAAGCTTGGAATCTTTTCCACAACTCACCTGGTCAATAGCCAGAGAGAATATTTTCGATCATTCGTTGCCAGGAAAGCTTCAAGACTTACTTAAAGGTGAAGAATTTTGCTACATGGCATTCCTTGAACATACATGTCATCCTTTACATTTACAAAACATGTTGGATTGTGTTCAATGAGAGCACTGTGTGCAACAGAAGTATATCTTTGTGTTATACATACTTTATATGCATGAATATGCTTATTTAAACTGTTTCTTTTTTCAATTTGCTGCACACAAAATAAACAGAAGAGTCCTGGTCAGCTAAAATATCACTTATTTCACCAAATTGTGGGAAATCATCTGTTATGACAGTAACTAATATAATTCCTTGGTTGCATAATGTTCCCTTTGCAGATACATGATTAAGCCTATTCACAGCTTTGTAACCAAGAAATCAGAAATTTCTGCAAAATAGGCAAGAGATGCTGTTTCTATTTCAGCACCTGGTCCAAAATAAATCAAGGGAGTATTAAAACCTCTTTGGATACATATAGTTCTACCTGCTGCAACTGATGCTTGAAACGTAGCGTAAAAGGAATTATTGGTGGTCTGTTGCTTTGTTCATTAAAACCAACATCTAGAGCTTGAATATGAGAATTCAACAAGCGTAAAGAGCCTCATAGTTATAACGTAATGTCATGACATTTAGGAGATCATACACACACACACACACACACATATACACACACACACACACACCCTCAAACAAATCATGCATTATATCAACTGAATATTTTTCTGTCACATGGAAAGATGAAATTTCATTAAATACACACTCTTCTTTAATACCAGTTGAAGATTAATTTTTGATAGCAATATCTTCACTATAATTACATCTACTTCTTAAAAACCTCATTACCTATGTCAATGCTGCGTTGCAGCCGGTCTTTGAAAATTTTACAGAATCTACATGAATGCAAAGAAGAGAAACTTTCAACATAACAATACCATGGAGTCCCCCAAAGTTGTCTCCACATACAAGTCCAATACTAAAAAAAATATTTCTTCCCCTTGTTCTGTGTTTATTGATATGCCTTCATTTTCAAGATATATCAAATCCTGAATCAAGACCCTGAATGTAGCATTATTTCCAAATTGTACTCTGTCCGATGAATGGAAGAGCGAAACTAAAAAAAAATATTTTCCAGTAGAGAACTGAACTCGGGATGCAAACATGGAATGCTTGCATATACTGCCTCTAATTTATTAATCCCTGCATTTGATTCTAGTGGATTGCTAGTCTCAAATTCATCAAGATAGGTTAACAAAGGCAATAATTTTTTGGTTTCAAACAGCTCTAACTTTTTTGCCATAATTTGGCTTCGATGAAATTTGACAATATATCTGATTGCAACAACTGTGCAACATAATCGACAACTCTTTCAAATACAAAAGAGACAGAGAAAAGCACTCAGAATATTATGTAGGGGAATGAAATGTCCTTTGGATTGCACTGAAGTAAGGATACGCTTGCCAGAAAAGGTTCTGTTTCCTAATCTTGTCCCTAAGATAATGTATATTCAACAGGCTTAACCAAATATTTGTTGCTTTCTAAATACTTTATTCTTAAATATTCCCATGACATGCCATCAAAAACATTCTCCAGAGAACCAAGTTTTCTTACCACAGATTCTTACTTTATTGGGTTTGGTCACTGAAATGCTACCTTAACTTCTGTTTGTAGGGATGACAATAGAGGCCCATAGAAGTTGGTTACCACTGATATAATGTGTTGGATCTGTGACCTAGTTAAATCTGCCCTTGCATACAGCTGTGAAATGAATGTTACACATTCCAGCTCAATGTTTTCCCCAAATAAGTCATCATCAGTTAATTGAAGATGTGTATCTATATCCTGATCATTACTTTCTTCGCTGCTTTCAAATTCAACAGGCACATCAGAACTTGCAGTATTTTCAATATCACAAGCTGCATGATGTGTTCTCCTGTGGTGGTTTATGAATTATTTTATGCCAATAAAGTCTCAAACATCCATCATCACGACATTTTAATACACCATTTGAATATACCATGTGCTTAAATTTTAAGTGCAATATAAGTGATGAAAAACTTGGATAATGGTTGTTACAAATATAACACCACCATTTCGTGCTCTATGGTAAAATGCACAGATCTGAATTTGTTACGTATCACAAGTCTACACTTACATCTAGGTTAAGAATTAACATATTTCACAATATTACTAGCACTGCAAATAGTTTTCATTAAAAAGAAAGAGCATTCATCACAAGAAATCACAATCCAATTAGGTCAATCAAAGTATTATAAGACGTAAGCGAGTTACTAAAGATATATCCGCGAAACTTGCTTGTAAATCTTCTATTAATTTCGGTGGCCTCTGCCACCATCCACTTGGGAACTCGATGCTTCACTGTTAGGTTGACTTCCGGTTTCTGTTGTTGTTTCCTCGACTACCACTAGGGGTGCTGGTGTAGCCATTTTGTCTGCTGTGCGCAATGGGTGTAAGCTGTTGTAATAATGGGAGCCAAACATGATGAGCCTGACCGCTGTTCATATTCAGCTCGTGCGGAAAGTGCATAATGGCATGCGTCTCTTTGATTTTGGTGTCGAGTAGGGTGTGTGATGTATGCCTAACTGAAACTTTTTGGATCCTGTGTTTATTGAACTTTAGGTGCCTTGCTAGTCCGGTAGTGGGTTGGGATTTTTTTGCTTCCGCTAAGTGCTGTTTTATACGCTCGTTGACAGATCTGATGGATCTGCCAATGTAGTTGCACTGGCACTGGGCATCATATACACCTGGATTGTCTAGTGGGGAAAGGAATGATCTCTTGTGTTTGCTTAGGGCAATGGCTATTTTGTTTATTGGTTTGTGTGCGAGTTTGATTCAAGGTCTTGGCTAGGCTGTTGGATGTAGTCTGGTGTTAAGGGAAGGCAATCCATTAAGCTTTATCACTACTGGCTGGGTGGAGTAAGTTAGGTTGTCGTACTTGTATTTCTGCTTTGCTGCACCATGTGGAGGGTTGATGTACTGTGTATCCATTTGGAAGTCCTATGTCCGCCATTATGGTAACTTCTTCCTTCAAATCTTCTTCACTTGAACAGTGCGAGAAAGCTCCTCTGTAGAATTTAAGCCATACATAGAAAAACTGGAGCAGGAATCCAGTATATTCACTCCCTTTCCAACCACCCTCCCCAACATAAAGCCAATTTATGGCTTAACTTCTACAGAAGAGCTTTCTCGTACTGTTCAATTGAAGAAGATTTGAAGGAAGAAGTTAACATAGTGACGGACATACGAGTTCAAAATGGATACACAGTACATCAACCCTCCACATGGTGCAGCAAAGCAGAAATGCAAGTACGACAACCTAACTTACTCCACCCAGCCAGCAGTGATAAAGCTAAATGGATTGCCTTCCCATACCACCAGACTACATCCAACAGCCTAGCCAAGACCTTGGAACAATGTGACATCAAACTCGCACACAAACCAATAAACAAAATAGCCAGTGCCCTGAGCAAACACAAGAGATCATTCCTTTCCCCACTAGACAATCCAGGTGTATATGATGCCCAGTGTCAGTGCAACTACATTGGCAGATCCATCAGATCTGTCAACGAGCGTATACAACAGCACTTAGCAGAAGCAAAAAAATCCCAACCCACTACTGGACTAGCAAGGCACCTAAAGTTCAACCAACCCAGGATCCAAAAAGTTTCAGTTAGGCATACATCACACACCCTAATCGACACCAAAATCAAAGAGACGCATGCCATTATGCACTTTCCGCACGAGCTGAATATGAACAGCGATCAGGCTCATCATGTTTGGCTCCCGTTATTACAACAGCTCAAACCCATTGCGCGCAGCAGACGAAATGGCTACACCAGCACCCCTAGCGGTACTCGAGGAAACAACAACAGAAACCGGAAGTCAACCTAACAGTGAAGCATCGAGTTCCCAAGTGGATGGTGGCAGAGGCCACCGAAATTAATAGAATTTTTACAAGTAAGTTTCACTGATATATCTTTAGTAACTCTCTTACGTCTTTTATTATCAATCGCATTGTTTATTCCCCTCCACATGAATAAAGTATTCACAGACATAATGTGCATGTCACATTTTGTAGAAATATTGTACACAGATTTTTGAAGAAGAAGCCACAAGCACTCTCATGGGTAATGTTTCTCAAAGAAGGTCCCACCAATATCACAAGAGGTCTTGTGAGACCATATGATGCCAATTTTCTGTTCTTGTTTTCAATGAATTGCTCAACATCTCCAATTCCCTACAAATTAAATTTTTTGTCAAATTAATACAGCTGGAAGGACCAACACAAGTAAAAGAAAACATAATTATTGCTTATACATAAAATTATCAGGCTTTCAAGTTATGAAATGAATTATTGAAAATATTAGTTATGCAATTTAACAACAAATACACTCTGCATATCTAATAAGCTACCTAAAATACTACCTTCACTCTGTTTCCGTAAGCATACGACGTAAAAACTTGTAAGGAATAATATGAGACATTTGCATTAAACAGCTTGGTACGTTGACCATCCTAAAACTTTTTGGCAAGCCTCAATATGTGGAAAAATATTCCCACACCCACCCCTTTAATGTTCTCCAAACCAGAATTACATTCCATTACTTGAGTACCATAACATAATGTAGTATCCAATACTTTGCACAATTTTCCTTACTGGTTTTATATTGAAAGTAAATGCATTGCAAATCTTTAAGTAACACATTTATTATTCAGTTCTGCACATGGAGTTCCCATGAGGCAAAATTACAATGACTAGAGTTGGTAATACCTTACTTTTAAGATGATCTTGTTGGTATTACATTTCTGAAATTATATGCAATCCACCTAGAATTTTATCAATGGGTGCATGGGGGCAAACCTGAGGGGTAAATGCCACTGAGATGTGATGCTGATCACATCACTTCAACTGTAGCAAATATAGGCAATGTGTGGAGATTTACCCCCCTTACTTTACATGTGTATGCATGGCATGGTGTGATGCTAAGGGGAAGTACTGTAGTCCAAACATTTTCAGAGGGTATATGCTAAGTTTCATGAAACATTAAGTGGATGAAATCAATTAACTTCTTTATAGAATCATGGAAGAATACTGATAAAGATACACCAACAAATAGCGTAAAAGAGACATACAGGAGACCTCCCCGATGATGCAGTGGTAGCGTCGTGGCCTTTTAATCTAGGGGTTCCAGGTTCGATACCCGGTGGAGGCACATGGCACAGTGGTTCGGATCCCACTTTAAAACTGTAGGTCCAGTCTTGATTAGCCTTACTGTGCATCAAGTGGACTTAAAACACCAACTCAAACCAAAACCAAGAGGCATGTGAAACTCCTATTTTTGTAGGATTGTATTGTATTTGTATTTGTACTTGATGTCACATTTGCTTAATATATCTGCAATTCAAACATCACCCAAAATAATTAATTTATAAGTTATTAAGCTTTAATGGTTATTATGTGACAAAGCTATCCTGAGACGCCTTCACAGTGGGTAGTTTTTTTATGCCTTATCTGGGTAGTTGAGCAGCACAAATGACAGCAAGTCAGTATTATAGCTGCTTTAGTATCTGAAAAAAATATTGTTAACATTACAATTTAGCCTATTGAC
Source organism: Lepisma saccharinum (assembly GCF_977018435.1). NCBI lineage: Eukaryota > Metazoa > Arthropoda > Insecta > Zygentoma > Lepismatidae > Lepisma > Lepisma saccharinum. Next base: position 297,077 of record NW_028143077.1, read on the forward strand.
AGAGGTTATTTTTCTCATTCATTGCTGTATGTGGCAAATCTTTTTTTTTTAAATAGAAAACAATATTAAAACTTGGGAAGAAAAAATCTGCAGTGCAAATTATTTGATTCTTGGTGTTTTCAAGTGACAATCAACTATTAATATGTACAATGAAGGAAAGTTCAAAAGTTCACAATATGTCCACATATTTCACACTATTTCTATATCTTCCAGATGATAAAATGACCATGAATGAAGGGAAATTGTAAGTATTTGATTCAAGTTAATATTTAAGCCTAAAATACATTTTAAAAATCTAAAAAAGGTAGGTATCCTCTGAAAGAAAGTTTTTATGTCACCACATGTCTTTTTGAGTTTTTCACATTCTTACCTTAGTCCTTCACATACCATCAAGTGCGTATGCTTTCTGAAAATGCCCCAAGAAATTTTGCATTGATTTTATTTATTTTATTTCGGCTTCTTTGTGCCACTTTTTGGCTAATCTGCAGAGACAGGAATGAGTGATGATATGATGAAATTGATGAATGGACACTCACAAACATTCATACTCAGGCCAGGATTCGAACCCAGAACCCCTAGCATTGTAGCGCTATGTGCTAACCACTCTGCCACGGACCCCATGAAATGAATGACATATAAGTGCACTTCAGAAATGTGACTGAGACAAATCTGTCAACCCCCCCTTTAAAAACGTAAGGAATATGATCTCTGCAGCTTAGACATAGTTGCTCAGTTGGTAACTCCTCTGACTACCATGCGATGGGTCCAGGCTCGACTCCCGGATGGGAAAACGTGGGAATTTTTCCCCAACTATCAAAGTGGATCCAGCGAATAACATGTATACCTGGGAAAAACAATGGGGAGTGAAGGTGGTCAGGGGCATGGTGCTGATCACAACACCCCACTTTCGACGAGATCAAGAAATTGTGGGGTGTGTTACCCTCACACTCCCTATACACCATCATGGCTGGTCCTAAGCATGGGGAAGACAAGATTTTTTACAGCTTGGCGAATAATCAACTTCTGGTATTATTTTCTTCAGTTGCCACATGATTTTTTAAAAAAACGATATACCCTGTTTATTATATCCATGACTTATAAATAAATTGTTTGTCATGGCCACTTCCACTACATACAAAAAAAAAGTAGTCACTAAGCAAAATGGTGGTCTTCATACAAACTTTTAAACAGTGGGTACAATACTGATTTGCCCATGTGCACTTGAAACAAATTTTATATTGTATACAGTTGAGGACTAAAAGTGGTAAATGTATTAAGTGCCAAAAACGAAAGTGTTGGGAAATCGCATCGTTCCACACATCAGCCCTTAAGAACATGCACACTAGTGACCTCTTTATATGCCCTTTGAACTACTTAGAGGGCTACCAGCCACTTTTCACGTTTACCAATTTTAGTCTTCAGTTATTTCATTTCATATGTAGTTCATTCACAACATTGAAAATGAATGGTGATTTGATTAAGTAAATGTTGGAACACAATGAAATACCCGTGCCCATGGGCATCCAGGAGGTCAATCAATGTTTCAACCATGTATGAGGGGAACAGAACCTTCTTGGGGGACTCACCTCCCACCCCTCTGTGTCCTACCTACACCATCTAGAAAAGCCCTCTGTGCATCCTTACCTAGGATTCAGTTAAAATTACAACCACACACACATGATATTAGACAAAAAAATATTACAAGACACTTACGCAACAATTGAAGCATTCCACCGAATAACGATGTATGATACTTTTGGGAATGTGCTGAGTTACCAGGCTTGCATAAGGTTTTATGTTTTTTTCTATTGTAGTACAGTAACATACTACAGGTTTTACCCGTTGTTCTCGCAATCACTGAAATGTACCATACAGCTTTTTTTCAGTGGTATGCTTCAATTGAGTGCTTTATTTATAATGTGCCATTGGTGATGCTAAATTAGGGAAGGAACAAAAAATAAAATGCATGGGTTGCAGAAGTGTTGGATAAATTGGGATAAATATGACAACCAGTGTTTGTCTTTCGCTTTGTTTTCAGGGCTAAAAGTTCACTTTGAATCAGCAACCAGCATTCAACTAATGAAAGAACAATCATGTCTGAGATATGCTTACCAGTGTGGTTGGGATTGTTTCAATGCTGGCCACAATGATAACATTTCCTGTACAGTTTTACTCTTGTCTCGAAGGCAATTCAAATGTCTTCTTGCAGTGTTCAGTCACATAATTCCATGGCTCAACATTGTAATCAAACCATGCTTTGCTGTCAGTGTTGTTTTTATCATAATCTGGAAGGTAATAGAAAAATACATTCAAGAAAAGAAATATTATGTGCTTCACAATATTGAGGTTAACAATGAACTATACAAGTTACTATAATAGTGCAGAAGAATAAACCTACATTAAAAACTTCTACAGTACCATTTATATTCAATTATCCAGCTTACCTGTCAAACCATCTACAGAACTGGTGTAAGATTCATGCTGGTTACGCTGTCTCACAGCACCAAAAACGCCACTCCTACGTAGTGTTTTCCTGGTATTTTGGTATAGATCCACAAGTTTTCATTTCATTTTTTTTATTTGGTCCTTGAGCCTTTAGATCTATGTAATAAATTTCCTGCAAAACATTTAAGTTGTGTCAAACACACAAGTTAACTAGAATCAAATCAATAAATATGAACATTGAATGTCGAAAACAATTTTGTGAAAATATATGAAGATATATAATGTCTTCTAATAGACATTAGTTCTGCTCAAGTTCCGAGAAACTATTTATCTAATGCTAGTTCAATTAGACATACATATACACTGACTAAGTACATTTTTTTCATTTAAAAAAAATTAAGAATACTTTTAACAGCACTGTAATGGTTAAGCTTCAGATTACTCACTCAAAATCAGCCTTTACTTACAATTCAGTAGCATTTCATACACAAAAAAAGTAATCTTATTTAACCTAGCAACGTAAAAATTTAACTTTATCCTGTGCCTTATCATAAGTGCCTTGTGAGACTGGTATTAACGTTATTACCACTAGCACAAAAATAATTCCCACATACAGAAAAATGGTGAAAACATGGTTACTCATTCCGTGACACTCTCCATAATTTTACAGAAAGTGATTTAGTAAATTAACATGTAAGTTGAACTTGAATATGCAATCACAGTTGAATTGTGGTTATATTTTGTCACCAGGAATTCCACAATCATATTTGCAAAAGGTTTTGAATCTAGATGCCTTTGTTTTCGGAATTTTTAAATCATGCTGTTCTGGAACCATATTATGATTCATGTTAAAGAATACTGGGTTCTGCACAATACTCTTTGCATGAGATAATTTGTACTGCTACTGCAAGTGTCGCATGACTTACGTTGAAGGGGTACGTTCCTAAATCTGGTTTAGGGCTGTTAGCATTAAAATTACTTCTGTAAATACGTACTTCCAACATGTGACCATGTGATTTCTGGTTTTTAGCACTGTTTGCTCTTCTCACCAATATTAACAAAGAAATAAATATCTCCTACAAGGCAATCTCATCTAAAAAGGAACGCTTACTTTCACCAGGTGGCGAGAACAGAATGCAGTTTTGTCAAAATAATGTACTCAGGTTCTTAAACAAAAAATTCACTCATTCTCAAAAACTTTCATTAAATCACTCAAAAGGGACAATAAAATTTGAATAAAATAATAAAAAAAATGAAGGTCAATATAATTATTAACACAGAATGACATGCTTCATCAGGTGGTTAGATGGATTTCTTCAAATTTACAGGAGAAAGTACTTAGGCAAATCATTTTCTGTAGCGTTGTTGATGTTCGGGAATGTAGTTTTGATCCATTTTAATGCGAATGCATGTGGTTTTCTACGAAAATCTATTTCCGACGCGCTATTGCTGCTCCTGCCATTTGCTTTCTGCACGAGAGCACAATACGCACTATTGCTGCTGCTACAACATGATGTGTCGAGGATGCGTCGTGAAGTTGTTGCCGGGTGTGGAAGATGCCGTGGAATTTGTAATTCCGATGTCCGTATATGCTAAATTGAACGAAAGGAGTGCTAATGGAACCTAACCTAACAGGCCTAACCTAACCTACTAGGCACACCTCTTCCCAGTGATGGTTCGTGGGGCTATCGTATGTAAGAAATAGACATTATTTTCCTTAGAAATCCATTATTTCACCTAAAGAAATGTTCTACAACGCAGAATAGTACGTTATCAATGTAAAAAATTGCGAAATAAATCAAATAGGTGTCTCCGGTATAGTAAAGTAGTACCGTTAGTTTTTGTTCTAGATTCAGAAAGTCACATTACTTTTCATCTCTACATCGTACGAAATTTCTCTATTAGTACCTCTGAAGAAAAAAATCCAATCCATTCGTACCTCTCTAAAAAAATAATCAGAGGGAAATTTCTCTGGTGAGTATGTTAGGCAGGTTTCAATGGCTCTCTCATATTAATCTTCATTTTTACGTTTTCCTGCAAGTTATTTAACTTGTAAATCAATGACTGAATGAAATATTATCCATCATTTAGTAATAGTTTTTTACTTTACATAATATTTTGCCGAAATGCTCTTTTGTACTTACAGGCTGCATTACCGTAACATGACCAACAATTTCATTCACTAATAGCTATTTTGAATGGTAAATTATCACACAACACATAGATTTAAGTATATTTTTCACCACATACAGTTTCAACTAAGGATGTGTTCATTGAAACTTGCTGTGCAATCATCATTTCTGATAACAATGAAGAGTACAAAAAAAATTTAAGGCACATGCTACATGAAGTATCCCCTCATCGTGAAATAAGATCTCGTGAAAGTTACACATTATCTTCAAATAAAGGGTTATAATTTTCTGTAATTTGCATTTGGATGGAAGTTGCAGAAAACTTTAATTACAGAGATAGAAGTTTGGACCTAGGGACACTTTAAAACATGTGGCAACTAACTTGCAATACTACAAACACTCATTCTGCACACACACACACAATATTTGATATAAGCTACCTTAGACGCACCTCGAAATTTTATGCCAGATGCATATTGGTGTAATTGCTTGAGAATACTAAACCTTAAAAAAGTTTCCATCTTCATAAATATTCGAAGATGTTAATTTGGTGAGGATCGCCAGATGAAGAAATTTCCAGGTATAGGTGTACAGTACATAATGGCAATGAACCTCCCTTCACAAGGTTATGTGAATACAAAAAAGTGCTACTTTCATTAGGTGGATGAAAATTACAAGTAATCCATTCTAAACTGTGCATATATACACGAATATATATATTCATATCACTCTACTATAATGAACGTAGTTAATACTGAGAAGTATCCTTCGGGCCAACAACTTCACTAACACCACGTTTCAACGATGATACTGCATGAAAAGAAAATAAATATAATTATTCACTTACCTCGGAAAATGTCGGCAAGTGATTCCAAGTAATATCATCCATCTCATCTTGGGATAACAAACATTTCTTCTGTTGCGTGCTGTCCGTGTTTTCAGTCCGACGAGTCGACGACAAAGTTTTCAGAAAGGAACGGCTTAGCCTAGACACAGACTGTATTTGCAGATTTAATCACTCGCATTCGTGCTTTGCACATGCGTTGAGAACAGGCCATAGACAAACTACTGTCTTGCTTGAAGACGGACACAAAATTCACTGGAGTTCACCGTGCGATCATTCAAAGATACAGCATTTTGGTTTTCGAACGTGCGGACGCCATGACACATCTAGTTATTGTAAATTTAACCAAACGTTTTATTGTAAATTTAACCAAACGTTTTGTTTCTCTTCACTTAAATGTCTATAATTTTGTTTACGAGTACCATATTTCGTCTAACCAAATTTTTTTGTATTCTTAAACAAAATGCTTTAGTAATTACAAGTAACATTTGGTTATCGGAAACAAAAAGCATAACCAAACAACTCAACCAAACTTTTTTGGTAATTCCAAACAAACCAGTTTTTTCTGTGTATCTTCTTTAATGTCACATTTCTTCCCACTTTTGGGTAATCGCGACAATGACGAAGAGCAGTATTCGAAGTCGGGGTGCAGGAGAAACTCCCCCACCCCCACTGCCACCAACACCAACCAGCACAATCTAAGTATCACCCAACCTGCCCACAAGACGAGACGAAACTTTGGTCTGTCCCGTCTCATTTCGAAACATTCTCTTTTCCCCGTCTCCTTTTATGAGATGAGACGGGAAATGTCTCGTCTCGTGAGCAACACTAACGTTAACAATAGAAGTATCCCCTTAGGCCTACTAACCCCAAAGGCTAGAGCAACCCCCCCCCCTCCTCCACCAAACAACTTCCACTTCAATGAAAGGACATTCACAAAGGAACAGTCATGCTCAGGTTGAGAGTCAAACCTGGAACATGTGAGTTCCTCAGTTAAATTATGAATTTTGTGTATAATAATTACAACGCCAGTTCATTCGTGGTAATTCTGAATCGGCAGTTTGGTTTGCATATACACGTATAAGCAGGATAATATCCAGTCTTAGAAGGCTCGTAGCGTTGAAATGAGGAGTCAAAGAAACAAACAAAAAATAATAAAGAAAAGTTGTTTTGTCTTTATGATCACTATGCACTGTGGAAGTTTGTACGATAAGCCTTTGCATAAGTTGTCAATTCTATCTTTTTCGAGACTTGAGACAAGAACGAGAATTGCCCTCCGAAGTCGAGACGAGACTGTCAACGAGGCATTTACAAATAAACACGAGACAGACATTTACAACTCTCAACAAGAACGAAACCAAGACTGCCATGTCTCGTCTCGATAGGATCCCTAGTGATGAGGTTGTGAACCAATTAATTTATGCGTTCGGGGAAAGAAATGAGGCAGCTTTTTTCGCAGTACAAAATTCAAAATATATTTCAGTATGTGATATAATGTTATATACATTATTTCCTTGTAATAATTACACATAAACTTAGATTTGAAATGTACTGTGCAACTGATGTAATCTTCTCAGTGTATTTTTTCTCTTATCTGCACAAAAATATTTTACCATAATTTGCGTAACAAATGAACAGACTGAAATTGCTTTATGGAAAAGAAAGTAAAAATAGGCGTTACAAGTAAAGTGAAAAATGTGAAAATTCTTATTTTGCACTACATGGTTTGTGGTAAATTTCGATAAATATAAGTTTGAAATATATTTTTTGAAACTTGGTCAGTAACCAATTTTACAAGCAATAGTTTTCTCGTGACTTGATGAAAACACGCACGCAGCAGAACTCTTTCGTTTATCTTTCATTTGAGCAGCAGGGATATTTAATAGAAGAATGACAATTATAAAGCATAGCTTTCCCTTCCATTATCGTTCCTTCTTCCATTATGTAACTCTACACAGATTTGCAAAACTGTTGTACAAGTTGGCTCTCCGTGAGCTACCCCCAGTAAACTGGACGCTCGAAGCAGACGACAAACCAGCTCTCTCCGAATAGTGACGTATTAACATGGCGGGGCGTGTTTTTCAGCGCAACGCTAGCCTCACAACTTTGAAAGTCTGGTTTTCCCCTTAAACTGAACGCAGAGAAACGCGAAAAATTGCAGGGGTCACTTTCTCAGAGTGCAGTTTTTAAAATTGCTTTAAAAAAATTGAGTGGAAATGTCCATTACCCCAATGGATGACATTCAGCAAGCAACTTTCCCCACAATTCATTGCGCGAACACACCCGCAGTCATGATTCCGGCAAACGTTTCGGAGCGTGTTGGAAACACGTTTGATAAACATTGCGCTCACAGCTTTTGGTTTTGAGGTAGTGATTCAAAGTACAAATATAACGATTATATGCCAAATGTAGTCTTTCACATTTTGCTAAGACTCGTAACAATGACCAGAGTATCTAAAAATATGTTATTTGCCATAAAACAACGTTGTATAAAGCTACGTAACATACGAACAAAATACAGGACTATGGAGCCTGTTTCTCATGGAATCAATCGGGCCTATCCGATAGTGCAGTATCTAATCCTTGTAATCGTAGGATCCAAAATCCGATTCCCGGTGGAAGGAATTTAAAGGGTCCGGCAGAATGAATAGTAGGATATAGAAAGAACAGAACGTCGAAACAAATCGAATAATTTATTGAAACACACATTGAAAACAAATATATAATAGATGCCATTACATACCATATATGCCATTTTACTTGGTTTTGAAGATAACGCCCGACAGATGGTCGCCATCACGTTCAGCGCATTCTTCCAGGCGGCGAACGAAAGCTCGCATCACCCGCTCCAGCATGTCCAATGGGATTGCCTCCAAAGCTGTACGTATCCTTGCCTTCAGTTCAGCCAAGATATGAGGACGTGTAGCGTACACTTGACTTTTCAGGTAGCCCCACAAGAAGAAGTCAGGGGCACTCAAATCGGGCGACCGTGATGGCCAATGAATGTCCCCAAATCGGGAAATCAATCGACGAGGAAAATGACGCCGCAAGACAGTCATGGACCGGCGAGCCGTGTGGGCTGTTGCCCCGTCCTGTTGGAACCATATGTCTCTGTTCACCCTTGGAAGGAGAAAGTCATGTAACATTTGAACATAGCGATCGCTATTAACCGTTACCGCACGTCCATGAAGATCCTCAGGAAAATATAGACCGATGATGCCGAACGATGCCACACCGCACCACACCGTCACACATTCACTGTGCAGGGGTTGCTCATGCAGCCAACGAGGATTAAATAGCGCCCAGTATCTGTAATTCTGTTTATTGACACCACCGTGCAGATCAAAATGAGCCTCATCCGAAATCAGCATGTTGTTTCGCATCTGCGGCTCGGCTGCTAAAAGTTCCAAGCAACGCAACGCAAAGGTTCGTCGGGCATGTTTATCTTGTTTGGTTAGTTTCTGTGCGACCTGTATTTTGTAGGGGTGGAAGTGGAGGTCTTCATGGATGATGCGCCAAAGGGAACGATCTGACATTCCTAGCGCCAAGGCATGTCTGGCAGCAGAACGCCGAGGACTTCGGATCAGTGCTTTGACGGGCCTCCTCCACTCGCCCCTGGGTCCGTTGTGTCTTTGGTCGCCCCGGGCTTTTCTTTTTTGCACACGATGCAGTAGTCCTGAATTGTTGCGCCCACCGTACAATCGTCCTATGATCCGGGACGCTCTGATGTCGGCCCACCTGGAAATGACGACGAAAGAGCCGCTGCACGGTGTTTGGGACTCGTTATTTTTTAAATACGCCTCAACTACGAATGCTCGATGTTCCGAACTCCACAAGGCCATACTTACAAATGGCAGTCCTTCCTCAATGCAGTGCGCAGACACGTAGTTGCGCAGGCGCAACAGCAACGCCGTACTACGTGACTAAAATCAGGCTATTCATTCCGCCGGACCCGTTATATAGATAGATTTTTTAAGTGAATTAAAAACAAACTTTGTCTCGTGAAAATGATAATTAATAGAAATGCTCCGAAGTACAAAATTGTGTACTATGTTTTTTTTTATGGCCGTAACGTACCATTGTCACTTTTCGTATATGTATTGAAACAGGCATAGAAGATATGCTAAAAACTGTATGCAAATATACGCATACTGCGAACGCATCCGCTGATTGATAAGCAGTATTTCCGATTTTCTGTGAACATTACTAGAGATCGTACAGCAACCACACGCGTTGCAAAGCATGCGGATGTAAAGAGTATCATAAAAGGCATATAACGCTAGTCATAAACACAGTACTTGCCTTTCAAATATGATTCATATTTCACCCGGATTGGAAAAGTCACGCCATCCACCGAAGATCTGTATGAATGTGTGATGTTCTCAGACAATTAATACATATAGAATGGCACATACACACACACACACTGCCAATTACTGCTTTAATCCCTTAATTATTTCAGGAGAAAAAATGTATATAGTCAGTCATACGGGCGTTGGAGGATTTATCCGGATCCAGGCCCGTAGCTAGAGGAGGGGGGGGGGCAGGGGGGCAACTACCCTCCCCTGAGAGCCTGCTCTGGCCCCGTGTGAAAAATACAGAACACATTCCTACCTGGAATTCTCACTACTCTTTACAATTATATCCTGTATTACTCTAGCAACATAACAAATACATTTATTGATTTTGTGATTTATTTAGGTGTGTGGAATTCCGTACCATGTATCAGTATTGGGGGAAAAAATACCTTCCAGATTCAGATTTCGGGAAATGATCTCGCAATTTTAAGTACCTAGAACAGTTGTGACATTTTGAGTAGTCTTGTATTAAAGGTGCCTAATGTATTTGGATGTTTTTCTTGGATGTGTTCCTGTGAAATTTGAACTGCATATTTTTTTGTTTCCTCAGTCTGTCTACCTTTTGGTAATACCGATTCATGTGATAGAGAGAGGGGAGTGGATATATATATATTTTTTTACTTAACGTTGCTTTTCTGCCACATCTAGCTAATCGTGACAATGAGTGATGACGTGAAATTGATGAAGAGCACTCACAAACAGTGCTGCAACCACAGGGGGCAGGGTCATTGTCCCCACCAATCTTGGATGGATGTCCAATCTAAAGGGGGGGGGGGAACATTGAAGTATAGAAACATGACTAGCAGAATCTAAGAATAGCAGGAAAAATGGATACTTAAGACGAAATTAGTTTTCAAGTGTACAGAGGGGCAATTGCCCCCACGATTTCAAATTTTATACTAATTAAGGTACATTTCGTAAAATTTTCTTGCTCGTTTCGCTTGCAAAATTCGGACGCACACATTTGAGAGACAATTTGGCGGATGAATTGATCACATAATGTATTTAAATAATATATATATATATATATATATATATATATATATATATATATATATAAATATATATATATATATTAAAGAAACTTTGAATAATTAGGTACACAATTTAGTGTTAACATGTTGCACATGTATTTTCTTATTTTACATCGCTCCATGTTGCATAGAGTAAGGTGGGGTAAGACTGCGCGGCGGGTAAGACTGCGCACCGGTTTTTCGAGGTGAAAATCACACACAGTTGGCACCACTGCGCCACCGTTACTTCGTCCAAGATGGTAGCTAGCTGTGGACAGTGGTGAAGATACGTTAGAAATTCGTTGTGCTGAGAGAGGTAAGTGAAAAGATTTTGAGGGTGTTTGCTATTTATTTTGGTACTTCGTGTTTTGAGTACTACGTCACTGTGAATGTATACAATATTACGATTTTCATGGATAGAAGAAGCTGTGTTAATGCCGAGCCCACTTGTGTATTAGTTTCCATTGCTTTGTGCAATGGCTGGGCAGCATCACTTGATTTGTTCAGGAAAGCAGCACGGGGCAAGACTGCGCACGTGCACAATTTTACCCCACAAGTGTGTGGTTTGCAGGTGCAAATGTGTGGCTTACAAGGCCCAGCCATTAGATCATTTTTTGGTCCACTGAAGTCGTTTCATTCATCTGAGTGTGATAAGTGGATGATTAACCATCCGGGTCGCCCAATCACAGTTTTCCAAGTGGCATCCATTTTTACAAAGGAATATGGGAAGGCAGCTACAGTTGGGAATGCCATGAAGGGCTTTGAAGTGACTGGATTATGCCCATTCAATCAAGACATCTTCACTGAGGACGAGTTTCTTCCCTCTACTGTGACAAATGTATCAGCTCCAACTCCATTTGAGCAGCCTTCAACAAGTGGGGTTAACAATACTGGATCATACGGGCACATTTCCGTTAACCAGATATCACCACTTCCACGTGCAGAGCATATTCAGCACCGCCGACGAAAGGGAAGGCAGTCTCAGGTGTTAACTGGATCTCCATTCAAAGTCAACTTGGAAGCCTCCTTGACTGAGAAGAGTAAGAGGAAAGTTCATGGGAAACAGAAACGGAACATCATTGTTGAAACAATGTAGCAAGCAGAAAACGCCAGAAGAAAGAGTACAATTGCTCAGGTTGTAATGAGAAGTACAGCGATCCTCCAGTAGAGGATTGGATCCAGTGTTCCACATGTGACGAGTGGTGGCATGAAAATTGCACCTCGTATGAAACAGGAACCTTTATTTGTGATTTGTGTTAGCGATTCCTAACCCAAGTGAAGGACGGAATTCACTATGCCTACTGTGAGAATGCCACGAGAAATGTATCCCATATGATAGAAGAACGTTTTTAGGTGATTTGTAATTCTTTTTATACAAATGTGACTCTGTGTAGAAAGTGCGCATTCTTACCCGAACTTGATCGCAGTCTTACCCCGCGGTGCGGGTAAGACTGCGCATTTGCATGGTCACGGTTTTGTAATTGTTTCATGCAGAAATATTGTTCATTCAGCTTTCGGAAATTTACTGTGAGTCAGCAAAGGATAGTGCAATGTGTATTGCATTTTTCATGTGTGTCTGTAGTTTCATAGCTTGAATATAAAATCATGAACTCAAACTGCGCAGTCTTCCCCACCTTACTCTATGTGTAAAATATATGTTGTACATGAAAGTTATACGTGTCATATGTACAAAAAGAATAACGTTCGTCATGCATATTCTGCCCGACCCTGTGGCCGAGTGGTTAGCACATCGCGCTGCGACGCCAAGGGTCCCGGGTTCGAATCCCGGTCGGGCTTGGTTGTTTGTGAATGTCCATTCATCAATTTCATCATTTCATCACTCATCCCCATCTTCGCAAATTTGCCAAGAGGCACAAAACGCGAAGTAAAATAAACTAAATCAAACCAAATCAAAGTCATGCATATTCTGTCTTGTTTACCTTTACTAGCTAATATGAAATTGAACGTTGTGTCTGTAGCACGTTGTGTGTTAAAGTACCTGAGGCACAACCTAATTTTTTGACAAATAATTATGTTAACTCTTCTGCTATGAAGTGGAGTCTCCTAATTTTATTCATATATATATCTTAAGCCATTCTGTGACTGGCAGAAATCAGTATCAGCATAGAAAAACCTGATATTTGGTGGCGATAAGCGGCCCAGAGACCTTGTGCCGCGGAAATGGGGTAAGGCGGCCCCTTATATCGTTCGGTTTTGTACCATAGTCATTAAGGAAGGTATTTTTCATAATGTAAAGAGGATACAACATTTCCCTCTATAAAACTTGGTATGAAATATTAATGCTGACACTGTAATCCAAGAAGTAATTGATCAATCAAGTGATTCCTATTTGTTTGTCGTGTGTCAAACGCATGTATGTCAACAATACAATATTTTGCAAAACGGTTAACGTAACCAGTAGGCAAACATTGTCTGTATTGATGCAAGAGTCTTTCCTTTGAAGCAAATATAATCCGTGGTGGAGTAAGGGAGCCATGTTTTAATGTTTTAGCAAGTAGGCCTACAAAAAATGTATTACAAAATTTTTACACAATTCATCAAAGTGTAGATAATATGTAACCATTATTATTTAATTAATTCGATTTTCCTTGGATAACACAACACATTGGTGTTGTTGGATTCTCGTTACATTCCAAATTGCGTAGAAATCTTTCATACTGGAAACTAGAGGGAAACATTATGAAGAACGATTTTTAAAAGATTTCCTTAATCAGTTCTGCAGAGAAACCCAAAGCTGTTGGTACATATTAATGTCTATTAACATTATTGACCTGTAAATATAAAGTAGATACAGTCCCGATTAGCCTATTTAAGTTAAATTTTATTTTTTGTATTCTTTGGTAGTCCGATAGGTTATTATCGAAATATTGTTATTTGATGTTGCTCGAAATTTTCTTGTTCGTTGGAGTTTCAAGATATCATTTCTTTCCTGTTACTTATCACTTTTGGAGGAGGTAGGTATGTGCCCCTATGTACCTTGCTATATCTGCCAATGCAACACAATATATTACAAATTTGCCCCCTCTAGGATTGACTTCGCCCCCCTACTAATAATTTCTGGCTACGGGCCTGTCCGGATCACTGATTGATTGACTTAGGTACTATGTATTATTAGTGGTATTATGGATAACATTATACGAGCAAAAAATGTTCGAGCATTCATTGTCCAGTCAGTAAAAGAATAACACAAAGTCTAGCACACACACATTAATTTGGATTAGATTTACAAGACACTTAAGTAAGTGGACACTGGAAAACGAATTCGGAATTTGTTGATTACAAGGCAACAACGTTAACTGATGCGAGCATTCTAGTTCAGATATGCCTAATGTTTGAGACACTTTGATTCCATTTTGAGGTCCATTCCTGATTAGTTTGTGACTTTGATTGCACTTGGAGGGTTCAGTCCTGATTGGTTTGTGACTTTGATTCCACTTTAAAGGTCCAGTCCTGATTAGTTTTAGCCCAGTAAACGAAGGATTTTTGTCGGAAGTAATTAGGGGAAAGTTGAATTTTGGTGTATTTATAGACCATCCCCCCCGTAGCTCCCCCCCTTCGCACCCTTAAACATTCAATACGCAGTGTAGGCTCTGGCGACTGGCCCTATGGCCAGTATAATTCTGTGTTGTCCTGTTTTTTGTCCTTGTGTGTGCTGAGTGTCCCTTTAGAGCCTAAGCTTTTAACCGGTCAGAATATTTTAAGGTTTTGGTTATGCGACGTTACAATTATGTTATTCGTTATGGTAAGGGGCTGGAATATTCAATTCAAATTCAAAATATGCAGTGTGTTAGGAAAAGTCCATATCGCTGAATCTGGTTAACATATCGGGACGTTCTTTTTTTTAATTCCAGTGCTAACATTACTTTATATAAATTTGGTCCTCTTCATGTTTTAAATATTCCAAATGGTTTTTGAGTAATTTTAAGACAATCTGAAGATAATGTAAATTTTTATACTTACTTTTTTTCTTGTTGGCACTCTATTTACGTTACGAATGATAATATTGGAAAAATATCCGAACAAATCTTGTAGAGTATAAAATTATATTTTATTTGATACCAATAATGACAAACTTCCTTCTAAAATTTGCCCTGTAGCGAGTAAAGTTTGAAAGCGCGCGTGCGCTTTGACTCCTTGTGTGCGCTCCCCTACTCACGCTGCGTTCCGCAAAAATACACACATTTTATTGTTGTTTTTTTGTTCATATGTGCCCGTGGCGGAGTAGTTATCACATCGCGCTACGACCCCAGGAGTCCCGGATTCTAATCCCGGCCTGTGTATGAGTTTGTGAGTGTCCATTCATGAATTTAATCATATCCGAACTCATCCCTACTTCGCAATTAGCCGAAAAAGTGGCACAAAAAATGTAAGAAAATCAATCAATCAATTCTTAATATTTTGTAACTCTTTAAAGTAGCCTATGTGCTGTAGATGGATAGAATATACAATTTTAATTGTCTTATTTTGAAACTATTAAAATGGTCTGCATGCAAATATTTGCATTATTTACCTCAGAAAAGTATCATCATTCTCATATTGTTGAAATCTACACATGATTGTTCCAAGTACTTTTTCGTAGTTTAGTTACACTCTGTATCGGGAATCTGAGGAGCAGCGCCGCGCACAGCGGTAGATATGGGGAGAAAGCGAGTGGACAAAAAAAACAGTGCACGTTGCTGCAAACAGCTGGAGGCTGAGATCACGTTTCCCCTCCATGCACTCACGCACTCATTAATGGAACCCTTAGAATCCTACTTGCGCAAGGGACTTCTTATTGTTTTTCTTGCTCAGAGTTTCCCGGGACAGAGCGTAAGATATCTAGTTCTCTTTGAAAATATTCTTCATTTTATGTACACATACGTAAGCTATATACGGTCTATGATATTCTACAACTAATTTTGAAAAGTAGTTAATTTTCTTGAGCAAACACTAGAGAATTGTATCAGGAAAGTCTGTTGAGGTGCTCGCACATAGCAGTGCAGCTATATCATGATCTCCGCCAACCACGGAAGTCTCCACAAACAGTCCTACAGCCACATGGTATTACACGAAGAACGTCGTCAGCAGCAACAGATTGGGTGGTTGTCATTGGTTTCAAACGTTGGGCAAGTTTTCTTTCTCCATCCCAAGTTAATATGTTTTAGTTTGTTTCCAAACCATGACTGGATTTATAAGTGAGCCCTGGATTATATGTCCTTAATTTTATATTAACGCGTATTTCTAACTCTCTGGAATACTTAAAAAAGTTCTTACATAAAATTTCTAATAAATACATTTTACAAGAAATTACGTTGGAAATATATACAAATATAGAGAAATCATAAATCTTATGGAAATTAATATTTGGATACTCACTTACCAATACCCCAGCCAGGACTTCAACCTGGATCCCAAGTGGCGAGAGTGTCACGCAACAGCTTAGCACCAAGTCCGTGCGGGTTTTCTTTGAAGTACGCATTGCTTACAAATGTGGAAGGAAGAACCTATAATTTATTGATTTATTTCGTCTTCTTTTACATGGCGAAGTTAAGGCTGTGGAGCCTTTTCTTTCACTTGACCATTATTTTTGGTGATGAATGTCACATTATATTTTGTGGAGTTTCTCATCCCAGTCGTGATATTTATGAAGCAACAGTAAATGAAAATACAAGATTTTTAGTAATTAAGCATCAGACACGAAGCAACTGCCCCTATCGCTCATCAACTACAGGGCTCATTCTGAAGGTGAATTAAAGTATTATATTATACTATAATATCATTACGAAGTACTTTATGGAGATAAAAATTGTGTTAATTTTTTCACGATGTTCGTATCCTCAGAGAACTTCCACTCAATGTTACCACGAACACAACAAAGCCTAAAAGCTTGCTGAGTCATACACCACCCAAGATCGTTGCTCTGATTGGAGTAAATTCACTTTTCGTAGTCGCTTTCCTTCTTCTTTGTTTGAGCTCAGTCACGTGTTGTAAAAGAGCGCACTTTTCGTGGATACCAATGGAATGACATGCCTGGAACAAGCCCCAGACTCAACTTGAAGGGAGGAGTGGTTTTATCGATGGTTGAAAGTCGCCTTATCTGAACAGCTTTGCCATAATAGTTGAGTTTATACTGGCGTGTTGGACAGTGGAGATAGAGACGGGCGTTCGAAGGTAAGATTTCAATATTTTTACACGTTTGTTTTCTGTTCAGATTGTCGTATCCGAAATACGAGTATATCAAAATGTGTTTTAAGATATAGGTATAATGCATGGGGTGGGGTGGATGCTTATATATTAGCACAGCAGTATCACCGCGTTGAAAGTCCCAGAATCTCTGTGGCTTAGCCGTTGCGAAATTCCACACGCGAAGATTGTGATTTTTATGGTGTCCATAAAGTAATTCCCCGCTCGTTTGGACCAATGTCGATTTGCTCGCGAGAAAGAGTAAACTCAAAGTTAACCCACGAATCGGCTGAATACCTGTTGCTGTTGCACCATGAGATCAGCGGGTAACCTCGAAGCAGTGGCGTAGCGGGGAGGGGGGACGAGGTGTAGGGGCCCCGGAATGTTCTCTATAGGCTACAGAAATTTTGTGTAATACCAAAATTTCAACAAATTGTGTTGCTTATATCGAAGATAGATGTTGAAGAAATATATGTTGTCGGTCAACAATCGCAATTTGATCTGGAAATTCTTCGACGCGATCATTGTATAGAAGGAGCTGCCCTTTCGTTTATTGTAGATGAACTTAGACGTATGAACAATCTGAGTTAGCTCAACTGGACGAATAAACGTGCACTGCAAGCAACTATACCCGACTAGAAGTTCATTTTCATTTAATATGTAGGAAGTGGTCCATCTGCCGAATTACTCACTCACAACCAATCTCTTCCTTATTGTCAGAGAAGAAAGAAACATGGTAATTTATTCACGAACTTTTACCGCTTTAATACTTACATGTGGTATTTAAAATGTTACTTCCCACGAAATATATTCAGCGGAAATCCCCAAGACATATTCAAATAAGACCAAAGATAAATATTCCATTATGTTATTCCGTTACACGTTACAGACTTTCAGCTGTATTGCGAAAAGGAAATTGATTTTTCATTTAACTGTTAAAACACCTCAAAAGGGCTCAAAACACTCAGGAGGTGGGGGTGATTGCCCTAAGGGGCAATACAATGTGATAATAAGTATTGTATTTTACGTCCCTCTTCCGTCTCGGAGGGTACCGTCTACGTGTTAAATGCCATCATTATTTTGAGGGATTTTGATGTTCATCTTCCATAATGACGTTTTATGGAAATTTCTGTCGACCCAGTTTTGAGTGTTTTGATATATAATATTTGAAAAGTCTTGCTTCATGAAAAATTCGAAAAAAATGTACATTGGGTGGTAAGAGAAGAAATCGCAGCTTTTAAATTTTGTATTGCACTTTCCATAAAGACATCACTGCACCCGGTTGGCAGGAAATTTGGGTCGGACGAAACGTTTTCAGGATGGCCTTACTGCAGCTGCGCCTGGTGGCTCTGAATTGGGGGAAGGGCTATTAGGGAAAATGGGGCAATAGAGAAAATTAGATCAATAGTTACACATTCTTAATAGAAAATGGGGGTTTCTAATAAAACCCACATTAAATATTAGTGCGTGTTTTGTTATGAACCTCATTTCATAATGCGTATGTGTAACTATTTATATAATTCTCTCTATTACCCCATTTTTCCTAATAGCCCTTCTCCCAATTCAGAGCCACCAACTGCTGCAGTTATCATGACTACTCTTTCTCCGCCTTTCTTTGTTGTTGTTGATTTACTGGATGCGTCAGTACTTAGGATATTTGCACCAGTCACATTACACAGAAACCAGTCCCTTATTGTTACTAAAATCATTCAACAGTCTCCGAGGAATAAAATATCCTTGCTCTGGTTAAAAGCAGAGGCTGAAAAAAAATACTCTTACACCCTTACACCAGGGTAGTCAGGGGGTGGACTCTGGGGGCTGAAACCCCATCCGAAATCCCACAAATGTTCTGTTTGAAATACTCTATAGTGGTAATTAGATTTACTTCATTAGCAGGATTCAACATCTTGTATAATAAGTTGTAATGTACTCGGAAATTCGTCTTCACGGCTTCTACGGTCTACTTTTCGCCCCTTAAATGGCGGCTGCTGATAAGGGATGACCCTCTCCCTTGAAATAAAATTCTTGCTACGGGCCTGTATTACATCCCTGCCTGTTCCTCTTCTTCAATTTCTATTCTTCTCTTCCATTTCTCGATTTCCTTTCTTCTACGTTTCATCACATATTCCTTTCTCTTTTTTCCTTCTGCTTCTCTATCTCTCACTTACGAGACCCTTTTGACTTCGACTTACGCATTTGTTGGTGTTCGTGTTCCTAAAGTCGAAAAGTAATTGGTTGTACTCAATCCACAATTTTATTTCTATTGTTATTGACAGAGGGAACATAGCCGAGCAGATCTGTGAAAATTTTAAAGTAAAATACAAAACAAAAATAAAGCAGTGGGATATTGAGAATGGTATAGTTAATTTGTATGGGAAATATTAAACAAAAATGTTTTTGCGAAGTTTTGTAAGAGTTCATAAAATATATTTATCAGCTGTTGCTTAAACGCATTTGTTGAAGTATGGGCTATTGGGTGTAAATCATAACTTTTTAAGGGGGAAAAAGCACTTTGTGGACAAGGGCAATGAAGTGAACCAATGTTTCATGTAATTACCAGTCCTTCACAATAGTTCAAATTACTGTGTCTGAAATGAAAAAGAAGTGCGAGAAATATGTAATATTACTTTGACATTCCTTTGGGGGGAGCAACTGTCCACTACTTCCCTTCAGACGCTTATGTTCGTGAGGTTCTCTATACTGTGCATCCAGAGCATTTTATAATCTTCTGTTTTGGGGGATTCTATACATGAACAATTTAAGTTCAGAAAAATCGTATGATTTCGAGAATCAGTTGGAAATGTACGTATTTGTAGTATTTTCATTCACTCCATGTACAAATAAATAGGCTTATATAACACAAAACTGTGCGCAATATTTTAATTTTTTTCAATTTCTTTTCAGGAAACGGCTTGGCATGGATGACAGTGAATGTGGAAAAATGCCCATGAACACATTTGCCTAAGCTCCACAGCCCCTTTGAACATTTCGCCACCCTTCGTTGGGAGGAGTTTCTGGAGGATCCTGAGTGAGGCTTTCTACAGATATACAGTGTAAGTAGAGTAGCACATAATCTAATAAAGTTAATTTTATTTTTATTTAACGTCGCTTTTCTGCCAATTTTGGCTAATCGAGAGTGTTAGGATGAGTGATGATGAGACTGATGAAGGGACACTCACCAAGAGAAACCATGACCAGAACTGTATTCGAACCCGGGATCCCTGACATTTTGTTCATTTTATCTACGGGTTTTATGAAGTTTTAAGCTGTATAAACTTGAAATGGCAGAAGTATCTCGGTGAAGTATGCTTATTTCTCGGAGAAGGGAGAACAACTGCATATTCTCAAGGGTGGGTATTGGACTTTAAGTGTCATTGATACATACATATTTACATACATACATACTTGAAATATGAAGTGGCGGGTGATTGTTTTATAGCTTCCGCTACCCCTGTTTAGAAGGGAGTGTTTACAACCTGGGAGTACATTACTAATAGCTACGTGTAATACGTGGGTTGGATATTTAACACTAGAAGGACCTGCGTAACCTCCCTACCTATAAGGAGCAACGGGTCATTTTGACCCATACGTATGTATATTTCAAAGGAAATAAATTGCTACACACATACTTACATCACTCTTGAACTGAAATATCCAAGCTTATCAATGGTAAAATTGATTCTTTTAATCTGTTGTCGAATTTAAATTTTTATGTGCCAAACTGTATGTTAAGGCCCAGAACTGATCTCTTTCAAATCCCCCTTGGAAGAACCAAAATGACCGAAGCTGAACCCATGAGGAGAATGTGCAAGTTATTTAATTCAGTTTCTAATAATAATCCAAGCGTAGACCTATTTAAATGTAATTGTAACATTAGATCTTTTTGCTGAATTTCTGTATGTTTTGTTTTGTTTTGTTAATTGAATTTTGGTTTTCATTCAGCTTGTAAGGTTATATCCAATAGTTTAGCGTCATTTATTGTTGTTTTGTCTCTGTGTTCCCTTTGCTTCTATAATCTAATAGTTAATTTCTCACAATTATTCTTAAAAGTAAAATGTATATTGCATCATTCATAAACATAATAACATAACCCACAGCTCTACAGCACCTTGGCGGGCCTTGGCTTACCTACCGACTGCTGGTCTCCCTCCCACACTGTTCCGCCGTCACCTGTTATAGCGTGGAGGTCTTAGACCAGTATTGGGGTGACGGGTGATCAGCCCGACGAACCCCCAGCCGTTGTTGTAGGTCTTCTTGACCGGGTTACGCTCACTCACTCGGAGCTTCCCAATTTCCTCACGATGGTGGGTTGCCACCGGCCCTATACGTAGGCCGAATAAATTCCGACCAGAGCCGGATTCGAACCTATGCCGTCCCGCGTATATTATACTTGTGAACTACTAATATACATACTATACATATATATATATATATATGAGTGTGTTGTGTGTATACATTCATATTTCTTGTTAATTTTCTTAGTTATGTTCTTGTTTATGTAATTGTGTCATCCCATATTGAACACTGTAATTGGGCATGCGCCTGTTGTGTTTTAATTAATATAAATACATATATTTTATTTTTATGTATTTATTATTTATTTATTTGTCCCATAATTATACATGTATTAATATTTATTTGTCACTTTATTATATTTATTACAAATGTTATCTGTTATACATTTTTACTGCTTCTGAAAAAATCAAAAATTGAGTAAATATTTGCAGTCTAGATATATAACGGCTGGGGGTTCAACGTGCTGACCCCAAGTCACCCCACTTCTGGTTAAAGATCTCCACACCTGTAGGTAGGATCGTGGGAGGGGGACTGGCAGTCGGGAGATAGCCCCATACAATCTCGAGGGCTGTCGAACAATGGGTTAATATTATCAACATTAAACTACATGGTGGCTCAAAAAGTCACTTAAAACCCTCGGTACAAGGCCACTGCAGCGCGCAACATGAAAATGGTGATAACCAATAATTATCAGGCCAAGGGGGAACCACATTGACGCCACCCGTACTGTCGGCGGCCATCTTGTTGTCCGCCATCTTGAATTTAACTTCTGAATTTTAAATGGGAAGGAGGTGATATGATATATCAAATCAGGCTAGAATTTCACGAGAAATGCAATGGTGAAGGTTTTTTGACGTATCTTTAACGAGTAAAAAGTTATGACTGAATTCTTGTACCAATTTGCTCCTTTTCGAGGTGTTAGAAAAATGCCTTAAAATTTGTGTAGCGCATCGGTAACGCATCGAGATCAAAGTGACGTCTAGGGAGAGAAGCTCGCATGCCATTGCACATGATTTTAATCGGATACATCCACGAAGAGCTGCACATTATGTATGGTTGTGAATGGCTGTGAATGACTTTTCACTTAATAGAAGCGTCACACTGCAATTTTAAGGCATTTTTCTAACACTTCAAAAAGGAGCAAATTGGTACAAGAATTCAGTCATAACTTTTTACTGGTTAAAGCTACGCCGAAAAAAACTTCACCATTGCATTTCTCGTGAAATTCTAGCCTGATATGATATATCATATCACCCCTTCCGACTTAAAATTCTGAAGTTGAATCAAGATGGCGGACAACAAGATGGCCGCCGACCGCGCGGGTGGCATCAATGTTGTTCCCCTTTGGCCTGGCAACGATTGGTCATCACCATTTCCACGTTGCGCGCTGCAGTGGCCTTGTACCGAGGGTGTTAAGTGACTTTTTTTGAGCCACCCTGTACATATAAGCTAGATAGTGAATACGTCCTGATCTATTCTTATACCATCTTCATACCTACACATGTAATAAAAATACAATATCAATTATTATGCATATTTAACTAATTTAATGTATATGTTTTAATTTAAACAATTATGATGATTATGAAACACTTGGTTCATACCCACCCCTCCCCCCGAAATATATTTCTAGATTCGTGCCTGCTAACCACAAGAGCATTATTATTGTCGGATACTCGATTTTGAACTCCATTTGAAAATTAACCAGTAGGTCTACGTAGAAAAGGGTTAAATCAAATTTTAGCCTATTCAATTCTGCGTTAATCTATGCTAACCAAATATTTCTTTCAAGTATGACTTCTATTTGTTATCGTCGTGAGAACCAAAAAAGTTACGAGTTCTTTTAGTTTTACAAAGGATAGTTCTCTTTGATATTCTAAAAATAAATAACTGGTTTTTTGATTGTGATGGAATTTTAGTACAGTGCAGATAGACAGGTTTTAAAGGGGCGAGATTTAGAGACCCGACAATGTCCTTTACGTGCTCCTGAAATTATTGTACGAGATTCCCCGTGCATATAGCACCGTGCCTTAAACACACATTTAGGCATTGTTGGGGTAGAGGTAGGGCCCCACACATTCTCATTCTCGGAAATTTTGAATGTGACGTGATGAGCACCACGCTCCGGCGGCCTGTAGTCCCCAGGTATCCATTGATTTGTTGCTGGGTTTGCCACAGTCTCTCTTTGAGAGTATATTGCCGGAAAAATTCCAATCTTACATCATCCACCCACGCCGGGAATCGAACCCGGGTCTCCTGCATGGCAGCATGGGCGACGGGAGGGGGAGGGTGTCGAACAGGTCGGTGGACCCCCATGGAAATTACCATCGTTCATTTAAAGATGCAAGAAAGTTTCTTACTCTTATTGTTAAGAACAGGAATAAAGTTAATTTAGTTAGTATTCGAACAGAAAATTCAAATTAATAATGCATTGAATCGAATACATATATTATTATTATTACTATCATTTCGAATAAAATTTATTTTTGTTAGTTTATTATATGTATTATTGTATAATGATAACATTTATAACCGTGGTAATAATAATTTTTTTCCTACTATTCAACTTTTTTGATTTGCCCGATCCCCCTTCAAAAAATTCTGGCGATGGCAATCAGACGCCCTGCCGACAATTTTTCAACGGACTACCCTAATCGCCAGTATCCCTCGCTTTTCACTTGTTTCTAAATTCACTCTATATTCTTTGTATGTTCAATGGGACAAACACAAACGTCCATGTCCTAATCGGGATTCGAACCCTCGACCCCTGGCGTTGGAGCGCACTGTGCTAACCACTCCACCACGGAGGTCGACAAGTAGACCCTCAAAATTTATACAGGCAGTCTTGGTGTTCTGTTGAAGGAAAACGTTGTAGGTGTGCACTAGAGGGGTGTCTTGGCAACCCTCAATATGTCCTAATAAAATAAATCTCGAAACTACCTTCAAAATAATGAAAATATTATCCATGGTTAGAAAAATGAGGAATGTCGTTCTAAATGAGATGACCCCATGTGTCTCTCCCAAACAATGTGATATTGTTTACTTTAATAATAACTGACCATATAGTCAAGATGATGTTAAATTAGAATGAGGATTAAAAATTATGGATACTCGAGTGTGGACTCCAATTAAAAATTAACAGTAGGCCAACATAAAAACTAATTACATCAAAATTTAGCTTTTTTAACCTTCGAGCGGGCGCGCCTGCGCAAAATTTACGCCAAAAGTAATTTTCTTTAATTTTCTTGTGTTTCCTTTGATTTCGTCGACCTATGCTTTTTATGTTTTCCTCAAATAGGTATTTTGTGTTGCATATTAGCAGTCATTGTTACTAATCCATATGTTATACTCTGTCAATTGTTGTTTATTTCAGATCAGATCACCGTGTCGTAAAGTTTGCGCTGCGCGCCTTCTCCTGTTCAGTAATTATTTCGTCCGGTCATTGTTGAAAATGAGTCGACAAAACGTAGACGTTAGCGAAATTCAACGTATCCTTCAAGTTTCTTGAATAGAATAGATTGATTGATTTTGTTTTTGAGTCTGCTTTATGCACAGAAAGGCTAATCGCGACTTGACCTACTTTGGTAGCTAGGCTCGTTCCCAGGATGTTTTGAGGGGACGGACATATCCGAAAATGTGAAAGTAAGTTCTTATTATTTGGTTTATTTTACTTAGTTTATACGATATATATATATATATATATATATATATATATATATATATATATAGAGAGAGAGAGAGAGAGAGAGAGAGAGAGAGTGCGCGCGCGCGCGGTGAGGGAAGGGGGAAGCGGGAGTGAGTACACAGGATATTGCCATAGACTGCCCATAATTTTTCATATGACGTAGAGAATTTTTACTAGACTCGATCCCTCTTGAACTTGGATTGTAAAGTGTTTGTACATAGACTTGTAACATTTAGGTTTTCAGCAGGAATATCTGTCGTAAAAAGTATGACACGCGCCTGCTGTTGAAAAGCGTGGTGCGCTATAAACATGTAATAAGTTACGTACTTTTTTTTGTTTTTTTCAGCATTCTAACTTGTATTTCAATATGTTTCATTTATATTAACCTCAGATATGATATAAATAAATGTAGACCCCAAAACATTTACGTTTTTATTATAAAAATCCTCGCTCATAATGAATGATACTAAATGACGTAAAAAATGCGTCACGCGCCCGCTGGTGACACGATTATGAACGCGCCCGCTAGAAGGTTAATTCTATGCTAACCAATTTCTTTCGGGTATACCTTCGATCTTTCAACGTCGTGCGAACAAAAAAGTGCCGCCCTTTTTTTTCCAAACGATCGCTCTCTTTGAAATTCTATAAATAGAAATCGTGCGGTCCGATCGTCATGAAATTTTAAAATGGTGCAGGCAGGCAGAAAGGTTTTAAACAAATCGTTATTTTTTTAGATTTTTAAAGTTGGTAAAAAAAAAGTTCTGGTGAATTTTGTGGAACAACTTTTTCTTAGTATTGGGCAGTTCCACAAATACAATCTTGGTCGTTTTGAAGCTCTTTGCATCTGTTTTAAAATCCAATCCAATACAGATTTTTATTGAACGGAGTACAGATGTATGTGGAATGTGGCAACACCGCGCACAATGATTTTGCTCGCTGAGCGCTCAGATACTTGACGCACCCCTGGAGTAAGAACTCGAATACAAAAGAGATTCACATATGTTGGCAATGCTGCGCACAGAGAGGCATTCCTGCGATAAGTAATAGGACCCTTGATGAGCTTCCAGCAAACTTTCCTGAAATGCTTAACTTTAGTACCGAAGGTGAAACTACAGGTCCAGTGGCGACTTTCGCTAGCATGTTCTCCCAAATTCGTATTTGAAGATGAATCAAGTGTTCACATTTTTCTCATTTCAAATGTAGTTATGATATTGTCGTAATCTTATAATTATTTGCATTTATTATTATTTTGCTTTGCATTTATGTCACTTTTATAATTAATCTATGAGAATGGATGATGATTAGATTGATGAAAGGATGCGAACAACACGAACAGAACAATTGATGACAATCCATGTTCCTTTAGGGGAAAAGGACTTCTTGTTCACATCCCAGAAAAAAAACATGGCCCATACTTCAAGTGTGACGTTTTAAACACTATATACGGTGTTAAGTTGAACATGGAAATTTCGATCTCCAACTTGCATTTTCTCTGTTTAGATTCACTGTCCCAAATTTATCCTAATAGATATTCTAGAAACAAAGCAAAATGTTTGCTGAATTCACAATGACTAATCTATACTGGACCAGGATTTTTAAACAGTAATACTGGCTGACGGAATTTGTAATTCAATACGAAATGAATGCATTATTTATTCAAAGGGATATCTGTAAATATTAGCTAAACTTGAAGTGAAGGGGTAGTGGAGAGTTTGGTAGGAAGAACAGTAGGTAAAAATGGGGGGAGGGACATGTAAAGAAGATGTGTAAGTTTCTATGTGAAAACTGCCTACCTCCGTGGCAGAGTGGTTAGTACAGCGCGCAACGACTCTGGTTTAAATTCCAACCTGGGCATTGACGTTATTTAAGAGTGTATCTTCATTGCTTTCGTCTTATTACCCTCGTCTTCGCAATTAATCAAAAGTGGCAGAAAAGCGAAATGAAATAATCCACAGCAATGAAATAAACATTTTTTAAAAGAAATATAGTTGATATGCGAGGAAAAGACCAATCAGAAGGATGGTCACGACATTGCGATCCAAGAATTCAAAATCTGGATTTGCCAAGTTTTGCTAAAGTTATGCTGAACTACTGTTACTCAATTTCTACTCAACAAATTTTATTTTTGATTCTTGTAATGTGAGGGCGAAATGTGTATTTGTTTCGGAAACTCAGAGTTGTAAATTATCTTCCCTATAATTACAAGCTAGGCACGATAGTTGTCACTATTATTCGTTATGTAACAATTACTATACTTAAGTTTCAATCAACGATGTAACACTTCATCCCCTTACCAAGAATAATTAACACTCGCAGCTAAGTCAATCAGAGAGAAATGGTCACGACATTACGATCCAACAATTCATTTCCTAAATTTTACCAAAGTTCCAGCGCTTAACTTTAGGAGGAGGGGGCAAAACTAGTTGGCTACATAACTGCTTCATTTGAGAAATCATACAAGTTCTCTATTTTTATCTCAGATTTCAGGAGGTTAATAAAATTACCTTTAATTTGTAAATATCAAAAAACCTGAAACTTTTGGGGAGAGCACGTACCCCCTCCCCAAACACACCGATTTTCCAGAAATTGGGATGCAGGTCTCAGGATTTAAACCATATGAATATGTGTTGAATATCAGTAAGGGGTGGAGGTGTTTTGTGCATTCTTGTTTTTTGCAATCATTTTCACTGCAGAGAATGTAATTTTAATGATCTAGAGAGAATATATCGATAAATCTTTCATCACTTACAGCTGTATACTTGATTTTAAACATATTTCTGAAACTAAATAGAATTCAGTGTCACCACAGACTGGAAATTAGTTTTAGAGAAAATCGAAAATATCCTATGTACATACGTACATTTGTATACGTTACACGTGAGTAACCAACTATCGCCTTGCTTATTTTTTTCCTAAAACATTGGATCTAACCTTGGTCATTAAATCTTACGATAACATTTACACGTAATTAAGAAACAGTGTATTTACATTCTAAGAACACCTAAACTCAGACACGGAAAGAACTTTTGAACTAGCAACAGCGAAAACTTGACCAAATTTCTATTGCTAAGTTAGGACGTCCATCTCTCCTACCTACACGTTTATTGTGAACACTTTAATACATGTAAATATCAGCACTGTGTCATGAAAACATAAGTGGAAACATCCTGCCGTTGTCTCGGTGAGGTTCATCAGCTGTAGAATGGTGTCCCCTTTTTAATCCACTTTTCGATTTTTACTACACCGTTAATGGACACAAACGATTTTTCATTTTTTTTTCTGTTTCATAGATAACAAATGGTATACTATACCATGTCCCGGCTATCTCTGGAGCGAGGCCGCGCATAGCGGCAGAGAGGAGGGGGAAATCTAGTGGGCAGAGCGAAGCAGTAGTGCATGCTGCTCGAAGGCAGTCGCTACCCCTACCCCCCTTCATTCAATGTCGTTCCCTCTCGCCTGTTCATTGGAAGAGCCATCTCACGTCACTACTTGCGCAAATACTTGTTTTCGTTCGCTTGCTTGATAAGTTCTTTGTGCTATTATTAAACGTATTATTATTAGATTTGGTACTATGTTGTATTATTCTTATTATTAATAATTCGGTAATACTCAGCTGTGAACGATGAGACTCGGTGAAGTACACAGACTCCTTTCAGGTACAGGGATATTGTTAGACAAAGACAATGCTTTACAGTACACATGAATAAACCACATTGTTGCAGTAGACAAGACGAAAAGATTTATTCTTTATTTATTGCGATTATAATGCAAACAGGCTTAGTACAAAGGGGAGGATTTCGCTTTGACGATGACTTGACTCAACTAGAACGCATAAACTCATTGTGTGACTATCGGCATGCCTATGATCACATACACCTAGCTTGCGCCCAGAACTACCACACCAAGAGATACGCAATAATAACTGAGCCAATGTTTGCTCTTTAACCTTTTATTCCAAATTAATCCTTGGACTAGCTTTATTTCTTAACGTAGAATGATTGCAGCATTGTGCATAGCATCAATGCATGACCATCGGCATACCTATGGTCACATAGGCTTAGCTTGCGACCCGAACTACCATACCAAGATATATGCACAACACCGAGTAGTTATTTTTAATTTAAAAATCTTCGACGATCTGTGGCGAATGTGTGATATTTCTTATGCGATATCCTCGCTTTTATACTATTTCAAGAACACGGATGAATCACTTACTATCTACAAAAGATGCTACCAAAAAAACTGACATCTACATAAACTTAGAAATACAAATTCACATAGTGCACTCTCTCAAATATAGATACATTGAATTACTCATAATAAAAAAAGTAAAAAAGGTAAAGTGCTCCCCTGTGCATAGCATCACGCCATGAAGGCGTATAGGGGGTGCGGGGATAACGCCCCACACTTTCTTGATCCGGTACGCCTTCATGGCGTGGTGCTAAGCACAGGGGAGCACTTTTTTTTATAATGGCTTCTATTCCAGGGGTCCTTTTCTTGATATCCCTTAGTTTTATACGACCATGGAAATCTGCTCCTTTCAAAAATCTTCTCCTAATCTCTGTCTCGGGAATCTCTGGAGCAAGCAAACGAAAACAAGTCTCTGCACAAGTAGTGACTCTAAAGGGTTCGGCCAATGAGCACGTGCGCTGGTAAGAGATTGCGTGCAGGGGAAAAACAAAGCTGCTGGTAGCAGAGTATACGGCTTCGCTCAGTCAGCTCGATTTCTCCCCTTCTCTACCATTATGCGCGACATTGCTCCAGAAATTCCCGGTATACAGGATAGATTTCTTTCAACTTTCCTCCCTGTTTTTTTGTCAAACATTGGAAGTAAATATTTTTTTACCCCTTCGTGTTTCCTTCTTACTATTGTATATTATAGTATATATTTTTTATTTTGAAGTATTTTCCCAGTATATGCATGATGAAAAAAAATCCACTTGTCGCTGTAACAATACCTCACTTTCACTTCTCCAAATGTCTTCCTAAGAAAGTGCCAGTATCTTGAGTTTATAAAATGTAACAGAAGCTACTTATACTTGCACCTCTTTCTTTATATTGAGGCAGATACCACCCTACAGGGAAGTCCATCTTATTCACTGCACAAGCACCTTTGGAGCTGCTGATTTATATGCATGTGTTGCAATCGTATTGATAAAGATTGCCCCATGTTTACATACATATGATTAGTGTTCCACTTTGGTACAAAATGGTGCAGCAAGAAGTACGAATTTTGTAGTGATGGCAAATGAAAATAAGTATAAAAAATTAATCATCCATTTTATATATTATGACCATATGTGACACCGCTGCTCGAGAATGAGATACTAAGGTGTCCGAGTTTCCCAGACCTTTTGACATCATTTGAACAGTTTTGGAGCAACTATTTTTTTTTTTTTTTTTTGGATAAGCTCAGACTGCATTCTATCTATGTTTTCTAATTATCATTCATTATTAAGATCATTAACATGAACAGGTAAAGAAAGAGACTTAGATGGAAACATCGCCAGACAATGTTATTCCTGTTCGTAGTAAATACACTACTGTTTGTGAAAATTCCAACACCATGAACAACCAAAAATCCAATATGCTGACCACGGCAGAATTTATTATGTGAAGAAAGAGGGATATTGCTGGAACTCGAAATAGAAATGGAAGACAAGATAAGCTACCTAGATATATTGATGAAAAGGAAGAGAGGACAAGAAACTGAAACCACTTGGCATCAGAAGAAGTGTGCAGCAGGGGTATTCTGTCACAAAAGAAGTTATGTAAGTGGGGTGACAAGAAGAAATTGTATAAAGAATATGGAGGACAGAATCAAGAGAGTATACACGAAAGAATGTTAAAAAGATGGCAAAATAAATAGTATATGGAAACAGCTGGAATTGAATAGCTACGAGAAGGAAGATAGACTGGACATAAACAGAAGAAGAAGGAAGAGAAGTGGCAGGGCAGAAGAGGAAAAGAAAGAAAAAAAATTGAATTGAATTAATGTTTTAAGTCCACTTTATGCACAGAAAGGCTAATTGGGAATGGACCTACAGTATAAAGTGGGATCCGAACCACTGTGCCTCCACCGGGAATCGAACCCGAGACCCCTTGGAAAGAAAAAGATGAAGAGAAAGGAATAGAGAGGTGGTTTGGCATCAGGAGTATGGGGAAGACCACAGAAAATATATGCAAAGTGTTTAGGAAAGCGGGCATTAAAACTTAAAGGAAAGGGGGACGAAGCAACTTAAGAATAGCGAAGAATGCGAACAAGTGAAGAAAAACAGAGGAGGAAGGGATTATCTACGAAGTGAAGTGTAAAGAATGTCGGAATGTGTACATAGGAGAAACAAAAAAAGAAGGCATAAAGATAGGTTGGAAGAACATAGGGATGATGCAGGACTTAAGAGAGAGAGAGAAATGCGATATTTAAGCACACGAGAGAAACAGGACCTGACGTAGAGTGGGATGAGGCTAAGCAGATAGGAATGGAGAAGAAAGTACTAGTGAGAAAATGGAAGGAGGCCAAAGAAATAGAGAACAAAGGTGAAGAAGACGCAATGAACTGGAATGGGGGACTGAAGAAAAAGAAAGAATGGACGAAGTTGTTTGAAAGACTGAAAAGGACGAAAGCAAAGGAGGAGAAAAGAAGGAAGAAGAATGAAGAAAAAGAGCGTGAGATAAGGAGTTCACCAAGTTCCAGATGAAAGGAAATGTTTACCTAATTGCCTGTCAGGTGAAACAACAGTTGACAGGAGAGGGCCACCTGCTGGAACACCTGGAAAGGAATGTACCAGATAATCAACTTTCTAATATTCTTGTGTCTGGAGGGGAGTGATTTTTGTGTGTATATATATATCTTCCTGCTTTGTACCTTATTTCATTTGTATATGGTACAGAGTATGAAGAAGACCTTGGTAGAAGGTTGAAACGTAACGTTTAGTTTGTTTTATAATAAATTCTACCTTAATCAGCATATTGGATTTTTGGATATCATGGAAACAAGGCTTAATGGTGTTACCATAAAGGAATTACACAGGCCTGCGATGAAACAAATACAAGGGAAGTGATAGGTGAACTTTATGCATTTTGTGGTGCCTAGTTGAAAAAAAATAAAGAAAAATGTCTATCACGTCACGTTTTCTTGAAAAATTTAATTGTACGTGGATTTGTATGAACATTTACCATAAATATGTTGTTTCGGGGTGGAATATCTTCCCTCTCTGCCTGACCATCATTCTACCATGGTGAAACGATACCCCTCTGTGACTCCCCCCTCCCTGTCGACGTCCCTTCCTCCCCGTCGCAATCGCTCTCGACCAATAGCATCGCGCAAATCCTTATCTTGGTTCGCAAACTGTGCAGGAACGCTTGCTAAGTCAGCGTAATCGGCAGTCACCTTCCAGTTGTGTCGAGCTTTATCTGGATTGATCCTGAACGTGTTATTTGTAAGACTGAATTCTCGCGACTTGTTAGGAGGCAGCAGAAATGATATAAAACAGATGTCCTCATGAGGGACTTAGTTTATCGATCTTTAACCCAGCAGATCATGTACTTACCGTGTTCCTAGTAAGATAAAAGACGTGGAAATTTGTAAGTTCGTCTCAATTTGTCTTTCATGTGTAGTGTCGTGCGTGATACAGTGACAAGTGGAAACTGCATCACAAAAACAATTGTAACTGGTGCTTTCCTCTGTGCGTTTCGTGAACCATGGTTTCGAGTTCGAGACGTTGTGAAAATGTGCCAGATGAATTTTGTTACATATGCGGCGAATATAGTCTTAAACATCGTATGATTACATGATTACATTACAAACTATGTAAGAAAACTTTATCTTGAATATTTTGGCATGAAACTCTGAGACCAGGACAAATCGTGGGCTCCTCATAAAGTGTGTGTGCAGTGTCAATGATCTACACTTATGGCTCAACGGAAAGAAGACGGCTTTACGATTTGGAATTCCTATGACATGGAGGGAGCCGAGAAACCTCTGTGATGATTGTTACTTTTGTGCCTGCCATGTCCGTGGGTATAACCGAAAAAATCACAAGCTAATCTCTTATACTGAGAACATTCTATCGGCCATACGCCCCGTTCCTCATGGACCTGATGTGCCAGTGCCTTTGACTCCAACTGAATTATCAGTCATCTCTTCAGAGTCTTCAGACTCGGAACATCCAGACGGTCAAGGCTCCGATACCGAATATAAGCCCTCTGGAGGCGATTCACCTCAGCCCTTCTCTCAGGTTGAACTGAATGATCTGACTAGAGATCTGGGCCTTTCGAAAGAGGCAGCTGAATTGTTGTGCTCCAGATTGAAAGAAAAACATTTATTGGCCAAAGGAACCACGTTTTATTGGTACAGGAATCGAGAAAAGGACTTTGTTCAGTACTTTGAGGAAGCGGAGAACCTGGTCTATTGTTCTGATATTCCCGGATTGATGAGCAAATTTAATATCACCTACGATAAAGATGAATGGAGGCTGTTTATAGAATCATCGACAAGGAACCTGAAAGCTGTCCTTCATCACGGAAGCCAGTATGCATCGATACCAGTTGCACACTCCGTACATTTACAAGAACGCTATGCAAACCTGGCTCTCGTCCTCAACAAAATAAAATATGCCGACCACGGTTGGACCATTTGCGGTGTTTTGAAAGTTATCTCCATGCTTCTTCAACAAGACGGATATACAAAGTTCCCATGTTTCATTTGTGAGTGGGACAGCCGTGCACAGATCTCAACATTGGGTCAAGAAAGAATGGGCTAAAAGACAAAATCTTGAACCAGGCACCAAGAATGTGATTCGGAACAGCTCAGTTGACCCAAAAAAAAGTATTGTTACCCCCGTTGCATATCAAATTAGGTGTAATGAAGCAATTTGTCAAGGCTATTCCAAAAGATGGCGATTGTTTCAAATACCTGTGCAAAAAGTTTCCAGGTTTATCCACAGCCAAGTTGACAGAGGGAATCTTTGTTGGTCCAGATATCCGCAAGCTCATGAAGGATAAAGACTTTGAGACTAGCATGACAACAAAGGAGAAAGAAGCTTGGGTTGCCTTCAAAGATGTGGTCAGTAAATTTCTGGGGAATTACGAGGATCCTGACTATAAAGCAATTGTTATGAATATGCTGGACAAATTTAAAGCGTTGGGTTGCTCCATGAGTGTCAAACTACATTTCCTTCACTCACATGTGGACCATTTCCCCGAAATTTTAGGAGCAGTCAGCGAAGAACAGGGTGAAAGGTTCCACCAAGATATTAAAGATATAGAGCGCAAATATCAAGGACGATGGGACAAGAACATGCTCGCCGACTACTGTTGGATGTTAACACGAGAGAGGCCTGAGATTGCACATAAAAAGAAGAACGTCAAAAAGAAGTTTCAAAGGCAAAAGGGTACGTACGTAAATATAAATTTTGTTTGTGTTTGGTTTTGTTGTTTGTTCAGTTTACAATTTGTCAAACGTTCATGTACACATACATTGCTCCTCGTGGTCAATCGTCTATTTTATGTACGTTACCTTAATAAACACAAATGAACATAATACGCTGGTGCATTTTTTCTAGAAACTTCACCATAATGGGATGTTAAAAGTGTAAACGCAAGAGAACCTTGTGTTTTTCTCTCGACCAGAGGCAGCTCGTGCGATCGGGCAACAGTGGTTTTCTTCCATTTAAATAAAATCAATTGCTAATAAATCAATTTGCATCACCAAGCATCGATTTTACATAGATTTAAATGGATCAAAACCACTGTTGCCAGATAGTGCACGCAAAATTGTTCGCGAAAATTCCTTTTCACATAGGATTTTAGCAAAAATGTCGATATCGATTGTACAAAAAATCCTGACGTGATGGAAAATGGAGGTAATTTTCGAAATCAGCACACCCAATAACATAAAACTCAGCAAACACGTCTCTTGTATTTTTCAACAACTTCAATTTCGCAGGCCTGTGTTATGCTAAACACGTGAAACGTACAGGAAATGAAAACCAGGGTAAGGCATGCAAATGATTATAATTACATAGTGACTCCGCATGTGGGAGCACAGTAGTATCTTCTTAATTGTCGTTCTAGGCCCATGAAGAGAAGGTTGTTGAGCCAGAGAAGTAGTGTATC